>NW_026571140.1:23195463-23756490 GCF_026225935.1 Boleophthalmus pectinirostris
AGCAGACAGAAAATACTGAACAAGAGGCAGTTCCAGAAAACATACTAGAAAATGAGCAGACAGAAAATACTGAACAAGAGGCAGTTCCAGAAAACATACTAGAAAATGAGCAGACAGAAAATACTGAACAAGAGGCAGTTCCAGAAAACATACTAGAAAATGAGCAGGCAGAAAATACCAAACAAGTGGCAATTCCAGAAAACATATTGGAAAATGAGAAGATGGAAAATATTGTGCAAGAAGTAATTCCTGAAAATATACTAGAAAATGAGCAGACTGAAAATACTGCTCAAGAGGTAATACCTGAAAATACACTAGAAAATGAGCAGATAGAAAATACTGAACCACAGACTCAAGTAGAAGCTGAAGATGAGCAAGAAGATACAGAAATGCAGCTTGAAGATCAGAAGGCTGAGGTACCAGAGTCAACAGATGAGCTCTTAGAGGTGTGTAAAGATAAAGAGATGTCAGATGCACCAGTAGAAGGTGAATTGGTTGAAGACAAAACAAAACCTTCAGATGAACCACCCGAACCGCTCAGAGAAGATCCATGCTCATCCAACAGCGAGGATGTACAGGCTTCAGAGACTGATCAGGCCACAGTGTCAGTCGAGGAGAAAGAGGAGGAAACCGAATCAAGAGACAAGGAAAAAACAAAAAAGGGCAGATCAAAGAAACAGGAGCCAGTGGTTGCATCTGTGCAGGAGATTGATGATGCCCCAGAGGAACAGCCAGTGTTACAGATTCCAGGCTCTGGCAGAAGGAATGAGGCTTCGTATACCCCAACTCGAAGGACCACCAGAGCTAGAGCTGTCACCTTCATTTCCCCTGTGCCCGAAGAGGTACATGACGAGGAGGGAAAGCCTGAACAGGAAGTGAAGATGGAACAAGACCAAGAACCAACTGTTGCAGTCGCCACCTCTCCTGGTCGCTCAACTAAAAGAAGCAAACAAGTTAAAGAAAGTATAATTGGCACTCCTCGAAGAAGTACTCGTAGAACTCAACCTGAGCCCGAGCCGGAGCCCGAAGCTCCAACAGAACAAAAGGAGGATAAAGTGGAAAACGTGAGTGATAACACTGTGTCTAGCACTACAAGGACTTTGTCTCCAGGCAGAAAATGGGGTTCACAGAGAAACCCCTCAAGAACCAGCAAACAGCACCACAGTGAAGAGGATGAAGCCAGCCCTGAGGCCAAGGTGAAACAAGAGATGGCTGAAACACATGCTGTTGCTAAGTCTTCTGCCAGGGGCAAGACCCCCACCAAAAGGAAAGCGGCACAGTCTACTACACCTCGCAGGTCCAGTCGTATCACTGTGAGCTTGAGTGAAGATGCCCCACAGCTTTTAGAAGTACTCAAAGAAGAGGTGGAAGAACAAGAGCTAGTCAGTACAACTCCTGCAAAACGGAGCTCCAGAAAAACAAAAGCTGCATCACTGCTGTCTACAGCAGTAGAAGAGAATGATAAGAAACACCAGACTCCGAATTTGGGCCGAACCACTCGACAGTCGAATCGCATCACTCCGAGTGTTTACCCACAGGTGAGTGTCTCTTAGAGGTGTTAGTTTCATATATTTTATTCATCTCATGTCAAATTGTCTTCTGAGGATTAATTCAATGGGTATTTCATCAACTTTTCACAACCATGCATCCAGGTAAAACTGGTCCCTGTTTTGCTTCCTCAGAGTGTGAAAAGAAGAGGAGTGAAAGGTCAAGACCAGTCCGAGCCTGAACCAAAGCAGGAAGCAGATGCTCTTCGCAAGACTAAAAAGAAGCTGTGGGATCATCCTGAGGAGGAACAGCCTTTATTAGACCATCCTTTGGAAGTGCCCTCAGAGACCCCTGTAGCAGATGTGCTTATCAAGAGGCTTCAGGATGAAGAACAAAAGCAGGAAGGTGTGTAGGTGCAGCGCCAAATGTTGGAACAAAAACAAAATTAAGTTGACATCTAATACATTTAATACATTTGTTTGTGTCAACAGTTACAAAGTCGCCAACAAGAACCAGTAAGAGGCTCACTAAGTCTGTGGTGGACCCTGAGCCCCCATTTGAGAACAGTGTGGTTTTTGATCCAGATGATAAGTCTGGTCCAGGGGAGAGCTCTTTCATTTATTCCCCATCTCGACGAAGAACAAGAGGTGGGCAATGAGAATTTAACAAAATTTCAAACAATGTGATTATTTTGGGGCTAAGAGGTTTGTGTGTATTTTAGCCAAGGCCGCGGAGTCTCCCAGTCAGATTGCACCTGTCACTCGAAGCAGGAGGAACGTGTCCACTGTGGATGCTGTTCCCCCAGAGGTGAGTAAATGTGAAATTATTATACTGAAAACAAATAAATTTGAAATGCAATTTTTTTTTTCATTTTCAACAGGATGAAATGGCTGTAGAAGTGGAAGAGGCTAAAGTGTCAAATACAAGAAAAACTAGCAAAAGAACAGCAAAGTAAGATTTCCCACTTTCAGGTGTTTTTAAAGTTTGTCTGTTGGTACAGATATATATTTATTTTAAATTTTAGATCTAAAGCACTGTTGGAGCCAGCCTTGATAGCAGAAGTGGACCTACTATCTCCTCTGCCCAGTCCAGCTGATCTGGTTCCTCGCGCCCAGAAAAGGACAAAAGAAGCGGAAGGCCCAACTTCAACTATGAACCTTCGGCGCAAGCGTATTATGGACACAGTTTTAACCAAACCTGTAACGCGGAGGAAGAAGCTATAGGAGGCTGGGCGTCTTTGAACCGTAAACCTCAGGTAGCCCAGAGATGAAGCCTGGCCAGGCCCTGTCACCCATAGACTGTTTTTCATTTGCCTCAGTGCTGGAATTGAAGCAGAATATTTGTGTAAATATACATTTCTTTGCTTATGGATAAAATAATGCTAAGGCATGAACATATTTTGGGGACAGTTCACTTTCTGTAAAAGAGGACTATTTTTGGAGTTTACATGTCCCACCCCTTTAAACTTTATTTCACTAGATTAGTGTGCATTAGCCATTTTGTGCTAGTCAATATGCAAATATTGGAAACTGCTTCTCTGGGCTCGAAATGGCAAAAGGGAAATGTGATCTAAGGTTGTACCTTTACTTAAATCAGAGAAGAAAATTTACCTCTGATAAAGAGGTTTTATATACATTCTAATTTTATTTGTTTTTATTTTGATGAATGCTGTTTTTCTACTATAGAAAAAAAGCCACCAATCCAATGAAAAAAAAACACATTTCCTACAAATAAAATGTATATAGTATTTTGCTATGTTCCAAATAAAGTTAATAAATAAATCTTTAAACAATTATGTTTGTTTGGAAGTTTCAAGTGTTTCAAAAGCATTTATCTGCCTATGCCATAGTCTTAAATTTGTAATTCCCTGTAACATGCATACTTGTACACTTATTAATTGGACTGTAAATGTGAAAGAATGACTGCATTTGCATTTGAATGTGTTTATCTGGAACATGCTTAGATGCTTGGCAATATCACGCACATAGGCTATTTTTGATGAATGTATGTATAATTGTATTTTGATGACTGCTTTGATAAATATGGTAAAGCGCCAAAACCAAATATCTTGTGTGCAGTTTTTGATTGTACAGGTCTGACTTAGGCCCTGTCTGAAAAAGGAGTATTCTACAGGTCAAACCAAATGAGGGTACAAATCATCTACAGCAGAGATGTTTTTAGCTCCTTATTTCGTCAAGAGTTTTATAATTAGTATCAGCTCAGTAAGGTCTTAAAGTGAAAGTCATTATCCTCTAGTGGTATACTTTTCCTGTGTGCAGTGACAGTGGCTGTGTTTTGTCTGTAACCGGACACTGGTTGCTTGTGCTCAGTGGAGTGGAGAGGCTGATCAGTCTGTCTGCTCTGGACCGCCGCTCTATGATGAGACCAAAACATACGGACATGCAAAAGGACTGTGTCAGGGTAGCAGTCAGGGTCCGGCCTTTCAACAAGGTAATGCTCATTTGACATTGGAAAGTTTTTTTGTATCACTGCTTTGTACCTTATGTATTTTTCAGTGTCACAGTAGTAGAGTAGAGATGCACTGTGTAACTTTTCTGGTTGACAATGCACCACCAGCTTGTAGAGATGTTCTGACTTGAACGTTCCACTGTATGGCATTATTACTTTGACTTTAATGTTCCAATGTATGGCATTAAGCTCACTAATATAGTGCATATATCCAGTTACAGGTGGTATGCCCTGTATGTTTACTGTGAGTGTCAGTGGGATAGTCTTTCCACTGATGTGACCTCTAAATTGGCTGGTGACATTACCTTCTTGTCTCGATGGAGATTGATGAGTATACTATAGAACATTATAGGCACAGCTATAACATCTCCATGGAGACAAGCAGGTGGCCCTCCAACAGAACAGTTACATAGTGCTGCTGGTGCTTCATCATGTAAAGGTGAGTAGAGTAGCCAAAAATTTGACTCAAGTAAGAATAACATTACTTCAAAATAATGTTACTCAAATAGAAGTGATTACTTAAGAAATTACTCAAGTAAGAGGAAAATGTTTTGGGGATTACAATCATATTTCAACACAAATGCAACAAATCTGGTGTCATATCTGATATCTGGGAGTGATGTAAGAAACACAAATGTTCAAATAAATACTACTACTAATAACAATATATCAACATAAGCTTTTATCGCTTATTCTTACTTGTATACTTACTCACAGTGAGAAGAGGAAACACAACTTTTTCCCAAGTAAGAGCACTGCTACTTCAAACAAAATATTCCCCAAGTAGAAGTAAAGATATGGTGTCCAATAACTATTCTTAGAAGTACTATTTCTTCAGAAAGTTACTCAAATAAATGTAAATGAGTATGACTCACTTTTTGTACAGTATTTTAGCCAAATCTCCATCAGTCAGCCCCAGGGCAGCTGTACCATTGCATTATAATTTCCATATAGGTGCCTAGTGAGTGTAATAGCATCTTTTTGCTCAGAGGGAAAGAGATGCTGGAAGTCGCTGCATCATCTCCATGGTACCGTGCTCCATCACCATCCAGGACCCACGTGAACCTCAGAACCGACGCTCTTTTTGTTTTGATAACACTTACTGGTCCCACAGTGGCTTTATCCAAGACAACACAGGGAAGTACCTGCCAGAAGACACAGGGGGGCGCTATGCTGACCAGGTATGGTAATATCATATCAGTCACATCTGACATACTGAATTACCATTTCTATGTCTGCAGGATAGTGTATTTCATGACCTGGGAGAAGGTATTCTGGAAAACTCACTACAGGTAAAAACCTAGACTTAACAAATACGTTATTTTGATTTGACTGGAAAGCACTCACCTTGAGTGTTGCAAAGGGATCCATAAGTAAAGACTGATTGATAGACTGTGTTGTGTTAAAGGGCTATAATGCCACTCTTTTGGCCTACGGGCAGACTGGTTCAGGGAAGAGTTACTCCATGATGGGCTATGGGGCCAACAAAGGCTTGGTTCCCAAGACTTTGTGAGCGACTTTTTGAATCCATCAGGGAAAACCAGGACTCAAGGCGTTGTCAGGTAAAAGTTACAATTTTACATTTTATCCATAATTCAGTTTCTGCAAGCGGTTCTTACAGTGATGGAGCTCTTCACAGGTGTTTTTCAGTATGTTGGAGATCTATAATGAACAGGTGCGTAAAGCCTCATTTATTTGATCTGAACTGATAATAGACATTTACTGCTCATTTATCTGCTTTTTTCCTTTTAATCGTGCAGGTGATTGATCTGCTGTTCCGCGGCTCTCGTGCTGCAGGAGGACTCAGAGTCAGGGAGGAGCAGAGCAGAGGCTTCTATGTGGAGGGCCTTCGCACTGTTCCCTGTGAGACTGCACAACAGGTAGGCACATTATGTAGTACCACTAGGCAAGGCAAGGCAAGGCAATTTTATTTGTATAGCACAATTCGTACACAAAGTAATTCAAAGTGCTTACTACTCCTTAACTAGTTGAATTTGAAAATAAGGCTTAAATAAAGAAAAGGTTTAGGTTTAGGAGTTATGTTTTAACTATTTGTCTATAATTGTCAGGATTGTGCTTTCTTTTGTTTTTTGTCTATTTTGTTTTTTGTTTTCCATAAAATTTTAATAATTTTTTATAAAACAGAAGATAAAAAAGTAAGCATCTGTCCATTATGATCTTTGTTCATGCTTTATTAAAGCTGTTACAGGTGTAGTTATTATACTTTAACCAATATTTTGCAAAGATAAGTAAAAAACTAAGTCTGCTTTGAAAATCACTTTATCACAATAGATTATTTGATTTTTATTTTATTTCTCTATAGGTGGAACAGCTGATGGAGCAGGGCACAAGGACTCGGACCACTGCTGCCACAAACATGAATGCAAACAGCAGCCGCTCTCACATGCTCATTAGTCTACAGCTAAAACAGGTACAATAACTGATCTGCTGTAGCATTTGAAATAACTTAACTTGAAGCTTGGAGTAAACTGTCCTTAGATTTTAAATATTTTTGTATATTTTTTTTTAGATCTTTTTAAAAGAAAGCACCACAAAGCAGTCCAATATAAACCTGGTGGATCTGGCTGGCAGTGAGCGGCAGCGGTCATCTGGCTCTGAGGCAGACAGACTCAAAGAGGGCCTGGCCATCAACCTGAGCCTCACCACTCTGGGCAACGTCATCAGGTCAACACTCTGCATTAGTTATTTAAGTCACCAAGTTTCCAACCATTATTTTAACAGCTGCAGATGTTTTGAGTGAGAACAAAAAATGGAATGCACAGTTTTCTCATAGTAACTTATAATTCTAAAAACAGTTTAAAACTGAATGAAATTGTTTTTACCCAACCTGCTTATTCTCTGAGGTCTAGCCAGAGCAGGAGAAGACACAGCAGTGGGTTGGGAAGTTTTTTTGACTTGTACTGTGCTCAGTAGTTAATTTCATGGCTACAGTTACACTCAATTAAAAGGACAAGCACATGTTTATATATTTATTAAATTACAGTAATGCAAATATTTGTAATTTGTTATTTTCCACCAATGTATCTTACAGCGCTCTCGCAGATGTGGCGGTGGGTAAAAAGGTGGTCCACATCCCTTACAGAGAGTCTATTCTCACCAAGCTTCTGCAGTCAGCTCTAGGAGGCAATAGTCGTACTGTTATGGTAACTTTCTTTTCTCTTGTTTACAGCACTGTTTAAAGTGATGAAATGAAATGGTAAAAATTCTAAATTCTTCCAAACTGAATATTGCAGATTGCTACTCTTAGTCCTGCTGATATTTGCTATGAAGAATCACTCTCAACCCTGCGTTATGCTGAAAGGTAAGTTTAGTAAATGGCAAAATTCTATATAATGAACTATATGAGAAAAGATCTCACAATTTTAGTAGACCCTCTAATAATATTGTACTATTTTTATTTTTTATTTGTTTATTTTATAGGATGATAAATATGGTCATGACAAACTAATAAATGTGCTGATGCAATACAATTTCCACTTTTTATTGATCCACAAAATAAATTCCATTTCCTGTTCAGGGCCAAGCGCATTCAAAATCGAGCTGTTGTGAATGAGAGTCCCACTGAGCGACTGGTGAAAGAGCTGAAGGCCGAGAATGCCAGACTTCTACAGAGATTGAGCCGACTGGGACAGGAGGGGTACAGGGCCAGTGATGAGACCAGTAAGACCGCAACACACAATCAATGAACATTCAAATACAGTAATCAATAACAGACAAATATGCTTCAGAGGAGCTTCGACAGCTGCTCACCCACAATGAGCTGCAGATCAAGGCCATCCAGACACTGTGGGAACAGCACCTCCAGGAGGCGCTCAAGGACTTAGAAGAGCAGTATGCGAACATCACAAAGGTGCACACACTCACTCACATACATGCACTACAGATAGATACATAGCTAGACAGATAGTTTGTGCCTCCTTTGACATCTGGTGCTGTGTTGTAGGAGAGGAGGATGATGCAGATGCACCCCTACATACTTAACATAAATGAGGACGCCCAGCTGTCTGGTGTGGTTAAACTATTTATACAAGAAGGTGAGTCTGTGTAACAATACCACACTTAAAACTGATGTTAAATCTTTGATGACTGAAGTGAAGCAAAACATGTGTATACATAGGGAATTTGACTCAGATCAGCTCTTAATATGTTCTAGGTGAATGGGATGTGGGCTGCAGTGAGTCCTCCCCAAAGTACATCTCTATCAAAGGACTAGGGTATGTTTGTAGTAGATGAAAGTACTTAAGAATGTACATTATCACTTTTTTTTTCAATTGTTCAGAATACAAGAGCATCATGCAGTTTTCAGAAACGAGCAGCGTCGTGTCACATTGACACCGGTGGCAGGCGCGAAAGTGATTGTAAATGGTAAAACAATCTGTCAGATGACTGTGCTGCAACATCTGGTTAGTTTTACAACACTGTCAAACTTTGGTATGATACAATTTGACAGTTTTTTCCCCCCTTCAGGACCGTTTAATTCTGGGCTCTAACTGTACTTACCTTTTTATTGGGTTCCCCTCGGAGCGTGGAGGGGACGACTGGAACAGCTATGACTACGACTATTTCCAGGCGGAGTTGGCTACAGCTGAAGGCATCCACATTGGTTAGTGAGCTTCATGTGGACAAGCCATTGTTTGGTATCTTTTAATGACTCTACCTTGAATATTTGTAGGTGAGTCTAGCCCTGGGTCAAACCAAACTGACCCAAGCCTGCTAGCGGTCTTCTATGATTACATTAAATTGATGCCTATGGTGACGGAGGCCAACCAGATGAGCCAGGAGCTCCACAAGGTTCACCTGATGACACTTCTGTCATTTATTTGGATGATCTGTTGTTTTTTTAATATGTCACATTTGTCAGTAGGATGTAGAGTTTAAACTGGAGATCAAGAACCTGGCTTTGTCTGATTCAAAAGGCCACGATCTGAAGAAAGATATTGTTGTAAGAGTCACTACTTTGGGAAACAAACTGGTATTACAATCATTTGTATTACAATAAATATTAAACTACAAATCTTCACTTTTTATATTTTTAACATAGTTTTTCCCTTCTCTCAAGGTATGGATGTGGTCTAAGGCAAAGTTCATAAACCGTAAATACCTAATGGAAGAAATGTATCAGCAACATCAGACAGTACAGAAGGAAGCAAATGTATATTATACAGTTCTTGGTCTCTACGCTATTTTGCTGTGATTAAAATTATTTTTGGTTAAAATTGTTTGTTCTATTTCCTTACCTGTCCACGCACATGGTGTCCTTAGAGATCTATAAGTTTTTCTTCAACCACTTTTGCCAGAGACCAAGACCCATTTTGGGATCCAGTGGAGCCACTGCTCCTGGGCACTGCTCATCTATGGCTCCAAACTCTGGCTTTTCGCATCCCATTAGAAGAGCAACTAGAGGTCTGTGTTTAAAATGAACATGATGTGAACATAGTAATGTACATTGTAAATGAATATTTATCTGGACTAAAGACCTTGTGGCCGTGCAGGTTTTAGGGTCTGAAGGAACAGAGGAGGCCATCCTACAAGCACAGTTGGTTCCTTGCGCCTCTACAGGACTGTATGTTTCTAACACACACAAGCATATAGTGAAGTCTTTCTAAGAGTGTCCAATGTGCTCCATCAGCCCCCTGAGTGAGGATGACATCCTGATTGACCCATCAGAGCTACTGGGACGCCGCCTGGACTTTCAGCTGGTGCTGGAGCAGTGCTGTGGCCTGCGTTGGATAAGAGAGGTCCACAACAGAGGCGTACAAGTAGGGTAAGCTGCACATAAGCACATACTTAATACCATGTAATGGATTATAAAGATAATTGTTTTTTTCATATAACTTTCTAGTTTCAAATTGTTCGACTGCTCCCATCCTTTGTACACTCCGGCTGTATGGCACAATGTTAATCCTCTGTTGGATCACCGAGTGCACTTCACTTCACTGCAGACGTCTCAGAGTCTGTTGGAGTATCTGCAGAGCAGTGCTGTGGTCCTGGAGCTCTGGGGCCTTCAGGGTGCATTCATCCCTGCCATAAGTTGAATGGCAATCAATTACAATTTGTTATATATTTTATTAATAATAAAAAAAACAACTTTGTTTCAGATGGGTGTGCAGAACTTACATCTTCTTTGGATGAGATGAGAATGACATCAGATGGTATCTTCATTATTGATAACCCAGGCCCTGCTGATTCTGCAGTAAGTTTATTATGAGAAGTTAATTCAATATTTCAGCGGATCATTTCCACTGATGGGCTTTCGATATTTGTGAGTCAGTCTTTGGATTGTGAGCTGAGCAGTTCCTTCAGAGTTCTTCAGAGAGACTTAGAGGAAATGAGGAGTTTGAATTCTTTATTGAAAAAGGAAAATCTGAATTTGAGGGAACAACTCACTGCCAGGAATGGTAATATTTTTTTCTTTTTAAACAGATGTGCAGACATTACACAAATCACTAAGAGAGTCACCTCTTGTATGTGCTGGTTGCAGGTGGTCGTTTGGTGCGGCCCAGTTGTGATGCAGAGTTTGCTCGAGCTCTGAAGGTTTTCTACCACAGTATGACATCAGTGCGTGCTCAGCTACAGCGTCTGCGCAGACACAGGCCCAGTGTACGTATTAGGCACAAAGATAATATCACTGGTAATAAAAGGTAATATCACTTTGATGTTGCATGTAGGAGGAGTCAGACTTGTTGGGGCTGCGCTTCTTTGTGGATGAACAAGGTCGCCTGCTGAGAGACTTCTCAGAGCAGCTAGAGGAGTGTGTTTCTAAACTCAAGCAGGACGTGGCTGCAATTGTACGACGCAAAAGAGAAAGATCTGAAATATATTTGTAGATAATTCTTTTTTATAAAACTGAGAATAACAATTTCACATTTATACGATTTGTTAAGATTACCATTGCTAATATTTGCCTGGCAGATCCTGAATGATCTCTCTCTGTATTTAAGAACTTGGGGTAAATTATCAACAATGGTATTTTCTTTCAAATTTATTAGAATTGATATAAAAGTAGTTGAGACAGTTTAAAACTGCAAATAAGTTAAAAGGCATGTACAATTAAAAAAAAAAAAAAATCACAAAATTATACCACCAATGTAAATGTCACAAATGCAGTTCATTACAAAGTTGCTAAACAGAAAACATCAGCAAAAGTACAGCTTTTCTAGGACATTTTGTAATGGGTCAATACATAAAAATGAGCATTCATTAAAAATGTCATTGTAAAGTTTTGTACAAAGTTGTGCTGCACACCAGTAAGTTTAGATGGTAAAACATGATTGTTATAGGTCCAAAAGAGAAATGAGATAAATGGCAGGCAGTTTGGGACGCTGAAGGCAGAAGGGTGTGAAGCACACTGTGTCATTTAAACAGTTGGCCTCAATGACATAAGTGACAGCAAGTGGAAAGATAAACAGATTAAGATTATCAGAGGTAATCTGATAAGTATCTAAATTGTACAATTTACTGTTGATATAAAGGTTAGTCACGTTTAGTTTAGTTTTATTGTATAAAACACCCTGTTTCCTGTGTGCAGATCTGTGAGTACAGGTGAGGTAGGTCCATAGAGTCTTTAACATTTCACCAAAGACAAGAGAAAGAAACTATGAGAACTGTGAACGAATCACAACATGGAGGCTTCACAGTCACTGTTAATAATAACCAAATCAACAGAAATAACATTGTCACAGCAAGTGCACTGTTGAGGATACCACCATTAGTCTTTAATAAGTAGCCCTTTAATATAGATATTAAAGGTTCTTCAGTGTGCAGATAGGCATCAAGAGAGAAAAACTGCTTTATAAAACAATACTGATGTCAGTAAGAGAGTTTTATGTGGTATTGAACAATGCCTTTCTCCTCAAGCTGCCTGTTTTGTTTTAGGATTGGAGCTAGTGTTGAAGAGTTCTTATTGACAAACTGAACTAAACCACGCATTCTAAGTACATGCACATTTCATTGTGATTTCCAACTGTAGGCCTGTCTTCTCTTTACACTAGGAGTTTTGTACAATGAGCATTACAGCCCCACTCTCATAGGCTTCACAGCTTAAAATTGTTAACTAAAAGGTCCACCGTAATAGGCCCATATTTGTCACTCATACAGTGCAAGATAAAACTACTGATAGTTGAAGTTTGGTGAAAATTAAGGGAATAAACTGCAAGATATATGTTCTGTCTTTAAAAGTAACAAAAATGTTGATTGTAACAAAGGCATGTATTTTGTATACCCTGTAAGAAAGGACTTCTCCAGTATTTTCCAGTCCTTGAAAATCCCAGATCGAAAAGTAAACATATGACTTCAGTTCATCGTTGTACCAACTTCTTGTTCTTGACCAAATCCCTTCGACTCAATGTCCCTCCCCCCTTTCCTAAGTTTTTCCATCCGCAGAAGTTAATAAAAGTATTTAGTGCAGTGCAATGAACACTTCAGTCTTAAGTGCCATCAGTGATGAAAGGAAACATACACAGCTCCTTGATTATTATAACCAACTGTTAAAGCAGTGTTCAGGCACTGGTTACATCATTGTCTGGTGCTGGAGGGTCAAGTGTGGTGGTCCCAGGGGTGATCACAGTATTTGAGGCTTCAGGGGTGTCTCGTTGGCTTCCTTGTTTGGAGTAGTTGTCAATCTGATGCAGGCTGCTGTGAGCAGACACTGGCTGGTCAGTTGGCGGTACAGCACTGCGTAAACTCTGCTCGTCTGTAGCATGAGGAGTCACTGAATCAGTCCTGTGAATAGTGGAAAAAAGTTAAAATCTTGAGATTACTATAAAACATTTTCCTTTGATTGATGGGTGACACTTTATAATTACTACACCTTAATTGATAAGCCCAATAAAGCATGGACAAGAAAGAAGAAAGTAAATTCACAACCCTCACACTCACCCCACTACCCATAAACCAAAACAAGGCTCAAACATTAACCACTGTCCTTCGACCCAGCAAACATGGGAACATAGTGCAGTGGAAACATACAGCTGATGGTGTGGTTACTGTACCTGTCATCTTGCATGCGTCTCTGGCTGCCATGGTAACTGGCTTTGCTGTGGACACTGCTGCCTCTGCTCCTGGTGGATGAGGGGTGTCCGTGGTGTGTCCTTTGTGGTTTGTCCAGGTCATCAATAACAGCCAAGTTTGTAGAGGATGCATGAGTGGATGTCCCCTAAAGACAACAAAATATTATGAATTATAAAGATTTAAATGAATTATTATTCATGTTGGAATGTGTATGACAGGTTTTCATGTTTTTCTAATTATTACTGCATTTCATGGGATATAACTTGTGATTTATCAGAGTTTTGGCTAAGACAGGGTTAGTGCTGTGTTCTAAAAGGAAATGCCTTTTAGAACATGCCTGGTATGTCACAATTTACACACAAGGAACATGATTTTCTAAGTGTTTTACTATTCATTTAACACACTAGGTTAAGGTATTGTCATACATTTTTTATTGGTCAGATCATAACTATTGTGTAAATGTTACACAATGGATTCTAGACAATAGTTATGGAATCATCTCTAAACATGTGGTGCACATGTCCAACCAGAAAGTACAATTATAAATTATTTAAAAAGAGAAAACATTTTTAAGATTCTTAATAAAGTATTAAATACAATTATGATTGCAATGTTTTAGCGAAATGAGTAGCCTAACCTGTCTAGGGTGACTAGATGTCACTATTTACAGTTCCAGTTTTGAGCACTGTGTCTAGTGCTGTTCCAGCAGAATTATCCAAAGCCAGTATTTTGTCCCAGTTGTATGCAAGAAATGTCCTAATTGTCCCTATTTTTGACCAATCTGATACCCACCAACAGCAAAGACGGAGATATATATATTGTCATTTGTTTAACTAGAATACAGAAAATTGTATTTTGACTGTAAGGTAGGTCCTTCACAAGTTGAGTTGATTGGTATTTATGCCAACCATCCCAACCCAGGTTTGTAGCAGTTTTTAATTTTGAAATATATATATAACATAGTCCTCCTGTGCTACCTGTGTGGATGTTCCTCTTGACTTGCGGACAACAGGTGTATTTGGTTCACGCAATAAAGACTGGGTGAAGTCCGGCTGCTCTTGAAGAACCTGACGAGACTCATTTACACCACTGCTACAAAGAACACAATCATCACACATGTTAACAACTCATAAGCACATTAGACACTCAAGGATTTGATGTGAGTTCTTACTCTTTGCGTCTGCGTCCTTGTAGAAAATTGGCCCATTCATAACAGGTCTTCTTACTTCCAACCCAGAAAACTGAGGGAATGCCAACCACCAGCATCATCAGATATTTAACAAGGAACAAAACCATAGATGGATGACTGGTCTGTTCCACCTGGAGACAATATAAACAGATGTATGACTAGAAGAAATAGTTAATACAATTATTTACACAGTTGCTGCTTCCAACAAAATTGTGGTTAATGTTATTTGTTGTAAATTGAGTAAACATTTGAAAAGAAATAAGACGTTTATGCTAATGTAGTGTGGCCCATTCACCACCAGAGGGAGCAGGCGTTTGTGCAAAATGCCTTTATTGAAAAAGCAAGATGTTTATTATATCATACAATAGCATTTCTGCTCCATTGTTCACTGTTAATTACAAGGAATTGCAAAAATTGAACTACTAGGCCTATTATTTGCCAAAATACTGCAGGGCTAAATTACAGTAAAAATGCGTTTATGCTGATTCACCAACGTCAAACTTTCTCTGATTTTTTGCTCAGCATCTCTTTTCCCAGCCTAGGTTAGAAATATGTAAATTACCTCCAAAAATGTCACATATCTGTCCAAGTATTTAATTAAAATGCATGAAGTTGCTGCTCTTAACAAGCGCATCCCTCAGGGGCAAAGATCATATAACATGGCGCAATAATGAAATTCCAAAGCTACCACTGGACTTAGGGGGTCTGTCTTTACGAAGGTCTACACACGCACACCAGTAACACAAGTGGCTGCACCTGCCCCAGTCCTGTCCAAGACTACTGTCACTCACACCTCTGACAGCACTCTGATCTCATTATCAGGAAAAACACAAACAAATACTGCCTCAGTCTCTAGGTTCATCAGTGAAACCAATGGGGTGCTTTCATCACTCCTAAAAATGTGATACCAACAGCAAAACACAGAAATGAGCAGCAACAGCGCACTAAAAGCTCTGATAATTGCCATGGTATCTACTTGATGATTGTTAAAGCTAATGCATTACAAAAAGTCTTAAAGGTGCATTATGTAACATTTTTGGTGGAGGGTATGCCACTCGCATGTTTCCATGTAGATGTTATTTCACTTTACCCGAGTCTGCATTTATTGGATTACAGGTGTTTTTATTGCTCAAAAGTAAGAAGATTTGCCTATTCACAGATCTGATCTGTAATTTGGCCTTGTGTTGTTATCCGCTTGTCTCCATGGAGACACGTTTAATGCTACACTGTAGAACATTCCAAGCAAAGTAATAACATCTCCATAGAGACAAGATGGTGGCGGATCCTCTACTAGAAAAGTTACATAGCGTCCCTTTAAAGTGCTTCCATTTTAACTGGGAGAGCTGTGTATGCTTGTGTGTGTCTGGACCGAGCAGGTTTATTTTAGTTAATAATTTAGAGATGGGCTGTATAGAATAGCACACCCCCTCTACTCTTCATAATAACTCCCACAAAAGGCTCATAGACGCCAAGCAGCAGTGCATGACCGAGCAAGTCCAAAGCAGAGAGTGAGGAGGCTCTGAGAACAGGAAAAGCCAGACACACAAGGGTAAATAGTACTGCTGAGGTACTGTATTTTATCTTTCTACAGGAAGATTAACTGAGGTAATGATGTGCAACGCCATCTGTTTCATTATTCAAGACTTTGTCCGAATGTAATGTATGAGATTTTAAAGCTACAGGGTTATGTTGTTTGTTAGCCCATCAGCCCTGTTCTGGTTACAGTTTGGCAAAGATATACATGAATTATACATTTTTATATTGTGTCTGCACTTTTGCCAAATGAAGGCCTACTGTTAAAATTCCAATATCTGGATAAGAAATATATATAAAGTCAACAATATTCAACAAAAGTAAAAGGACTTTTTGAAGTTTAAATTCACATTTATACTACATTTGCTATGTATGACAAGTAGAGGGGTTACTTATCCAAAAAAACAAAGTGTTTGTTAGAGAGTAATGTATTAAAATAGGACCCTATGACCCTAAATGGCTTTAAAAAGACAAATATGCTTTTGGAGGATGCCTGAGGCATAAGGTAGTGATGAATGGTAGATATTTGTCAGCGTGTGTCCAGCAGAAATGACAGAACCCATCTGTTTCTAGACATAAAATAGCCTTGAACAGCTATCCCATGGGTCTTCTCTCCTCTTCAATTATTCATTGTTGAAATATGAAATTTGCAGAGTGTTCATAAAAGCAGTTAAATTTAAATGAGAATGCTGATATTTGTGCCTAGAGCCAAAACATGATTACATTATTGGTGTGAATACCTTATATGGGCAGGGGATGTGGTAGAATCTGCAGTTCTCCTCCATCCAGGTTGTTTCCCAAAGGATTCGATAGGTGTGCTCATAAAAATAGCAGCATATCACAGTGACTAAGGGTACCAGGTAGAGCACAGAAAAGATGCCCATGCGGATCATAAATTTGACCAATTTGGTTTGGTTCTCCTTCTCCAGAGGGATCTCCATCCGGACGCGGTTTAGAGCCACAATGCCCACTAAGAGCAGGGCCACACCCACCTGAACAGAGAGAATAGGATTTAGCAAGAGAAATGTGAAATGAGAAATCAGTTATAAGAAGAGATTGTAAGCTCAAAGACTACTAAAATACTTCTGGGCAAATCCGGTACATGTAGTTTTATCCCCTCACATACATATCTATCTATCTTTCATGTACCCACTCACTCCTTTATCCCACTGTACTCACCGCCACATTGAAGCAGAGCGGTGCCAGAACAAACCACCTCAGGGTGTCTATGTCATACAGTCCTATGAAACACACTCCACTGATCCCATCTCCCTCAATTTTGTTGAGGGCCAACAGGGTGACGGTCAGGGCCCCTGGGAGGCCCCAGGCCACCGCATGAAAGAGGAGCGCTTTCTTCTCTATGGCCTCGCTGCCCCATTTAGGAACAGCAGCCAGGAACCAAGTGATTGTCAGTATGACCCACCACACAGAGCCCGCCATGGTGAAGAAATACAGCACCATGAAGAACAGTGTGCACACCTGAGGAAGAGACGATAGTATCCAATATTTTCAAACTTTATGGGTTAGGCTCTATGAACTCATTAAAGCCCCAGGTTACCTTGTTGTGTGAGCCCTGGGTGATGGTTGCAGCTTTGAAGTGGCCAGGGCTGGCTGCATTACATGCCACCCGCTCCTCCAAAAGAAAACCAAGGAAGAAAACCAGGGATACCATGACATAACACACAGCATAGAAGATGATTGGTCGCTCTGGATATCTAAACCTATAGATAAACAGAACACACTGCCTTTAATTTTTAGACAATATTTCTAATGTAATATATTCTAAAATGATCATAAGGGGGCTCAAACCTTGTAACATCAATGAGAAATGTCAAAAAAGTGAAGAGAGTTGCAGACAGGCAGAGGATGGATATGACCCCGATGAAGTAGCGCATAAATGTCAGCTCTTTCAGGTTGAAATACATTGAAGGACAAGGGGGAGAACAGTCTTTCCTGCCCATGAAGGAGTAGCCCAGCTCAGGGTCGATCTTCAGCTCTCTGGGGCACCAGAAGCCATAGTCCCTCTGCACTGTCAAAGACGACTGGTCTGTGGGCTCAGGGCTGCTCTGCAAGTCCTCTGGGCGGGGGTAAGACTCATCACAATCTGGAAACCTGAACACAACAGAAAGACAGAAAAACTTTGTACTCAAAAAGTCTGCTATGCACTAGAGATAAATGATTAGAGAGTACAATTTTCTGACAAATATAGATGTAAACATAGGAGCAGGACACAAAATACCAGCCAAACTAGAAATAAATTCAATAGTTTTTATACTTGACCTTGGCAGGGCATAACATTACCAAAATAGTTGCAGTTATGAGATTTTTCATTATGTTTAGAATGCTTTTGAATGACCATTTCACCTCAGCTTCTGCTGACTAAAGGGTATGCCAAACACACCTGCTACAATCCATGTCTTCTGGCCAGGTCAGTCCGAATATCTCCATGAGTTTGCTGCACTCATCTTTGGCGCGCTGGCAGATGCCTTGACAGGGCAGAGACACTCTGCCATACTCTGTGCACACCGGAGCATACAGGGCACACAGGAACATCCTCAGCTCAGAGCTGCACACCAGGTTTACTAAAGGATGGAACGGCTACAAGAGAGGAACAAAAACAATTATACACCCAAAAAAACAATGACAAGAATACAATAAGGTGATTCACAATTTTGTTGTCCTAAGTAAGACTCTGAGTAAATGACAGCTAAATATAACTAATAACAGTGAAATGTGAACTTTCAGAAGTAGATGATCTTAAAAGCAATAGAAAAATACACTGTTTATGAATTGTGATTATATAGAAATTGTAATCTAGCTCCAAGATTTTTTTTTTGCTGTATTGCTCACCCTAACTTTCTATAATACAAACAATTTGCACATGGTTCTTGAACAAAATTGTTTTTAAGTCTATGAAGTTTGCACTAATGCAAAAACAAGCTATGAAAACAAGTGGACTGAACTACTGAGTGTCTCATATTAAACCTGAAATAGGCATCAAAGAGGATGAAGATGGAATGTGTTCACTGCTGAAAGATACATATATCTGTGTAGAAGCTCATGAAATATGTATAGCTCTAATCATATCACCAAACAGGCTTTTGAAGTGGGGTGCTGCACAGACAGGCTGCAGTCACAGCCATGTGCTAACACACTGAGCAAACAGACAGCGGGCTAATATACATTCAGCTCCCACAGGAGCAGAGAAAGGTTAAAGAGTCAGAGGCATCAGCAGGCAGAAGATGATCACGTTTCTATCAAGCACAAATGTCCATTCTTCTTCAGTTCTGACCATGTAACATAGAGCAGTTAAATAAGAGAAGTCCAAATACTTGTATTTTGGGGTTTCAATGTTTTGAACAATGATGATTATGAAAGTAAAAGCCCAGTAATTTTCAAGGTCACGCTTTATTGTGTTAATGGTATGGTCTTGGGACTTGGACAAACATCAATAATATGCACTGGCAACACTGAATGACTGCAAAGACAGTGCAAATGTTCAGGTGTGTGAGGTAATTAAAATGTGAAAATATTTAGTGAAACCCAAAATGGTCAAAAAATCTTTCACCAGAAATAGAGTAATCACAGCAGAACTGTCGGATAATGTTATAAAACAAAACACTCATAGCATCACTGTTCAATGATCACATGTAAAAAGAGGGCACTTGGAGTGATTACTCACTACAATGGCTATCTCTTTAGAAAACTCTGAATACATCTGTACAGAGGTGCATGCCTCAGTGCTTTTATGTGTGTTTTATGTCCATATTTTGAGTACAGTCGAGTATGTTTTGATCGTTCTCAATTGCGGTGCTCCAGATCCACACATTGGCGATGCTACACCAGTAAATGGGTGCACTGGTGCGTGCGAGCTGTGACATAGTTTTCAGCAGTGCATCCATACACACGTACAGTGAGCCCAAGCCTACACACAGGACCAAGCCACTTACTGTACTTCAATCATTTACATCTGGGTGATTTCTCTTGTATGTTTGCACGCAAACTTTAATCTGTCACAGACACGGAAAGGCACAAAGCCACATGTGATATGATTGGCTGGAAGAAATAGTGCACATAAAGCCACCAAAATATTCATGAGAAGTAATAATATTTAACCAGAGTGATTCATAGTATTTAAAAAGGGACTAGGGGGATTTAACTAAAATTTTAAATGTAAGATATTAAAAAGCAGTTGAATTCAAAATGAATGCCATGCTACACAAAGATTCAGTGAGTGGAATATTTAACAAAATGTATTTATAATACATGTATATATATAAAATACCAATCAATAATGAAAAAGCTGAATGTACACCTGTATTTTGTTACTGTTCACACAATTTCAGTATACTTTTAATGAATGAATAAATTAAGCAATCTAACAATCAGTGATGTAAAGTGATACAATTACATAGTCAGATCTGGCTGAAGTAAAAATGGTCTAACTGCACTTATTTGTAAATCTTTCATGCTGTCAGCAATAAAACCTACTGTTGAATTCCACTGTCTTCTAATCCATAAGATAAAGTTAAAGTTCTAAGATAAAGTGCTGCTTGCTGGTATCTCAGCGGTAGTGGCCCTGACTGCGGCCTGGGGCTCCACTTAGCTGAGGAGCAGTGGTAGTTTTACATGAGAGTGTCCGGTGCCGCCAGGATGGAGCCTTTCTTCTTGTTTCTCCTTACAGTGTGTGACGTCTTTGTGTTTGAGCCCTTTTAGGTTGTTCTTTTTGGATACATGTGGTTATGTTGTTGCACATTTCACTTATGGCTTTTTGAAACATGTGTTTGAGCAGCTGTGTATTGGTGGTGTACAATTATTCTGTCAATCAATGGCAATTGCCCTCAACAACCATCACAAAGCGAATATTATTATAATGTGGCTTAGCTCAACCTCCTGCAGAGAGAGGAGGAGCATAGCAGTCACGCAATTTGCAGCTTTTTTGTTCAAAATTCAGAAAAGAATAAAAGAAATACAAGCTGCCTTTACTATGAGATTTTCTGTTAGCTACCATTGTCAATAATTATTCCACACCCTTCTTCAATAAATACAAGAAAAAGGTCATTTTATTGAATTCAGTAGATTAACACTGGAGTACTGAGGTCAGAGTCAGATATTCTGGTTATAAACATGTTGAAAATGTTCTGTATAGAGTTTAAAAAAATGTCTTCCTATCTACTAAAATAACAAATAACCTACAGAAATTTTCCCTACCCATGATTTGTGGGGAACATTTTAGATTGTTGTGTTAGCATATTTCATTCATCAATGTCAATGTCTGATACTAATTACTATTCAGTGAAAAATTACTTCAACCAGACATTATGCTCTAAAATGTTATAATGTATGTTATTTAGGACAACTAATTGCAGGCTTTGTAAGAGAAGAGAGATGCAGAGTAGTTTTTTTTTTGACAAGGGGTAAAATGGAATAGGCCCCCCTGAAAAGTCCACCTCTTGTTCAATAGAGGGATTAAGTTTCTTTCTCCCCACTCCCTCTGTAGAAACCCATGGGGAAGGAGAGAAAAAAAAAATCAACAAAGAAGCTGAAGGAGAAACGTATCTTCATGTTCCATATATGTTTTGAAGAATGTGTTTAGCAGATTAAATCATTTATGTCAAGACGATCGAGATATAGGAAATCCACTTGACCACATGTATACTTTAATTTGAGCATGGCAATGGCAAAATGCATACGCTGATGTAGAGAGCTATTAATGATTTTTATAAAAGTATTTGTGGTATTTTTTCTTACCAATGCAGTTTTACCAAAAAAAAACCTGTCACTTTGCATTTGCGCTGTGCTAACAAATGTTAATTTTTAGAGATTATTATCAATGTAATTTAATCACTATAGCAACGATGCTTGAAATGGTGTGGTGAATAGTGGTGAACATTATTTACTCCCTTTCTGTATTTCTATTTGCCATAGTTGTTCTGTCACTAGTATTTTGAATGTGTGCAGCACGTTTGGCGCTGAAAATCCAGTTAGCCAACTTTGCAGAAACTCATACATGCATGGAGTGAAGTCTGAGGACAGAATGAAAGGGAAGCAGGGAGAGGACTGCAATGGAGTGGAGAAAAGAGCTCTTTCCCGGTGGATTAGAGAGTCAAATGGATTGGAAGAAGTGTTTAAGAGTGAGAACCTGAAAACATCCAGAAAATGTCACCAGCTTTGTGCTCTGATCTGATCGAGGTGGCAGAATGTTGGGACTGTGCCCTCAAACCAACAATTAAAAGCACTCGAGAATAAATCTTGCAGTGTGTTCTTTGCAGTTTCTGAGCAAATGTTTATTTGCCTTGAATACTTCCTTATTTTAAGAATTCACACACCAATATCAATTATCCAACAGTATCCCTTATCAGTATTCAAATGGAAAAATTATAATAACAAATTAATGTAGAACTTTTCCAAACGGTCAAAGCTGCTTTACAATTTTGTGCATTATTCATTCACTCTCCACTTGGTAGTGGAAAACTACTACTGGAGCCACAGCTGCCCTGGGGTAGACTGACGGAAGGCAGTCCACAAGGCTGCCTCGGGCCTCCAACCAACAATTACACATGCACAGAGTCATACTAGACAAAGGTGTCTTGTCTAGGACCACAAAACTAAACACTAAATATGATACATGTTAGTAATAGAACTGAGATACAATTATAAAAAAATAAAATACATAAATTATATATACACACACAAAACTAGTATTAGTATATTTTTTATTATTGTATCTCAGTTGTATTACTAACATTATGAATGTTCTGGTGAGTATAGAGTTAAAAAAGGTCATCTGCAGGATACCGCCAGCCAGATCCACAGCCAATCACTATGAAAGTATAAACCCTGCAGCAATAAATATGTAAATGATCATTTCTCCTCTACCTGGTGATTTTCTGACAGCAGAAATGTGGGAATTTGTAGCTAAACCTGCCTTAAGCTGTCATGCCTGTGTCCCCTATAGGCTTGGTTCTGTTCTTCGCTCAGTGTCAAGGCTGTCTGCGACTGCTCTGAGCTGGAGAGTTTGGACACAACACAGACACAGACACTCAGCACAAATCATGTCAGACCAGCTTTACCTGCGTCAGCAAACTGTCTGAGATATTTCCATCTGCACTGCTATTAAGGTTGTAAAAAATAATTATAATAATACATTTTTTAAAAAGACACCATTATTAAAAGACATTTGACAGTTTGACCTTTTCTGAAGGGTTTCAATCTATCAAAATCTATCAAATCTCATGCATTGAAATGTGCATTGTTGTTAGGGAAACATAAAAAAAAAAACATGTCACTGTCACATGTCACATATCTTTCAAAATAAGATAACAAAAGATAAAATATAGTTGCAAAATCTATATATTTTACAAATTCACAAAACCACACTGTGGTACTGTGTAAAATCTGCCTGGATTTTAGATTAATCCTCAACAGAAGAGGAAAGAGTGCAAAGCTCCCACAATATCTCAATTACAACACACCTCCATATGATTCTTGCCCCCCCACAAGCACCAGCTCCCTGCTTATTTCATATACTTTCAGTACACAGTTATTGCTTTTGCTGGTCATCTGTGGATTCCCTGTCTAGAATGCAGCCTCCATATTGAGACTGTACACTCCATAATGCAGCATAAATACATTTCTAGATATAATTCACACTGCAGGCGCTTCCACTGGGACACATGCACAGTAGCTCTGGCTGTGTGCCTGCCTCTGCTCTCCACAGCTCGGGGGACAGACAGGCGTTGGTCATGAATAGCCAACTGAGCAGACCGTGATGCTCTCGTCGCTAATCTCTGAATAGACAGTGAAGAAAGGGGCACCCTTCTCTCACACTCTCTTGCTTTCATTCACTCCTGCGTTTATCCGAGACCAGCCATCCTTCAGTCACAAGCTGCAGACAAAGCCATTAATAGCATTCCCCTTCACGTTCACATCCCCTCCTCCTCTCCTCCCATCTTTTTTTTTTTTCCATTTTTTGTTATTTTCTTGGCATGCATTTACTCTGAGCAATTACACTGACATGTGTCCCACCTCTCTACATTAGCATTCATAGGCTTTTTTGCCTTTATTCTACCTGTCATTTCATATCTGAAGAGATGGTTTTGCAACATTATTACAGTACAATATGAGTCCAACTACTGGTCCCAAGACGTGATCACAAAATTCTATATAAAATTAAAATATGCCAATATTAATTCAGCATACTAGAAGTACGAGTGCCAGAAAGGAAAAGATCCAGTTAAATATAATTACTAGTTTGCATCACACAACAAGTGTATGGCAAACTGCATATCATTTTATGGGCCATGTTTTTGCCTGTAATTTGTCTCTTTAAAATTCAAACAACATTTATGATTCTGTTAAGTCTGAAATGTCATTATGTCACTGTACAGACACTACTTAACACCCTTTTTTCTTTTATAGGAACTGTTGACTATTGAATCATGTCTACTGAAGCCATATTTAATTGCAGGTTGTATTTTGCCAAGAGTCTGTTTCCCAGCACTGTCACTTTGATTACTCATTGATGAGGGGAAATTGTTAGAGTTCAATGAGGGGTTATCATCTAGCTTTGAACTTCCTTTCTGTTTTTTTTGTTTTGTTTGTTTTTTAACTGTAGCAACCAAAACTTTTTATGCATCAATGAATCAACATTATGAACAATTTAAGCTGCTAATTTTGTCTTTTCCTGGTTTGTTAGGTAACTTTTTGGTGTGGGTAGGCCTGTCACGATAACAAAATTTTAAGCACTTTATATTGCTACAGAGATATACTGCGATAAATGATAATACTACTGTATGCCTCTAATAATAACAGCAATGCAAGAAATTCCATTAAACCATGTTCACTTTAAACCGTTTCAAAGCCAGAGCTGCAACAAATAAATAACAGAATGTACTATTATTTGTGATTTATTTATCAACATTCTACAGCTCAGATCTCACTGTATTACTTCAAAAATACCCCAAAATCTCACCACTTTTACAAAGAATTTATACACACAATAAATATTGAGCCCCAAAATATATTGTTCCAGCTTTCATTATTTGAAAGCTATTAAACAATAAGTTAATATAGTATTTATCATGACATGCCTAGGTGTGGGTCTGATCACTTGTAGATTAAACAAACACAAGTAAATAAATAAAATATGATATGCATTGGCTGTGCAATTCAGTGGATAGAGATTTTACCATTTAAATGTTTACACTGAAATCTGCTCACCATGCATCTTATCTATTGTGAAGTGGGGTCAGTAACTGTGTTTTTAACATCAAACCAACAAATTATCACTATAATGAAAGTGTATTAGAAAGGGTGTATTAGATTAGTTGATGTTGCGAAATGTAAACCCACTTTATTTCATTATTTTAATAGACAACAGTTTTAAGAAAATAAAATTTAGTCGAATCTTCACTTCATCAAAGACTTTGGAAGTAACTGATATTTCCTTAGTCTGTCTTAATAACATGGCTGTGTCTTTGCCATCTTTGCTCTGTTTTATTCCTGATCATGCACTCACCCTCACCCGCTGCTCTCCCGTTCACATATATCTCACCTCCCTCCCGCTCCATTCCTCGTCCTTCCTGGAGGCCTATTTAACTGCCATGGCAACAGGTGATGTGGAGGCACTCACACAACAACAGCTCAGGGAGGAGAACACACAAACCCTGCCACACACCCACATTATAGACTGCTCTAAAAGGAGGAAACCATCCAAAAAGTATGCCCAACAAGCTTAAATAACGAGCGACAGAGAAAGTGTGAAAACGAGAAGAAAGGACTTGGAGGAGCGAAGCGAAAGGGTCAGCCTGGACAATACAGAGATGGTAACGGCAAAACAATGAAGCCCAATGTGAGGGCACCCACGCATTTCCTCACCTCAGCCAGGCAATCTGCATGTCCATCTGTTGTCTTTACATTTCTTGATTTTTCATTTAGCACATACAAAAATATATATGCCAAAAACATGTTTAATCAGCGTTCCTGAATGATTTGAAATACGATTTGAGTGGCTTACAATGCCAAGCTTTATTTGCTTCATATTACAATTTTTCTCACACAATTCATTTAAATAATTAGACCTCATTAGACCTCTCAATCCATTTCAGGGTCTATAAATTGCTGCTCAAGCATTTATGATAATCCTGCAGCCTATCTTCATATTCATGTAAATCCTTTAAGAGCACTAAGATTACAATTCCATGCCATACTGGCTTGTCAAAACCTGATCTTAACAGATCTCAGAAGCAAAGCAAGGCTGGGCTCGGTCAGTACTTGGAGATCGAAGGGAATATCAGTTGCCACAGTCGGGCACCAGTGGCAAAAACTGTGTACTTAGGCAAGACACTTCACCAACACTGCCTAGTATGTGAATGAGTGAATGAATAAAACGCCCTTGAGTGTCCATAAAAACACTATAAATCTGATGCATTATTATTATCACTAAATATCACGTAGTACCAAAAATATACCGGTACTTTATATATTCTATATGCGAAGTTATGCTGTTAGGCATTTTTTGGTTCACATTTACCTATATTTAATTTAACGAGCAAAAAAACTTAACAATATTTTGTCATTATTCTCCGTGCACTCATTTCGAATGGGGCCACAATAAGTGCATTTATATGAAAATGTATGAATATTTATAGAAATATTGCATACAAAGATACTTTTATCAAGCATAAACCCATCAACGTGCGTAAGTCAGACTCTGTGTATTGACACTGTGAACACTGCACATGATCAGAATGTGTGAGAATGTGCACATGTCATACATTCCACTTCACAGCTGTTCTGGGAGTGAGGGCACTGCCGTATATTGGATTAATATGAGCTAGTATGCATTTAGTGTTGACAATAAAAGCCCCTGTTGGACCTGACATGATAAAGTTATCCTTGCCTTGCTTCTGTACAGGGGTGTTTGCGTGAGAAGGGATCATTGATACAGAGTTAGTGAGAGAGAGATTGGATTTAGCACTGAGGGTTAAACATTACTCACACCACACACAGTTCCCAGGCCGGGTCATGGGTTCAGATTAGGACTTTAAGACCTGGATAACCCATATTTATGTTATATCAGCATCGTGCAGCACAAGTAAACATAAGCAGAACATGCATGTGGTGATATAGTGGAGATATGCAAGTTTCTGTTGAATTTCAGGTTGGTAAATGGGAACAGAAGCTATAGTTTTTAATTGTGTTATTTAAGATGAACAACTACAACCACATAATTAGTATGCAAGCTGCATGGTTAATTAATATGTATGTAATTGCTGTCTACTTTATCCTGGTTCAAAAACAATGTTAAAAATATTACTTACAAGCAATAGCAAACCACTTGAATCAATATAGATGGGCTCTCTGTGACATATACATTGAAGTCTAGTCCTTTCCCTAAACACAAATTAACTCCAAGAGACAAGAGTCTATTGCTATACATGTTCAACCCCTGAACTTTGACCCAAGCTGCTCTTTTAGGTTTTTGCTAATGGCGCAACCACATATTTTGCATAGTGATCAAGAATAAAAGTGCAAATTCTGGACATTATAAGCATTCAAATGCAATATATTTAGTGAGCTAAAGTCGGTAAAAATGCATAGTCCATGATATTTGAGCAAATTTGCTATTTCTTTGCCTAAGGTCATCATTGGTAATCATCATGAAACATAAATTAAAGCCCTGAAACTACTAACTTGGTTAAACTTGCATTACTGGGATGTCTTCTGTGGTATGCTACTTTTATTGACCTTCAGGAGAATATCTTATAATTCAGATATTGGTTGGTCGATACATATAGGCCGATAACTGGAGTTTTTAGCTCACTAGCTGCCTAAAATATGTGACGAGAACACTACACACTCTCTTATCCAGTTTGTAGTAAAACAGGGTGGTAGATGTGTCTGTGCTCAATAAAAATTATATATGCTGGGAAACAATATCATAATCAGAACTACACATCGGCCAAAAATATTGGCAGACCTTACGGGCCATTGGATTCTAAACAAGCAGTATCATCCATCGACTATGAAAAAACCCATATTGCTCGATCTATATTGTGACTGGCATTGGCAGTGGCATAGGCATTGGCATAAGAAGTATGAGTTACATGTCTTAGAAGCATGCGCTCGGGCAAAGTGTGAAATTCACTACAACACACTTAGTTAACACAAACTCTTAAAACTTGCCAGCAACTCCCGTACAGTATTTCACACATACAGATCTTGTGAAGAAGTATAAATAATGCACCACCATGTAGAAGCATTTTGGTGTTGGCAGTTTTAATGTGGGCCACAAATCACTATTTAAGCAATGAACAATCGCTTTCAAATCACCCATTCGGCATTGTGGAGCTGAATAAGCTGTACTGGGAGCTTTGCTGATCGGAATGCATTGCCAAAACCAGCATCAGGCAGTAGCTTTGTTCCACGCATAAATAAATGATTGCTTCATTTGGACTGACTGCCTCAATAGCCCCTGACAGAATGAGCAGGATAATCAACAGGAACTTTAAAACTCTATGAGGACCAGTCTGTCTATGAGTGAAAAGAGTTTGCAGCCTCTTCAGATGCTCTCAATACATGCACATGGACATACACACCAAGCATAACACACCTCAGTGAGTAGCCACGTATTCACCCACACACAATGAGACCCCATACTTCAACAGCACAAGCCCCAGCTCTTTAAATTTGGCACACACACATTGTTTTTAAGGGGGGACCCTGGTAACCTCCTCATGGCCTTTTACGAATAGTGCAGTTAATTTGAAGGACAGGACCCCATGCTAAGTGTAACACAAACACCACAGACGGCGGCGTCCAAAGGCTGGTGACATTTATATTCTGCCTTCACATACACGCATGGTTCTTTTTGAAGGTATAGAATGAACATGCAGCCAAGATTGCTCCAAAATATGTGTGGTTTCATTCTTCATTACAGATAAATGCATTCTTTGTGTCAGAAGATGGAACCCAACATGGTGCATTGTTTTTATTCAATAACTGGGGTTTTCCCAATCTACCATGCCACTTGTTTACCACTGCTGAAGTTTTGTGTTGGAATAAAAACATTTCAGCTCATATAAGCTAAGCATTGTCCAATATGCCGATAACATTATTATCTGATACATGACTTTCTGTTTTCCCCAGTTATACCTCAGATAATCCTCAATCATCACCAGCGATATATATTGTGCATCCATGTATAAATCATTCTAGTTTATCTCCCATGATAATAAAGAAAATGCACCCTTCACAGTTTTTCATAGCGCACCTTTTTGTGAATTCTTGTTCAAATAATAATTCTGCTCAGCGCTCATAACATAACATAGCATAGCACAATAAGTTAACATATAGACAGTCTGTGTCTTTGTTGTGACATGATCCTGCTGATGTCACACATAATCCCTGTCTGTCTAATATGCACAGACCTCAAGTAATGTCACGACCCTCAGTGCTTCCTCTGGGACTTCTCACACACTGCACAGATGGACAGTGCAGGCCACACAAGCACATTTAAGTCCTTAACCCAACCATACAAACACCATACACATGTCATAAACACTCATTTGCTACATTAATCTATTCTTACTATTGTACTGTTCAAGAAAATGCAGGAAAACATAGATTCAATTTGGCTTGTTTTTTTATTGAATTCACAACACAAAATACTCAGAAATTTGTGGTTTGTCATTATATTAGAAGGTCTTATTTTAGTCCAGTGAAATGCTATTGCTCCTGTGCATGTGTTAAAACTGAGTTTTGATTTTAAAACATAAATTTCAAATCTCAATCAAGTGCTCAGTACTTTTCCCAAATTTAATTCATCCAACCCTATTGTGTGCCAAAGTTTTACCTTAACCTAGTCCCTCTTGTTGTGTCATAATATGTGATCTTAATGAAGTATTGGGGGAGGTTGGGGAGGCTGTTAGTGTGTGGGACTGAATGACTTCATTGTGGTGCTGAGAGAAGGAGATTAGCAGCTAGTTAGCAGCACTAGTGAGAGTGGACAGCTGCTCTGTTCAATCACCTGTCAATCACTCGGTCAGTCAAAGGAAGTACTAATGCACAGTTAGCTCAAAGATCCTCCCCTTAATTACGCACAGAAGCACCGTAGTGGACCATCAGGCTGTCAGTCAAAAACAGAACAAAGTAGCACGCTTGTTATGGAGCTCACCAGCGACAACCTGCTCGGGTTCCGGAAGTTAGTTTTCCATTAAATTTTCCCATAGATTTTTCAAAATACTCAAATACTATATATATATATATATATATATATATATATATATATATATATATATATATATATATAGACTTCAAAGGTTAATCAGCTATATGGTAACAACAATCCATAATATGCTTGTTTTAAGTCCAAAAAGCACATCTAAAAACACTGAAATATTTGAATTAAATTAATGAGAAATTTACTTCCTGGACCGGGGGCAGTCATAGTTGAGTTTCATTGTGTACCAACATGCCAAGAACTGATGAGGCTTCACAGTGGCAGAGATAAGGTAGAGGATGTACACACTGACAAGCAGGTCATGTTTTATGGGTTCATAGGTTTTGCTGACTACATTATTTCAATCATTAGAAAGCATTAGCAGCAGGACTACTCTAGACAAAAGAGGGATGGGTGCTGACTGAACCTTTCCGTTAAGATAGTGATGTTAGATAAGTACAAAATGGAGAGACAGCCTCCAAGTAGCTGTACAAATAATTTAACAGAAAAATCAATAACCTTGTATCTAGATCTTTATCTAGACTGTGCACACACTTCTTGAACACAAAATAGCTGCCAAGATGTAAACAATTTCTCGTGATATACATTATCAAATCTCCTTGCCAAGTCATAGGAACCAGCGAGGCTCATGTTGCTACTCCGCGTCGCCTGAAAGCTACCTCCTTATGACTGCTGCAGGGTCTGTGGGTGTCAGTTACAGACTTCTGCTTTAGCTGGGTTAAATCAAGTTCAACAACAGATGCTTCTTACAATCCTTTGCACAGCGTGTTTTGACATGATGCCTGGGAATTGGCTTGATTTGTGCATCGTCCTTAATGTGCCGATTGAATCTTATCACACTGCAATCATAGCTATTAAGAACACATCAGGCATAACCAAGATGTCTATATACCTGTCATTCAAAACAAACGTACTTTTTAACTTTATAAAAACATAAAAGCAGTGTGATAGTAGGTTTTCTTTATTATAGGCTGTCAAAAAAGAAAAAAATTATGACTATATACCAATTCATAATTCAGTGCTAGGTTGAAACTAGATAATGAAATGAAATAAAATATATATATATTTTATTATTTATTTATTTATTTTTACAATTTCTAAACAGCACTTGCAATAGTTTAGCATTATAAAATAAAATAAGCTATTATCCTCTTTTATAAAGTATATATATATATATATATATATATATATATATATATATATATATATATATATATACATACATACATATAGCAAACACTGCAAGAATAAAGCTATTGGAGAAGTATTTTAAATGGGCTGGCCTGTAATATTTGATGAACTGCTTGGATTTACACATCTTTAAGGCTTAGACTGACTTCTCTAAAAAAAAGCAAAATTATGCAGTGAGAATTGCTTCTGTGGCATCAGTGCCAGGAGTCAGAGGAAGCTGGTCTCTAGTGTGAAAGGCTATAGAGAATCTCCGAGCAGATGCACAATAACCTTGAAGAAACGGGGATCTAACTGTGAAGCACACCCCGGGCCAACTTTTCATAGGTATACGGCCATAATAGAGTGTATTGTAGTAACATATGAAACAAATACAATTTTGTAACTTAAGAATTTTATTGCTTGATTTGATGTTCTTGAAAATCATTATTCAAGAAGCCATGAAATTCATTGGTCTTGTCTAACGTCATCCAGATTTCAACAGGCGTAATTTAATATGGCTTCTCTGAACAGCTGGAGGTAGTGATAATTTATCTGACTGTATTTGCAATGTTCCAATGATTTTTACTTCAAAAGCCCTGTAAGCAAAAACATCTTTACAAATCAGTCAGTGTGTACATAAGGAAATATGTAATTGAAATAAGTCCATGTCAAGAGAAGGGGCTATGAAAACATTTTCGCAGTCTTTTTTGTTTTATATTGATCCTCAGATCCCAGATACACTAAGCCACTGGTTCTAATAACTACTTACGCTGACAAGGTAATTACAATCGTGCCATTGAGCAACAGCTCATCTCTCTCTCTCTCTCCGGAGTGTAACAAAGGAGTATGAAAGAAATGCAATATGATCTGCCCCAATGCTGTGTAACAACAGTGTTTTTGTTTAAAATTCAACACCTCTTGCACTAAAACCTGTTACTTCTTCAGTATTAATTACTTAAGTATAGCACTTGTGCTTCCTGGAGGCAGTGGTCAGACAAATTGCCTGTCTGTCTGCTGACATGAAAGGCTGGGAGTAGCTGCCTATGCATCCATCTGCGCCTACATGGAAGAGTAACAAGAGAAGGAAGATGGAGCGTAACATAAGGAAGGTCCAAGTATCGCCTTTCCTCAAATGTTTCACTGTTCTTGTTAACCCTTTGATATTTTAGGTCTCTAAAGTGTAGTGCACCAAGTAAAACAACAAACACAGCCTTGTATTACAACCACTAGATGCTGCTACATTTTCAAAGAGTGTTTATCTGTGGGTGAAAGCTAAAAATACTGGATTTGCCAAAACTTTTAATACACTGTATTTTTTATCTTATTTTCAAGCACTTTGCTATAATGAAGTTTAAATATCTTTATTACAATATTAAAACAAAGCTTAATATGATGCCCTGAAGTGCCATTGTCCGTAGCAGATGCCCGATTCACCGCAATGCGAAACTGGTGACTGCTGCCTTGTTATTTTCATTTCACTTTTAAGTGTACTTTTTAAGGAAGACCTATGCTCATATGGTGTAAATCATATTGAGAGGTATCAGGAACAGTTTTTTGTGTAAAATATAGGCTAATGATGCATAAATCTGATGTGGCCTACTGGTATTTTTATTAGGAAAAATTAGGGTATGTAGACTGATATGAAGACAATGTTTTTTCTGTGAAAGTGTACACAAAGACATACCTCCATGGCGAGTGCTGCGGTCTGCTGGTCATAGTGATTCAACAGATTGGGCATGAAGGTGGTGTTGTAAGGCAGGTCCTGACACATTCTTAGTCTGATGGGCTCACAGGTGAATTCGCTGTGGCTCTCGATGTACTCCATATGAATAGACAGAGATGGGGACACCACAGAGCAGAGCAGTAGGACGAGATGGGTGACAAAAGGGACAGGGCATCGCGTCTGTCTGCAGAATAGGGATGCAGCCTTAAACCTCATTTCCTCCACTCTATGCATCGCAGTTCTAGCTTTGGACAAGCTCATGATGACTTTATTATCACCCGAGGAGCCACATCCAACAGCTTAAATAATAGATGAGCAAACATGGGAATAGGAGGAGCTCACTGCACTAGGAAAGCAGAAATAAAAATAAATCCACATGAAGATTTTAAATAGTCAAGATATGTCCCATTAATAGTCGTCATCCTCTGCAGTTGCTTATTTGTTGAAAATCCACTGGGAGTTGTGGATGATGCTCCTTCTCATGATTTTGTTCTGTAGAAGATTTGCTGAACAGACCCTGAAAAAGTCAAACAATTGGTAAATATTTATTACAGATAATAAAGGATATATGGTATAATTAAGTCAGCTGCGTTCTGTCCTAGAGAGGGGTCACGCACAGTTTACGTAGCAGACATCCAAAAACGTGTTCTAAGCAAGCCTAGACAAACACTGCAGGGTTGAAGGCACTAACATGAACATTACACCTGCAGACACAGACACTCCCCCGCGCTCTCGTGTTTGTGTGAGGTTGACAGGGCAACAGTAACGCTGTCCTGCGATGTTTCTCACTTCGAGATACGATATCTTCAAGGATTTTTATAGTCTACATAAAGTTAATACACCCAACTACACCCAACCACACCCCCGAGGCAGCAGAAGTAATGGCATCATAAAACAACGCAAATGACAATATGTTAAAATGTCAACAACACGTGCCTAAAGTGGCTAATCACGATTATAAGCGCTCATTGGATGTCTATGGGTCATGCGTAACGCATCGGACAGGTAACAGACCTGACGTACCTTTCTAGCTTCACTGAAAAACCTGAAGCACGCTTTAAATGTCTTCTCCAATGAGCCACAAGCTGCGCATGAAAAGCCACACACAGTGGCATTCCAGTCAGCCTGTGAGAGTGCATCAATCTTGGTCGATGGATGAGATGTCGTCTTGTGCAGAGCAGCGCGCTGTTACCGACGTAGGACTTCTTCTTCACTCGACCCTCGTACCTCACTGCAGCTCGCGAACATCATTTTACTAATGCACGTATTACAGAGCCTTTCCCACAGATGGAGGACATCCGCTTGTCGAGTTGTCCACGGCACACCGGCCGCATGTGCTGCAGTGTGTCGCTGTTCAATGTTTGCAGCTGGTTCCCTGCAGCGTGCTGCCGACATCACGGGAGCGCGCACTGTGAATGCGCACAACAGTTACCCAATTGGCCCCTGGACGCTTTGAGAATTAGTGCATAAAATTTTATTTTTCTTTTTTAACAGAATTAATGAGGTAGGCCTACAATATTACACTTTGTAACCTGCAACTACTCATCAAAAACTGTCTAGGTTCCCCAAACACATCAATCAGACTTGGAAAAAAAAAAAAAAAAAAAAAAAAAAAAACAGGCCTAGTTTAAGGAATTACAGGCCTGAAATCCTTGTAGAGTGTCTTAATAAGGCTTATTACATAACTGCACTAAATACACAGACTGTTAAGTTAAGCATCATAATGTAGGTCACATTTTTGATGTAATGTAGTCTAATATATGAGGTAAAAATATGATTTGTATTTACTACATAGTTGTTTGTTAGATTTCGAGACCAGGGAATTATTTTACTGTTCCAAACATGTAACTTAAATCATTGTGACACACATTGTTCTGCCACACAAGCTGAAATGGCCACACGCTGTCATCATATCAGTCAACTTAGTGTCAATATTTATCCCATACAGCTCCAGGATTAGTAGTGCGTGCTGAGATTTCCTTCCACACGATTGAGCGGCGCACTAGATTAACAGTTTCATGGCTGATCTGATCTTCTCCTTCATAGAGCTCTGGGCGAATGGAGGGAGGGTCCATGGCTTTACTGTTGGACTTTAGTGTACACTGGCCCACTTAGACAACCGCTTTAACCTCTTTCTGTAACCCCACTTGACATTTCCCCAGCTTAAAAAAGCACAAATGGTAAAAGCAGACAAAGCTGGTAATAATCCAGGACTTTTCTTTTATTGAGAAAATCCCCACATAAATCTAATACATGTTGTATACAGTGAAATGGTTAAATGTTGTAAAACAAATATAAAAACTTAAATTTAAAAGGCATAAAGGACTGTAAATATGCATTGAACTTGTTAATATGTGCAGTATAGTGGAGTGTACTTCACAACTCACAAAAATTTTAAACAAAATAGTAGTCTTTCATTAATACTGGCATCCTTCATGTAAAAATGTGCTGCTTAAACAACACTCCACTTTAGTTGAAAATAAAGTGTTCTTACAAATAAATATGCATTTTACTTTCACAATAAAAAAATAATTCACAATCTTTATAATGTTGTTGAAATGCATTTAGGATTGAGGATATACAATTTATAAGTAAAAAAGGAAATAATAAAACTTGTGCTTGACAACATGTTTTTCAGGCATCTGGCATTGTTGGCTGTGCAATCAGATGTTGGCTATGACCTGTTGCTGCGGCCTCATCTTCCAGCTGGAGAGAAAACAAAATCATAAAAAGAATTGCTAAAAAAATAAAGCATTTACAAGAAAACTAAAACTGGGTAATATTTGTTTTTAGTTTTTGTTTTCTTTGTTTAATTTAAAAGAGATTTTGAAGTGGCTGGATTAAAAAACTGTACTAATATACGTCATTAACTGTTATAAAGACACAGACACACCTATGTTCATAAATAAGCTTAAACCAACCACCACTAGACAAACATACACCCACCTGGTCTTTGATATAGTTGTGTCCACACGGGGCGAGGCCTCTTAAAGCCAGGCCAACGATGAAACACCAGATCGAAAGGCCCACTTCAGCGGCTGACAAAGCTGCGCATGGAATCCACAGTGCCAGGGTGGTGTCCTAGGTCACAACATAAAGAACAGTGGAAAAAGTTCAGCAGAGAAAGAGAAAAAATGACAAGAAATCATATCTCATAGCTTTATCCGCACAGGCACCCCAGTTTTCATGCACAAAGTTATAGTAAAAAAGAAAATCAATTTGGTCAACTGAACAAAAGTTTTGGATTGAATGTTTTCAGCTCAACCAAGCTGCATCTTCAGAACTGAAGTTGACCGAATTTAATTTATTTTTTTGCTATGGATCCTACCTGGACAACTGAGGGATTACATAAACATGCACAAAGGTAACTGACCATCATACTGGTCCTGACCAAACTCCAAAACAGGTTGCCCAAGGAAATTTCCCTATGTAGTCAATCAAGTGTACTACTACTCATATTTTTCTCTCAAAAATATGAGTTAGTGCAGTACAATGGCTGTGTCAACATTATTTAGTTAATTGACAATTGTGATTATAATACCAGTCAGTCAGAACAGAATAAAAATCAAAACAAAACAAAACAAAAATGTAATTGTGAACATTTCTTTCAAAACAGTAACATTAATTTCTCTAAATTACTTTTTCATACATTGGGCAGTGTGGGCAGAGTGAATTACCATTTCACTGTTGTTTTATTCAGTGTTGAATAATGAATAAAACACGATGTTTCTTCTCACAGTAAACACAACACAAATTGACTTCAAATAATATAATGACATCACCAAAATGGAAATTTTTTCTTAAACTTTTATCTTTACTACAGCAAGTGTACTTACATAGATTCGTGTTGTATCGAAGGGACAGCGGGCACTGATAGGTGACCTTGCGTTGATTGGAACCCCGGTGCTGTTGCAGCCCTGCATCAGACCCTGCCCATTGTGAGCAACAGTGACCCCAATGGCCAAGAGGAGCCCAATGCAGCAGGCAGCGGACAGCATGGCATTCAGGAAAGATGTGATTATAAGACCTATTTGCTAGATAGACAATGTTATGGGATATCAGCACAGACAATAATAATACACCATAGTAAATCAATCATAGCAGTCATATTAAAATCGACTTTATACCAGTTTGATCACATGGAGGTTCCTAGATACCACAATAGCAATTATCCCGGCAGCTATGCTCTGGAAGATTAAAAAAAGCAAAAAATAAATAAATTCAGTTTTGTTTTCCACATGAATAATGAGCCATAAACAATTTGTGAAAGGGAATAAAGCTGTGTAAGTGCAAGTAAACAATCAAAATAACTGTAGAAGTCCTCACAGGACAATTGAAATACTTTAAATTCTTATACATAATCTTGAGTATTGTGTCAAATTAGGAATCACTCCATTAAATATTTGGCTTTACAGATGTACTGGGACTATAGCAGGACCAACTAATCCAGGACTCTAAAATGGGATTAAATAGGGCCTGGTTTGAACTAGGACAAGGAATTAGGAAAGGGAACTTTCTGGATCCAGTAAATCTATAAAGATGTATATTCAAATTAAAATGCTTTATAATAGTGCTGCTATAATGCCATTTGTTTTTATCCAATAATGATCATTATTTAAACACAGAATTCACTCACCAGTAGTCCAGATGTGACAGAGATGATGTTGGCCACTGTATACTCTGTGGTGACATGCTGATTGGGTTTGGAGATGTGCCTCAGGACATTCCCGTGGACAATGGCCCCAAGGATGAAGTTAATATGGCCGACCAGTATAAGTGTGAGACCCTTCTTCATGAGCCTCCCTGGTCCTTTCTCTTTATCTGGGGATAAACAGCCATACAGAATCAAAAGTTACATAGTTCTTACATTCCATTGCACAAGTAAGATATGAAAAATGTCAAGGGAATTAAGATGTAGTCCACTAGGCGAAGGTTAAAGGTGCACTATGTAACTTTCCTGGTAGAGGGTCTGCCACCTGCTTGACTCCATGTAGATGTTATTGTTTGTTCCTAAAATATTCTACAGTATGCCATTTAATTTAACTATCTCCATGAGACAAGGAGGCCACATCACCAGGCCAAGTTACTGGTTATCTGTGGGCTGACTCATGGTAATCATGTATGTTTTTGTGGTAGTTTTGAGAAATAAAAACACCTGTAGATGAATAAATACAAAAAATAAATTAATAATTATGCCATTTTGTTAGATCTAATTGTCGCTTAAATATAGGCTTAAATATAGGCTATATCAGTAATGTAGTGAGTTCAATGGGTAGAGAACAGGTAACTATGCTACATAACAATACAATACAAAGCAAGGCGATCTTTTCCCTTTCAGTGGGAGGGGCTGTTAGTCCAAAAGACGAAATCAAGGTAGCTGCTTCTGGTTTCAAGCCAAATTAACTAAACGACTCGATAGACAGCAAAAAAAAAAAAAAATAAATAAAATAAAATAAATAAATAAATAAAATCCCACAAATCCTTTTTAGATGGAAATATGAAATTCATTACCAAACCAAAACAGCTTGCTGCTGCAGTTTCAACCAGCACACTGCGTGTTTCAGATAATCCAATCAACCCGGGCTTTTCGTTGCACTCATCAATACACCCCACTTACCGAATAGTTTGCACATCTTGGCTGATTCCTTCCTTTCTTTGCGGAATTATGCTTTTTAGGTGGCCGTACAAATGTCGGCCAAGCTGTAGATCGGAGGTCCTTCTCCCTTTCTACTTCCGGTGTGACGTCAGCAGACTTACCTGTAATTACACCTGTACAGCGCAGTTCATAGAGTTCATAAAGTAGAAATGAAATCAACAGATTAAAAAAAAAAGTTCGAATAAATTAAACAATTCAGTTCGACAACTGGTGCAGTTCAGTTTCACACTTTTATTTGTAAGAGCAGTTATAGCTGACTGTCTGAAAGTACCCAATATACAGTCAAGTACTGACATTCATGTCATAAATAACAGGGAAGATAAAAAAAAAGATACTTTTTACCAAGTGCCATACTCCGCTTATCCTTTAAGATCTTTAAGATTAGGAAAGAAATTGTAACAGAAAATAAAGTAACAGATATCCCTCAAATCAACAAACTGGTTTCAAAGGAGTGTCTTTGGGTTTCACAATCTCACCTTCTCCCCAAATAAAAGAAAAGGCACATTACAGTACCACTCACAACTGGCAAATAAAAAGAAATAATACATGGATCAAGTCTGGAAGATCAGAAAATAGAAGACGCCATCTCAAAGGAAAAATATTGTGCTACAGAGAATTTTCCAGCTCATAACAAGTGAAGATATAAAACATAAAAAGAAAGAAAAATGCTGCCACCCTGTTAAGTACCAATACAAAATTGCATCTGAGGAATACATTGACTGTGGAGCCTGTAAACAAAGTGAAAATATAACATGCACAAACATCTATGTCCAGTTTTAACAAGTTAATGGGAAAAGCTCATAGAGTCACATGAGGCAGCATTATGGAGCATTAAAATGGTATAAAACCAGCCGGAGCTATAGGAAACTATAAAAAAAAAACCTAAGCGTTACGTAAAAATGGATTCACAGTATTTTAAAGAAACCATCAATTTTTTAACATTCACTCCTCGCTATTAAAAATCATTAATTTTAATTTTTAAAATTTTCAATGTAGGCAACATTTCAATAGCATACAACGCAGCTGACCAAAATATGTCAGCTACTACTGTGCAAATAATCAGTTGGAAGTTGTTCCTTTTTTATTTTGTGGGGAATTTAAAATGGTAGTTTGAAATAAAATGCAGTATTCACATTTTTGGTAGATTGTACATGAACTAATGGACATATTGTCAGTTTTAGTAAAGTTGTGCTAGAGGGAGCTACATTCTTTATGGCCAATGAGAACACGTTTTGGTCACAGCACCAAAGGATAAAAAACTGGTGGAAAAGTATATACAAAATAAATATAACTGGACCAAAAGAGTTTTCAGTGAGGAGCTTGAGACAGTGTTTCTTCAAGAAGAGATGCTACTTTACTTTGGTCCATCTGTAGAAAAAAATACAACCATATTTTAGTGGTGATTACTCAATAGTCACTGGTTACAAGAATCACTCAAATCCAACTTGAATTTCAATTGTTTAGGTTGAATCAGTGTTACACAATATATTGCAAAAGTATCAATATTGCAGTATTGATTAATGCAATGATCAATATCACAACAAACTCAATATATTGCAATAATACCAAGACATGTTTGAAAAAGAAATTCAGATTTTTACTCCAAAGTTCTTATCACAAAATTTGACTAGTTAATTATGGTACATATGTTTTTCCTTTTAATATAACAGAATTTATTGAAAACTATTATGTTAAGCAGTATTTTAAAATATTACAATAATTCATAATAATATTTTTATTGTAGTACTTAAGCATATTGTGCATCACATTTTTATCCATTCTCAACCCTAGGACTGCAGGAAGTGCAGCTCATAGGTCTGATCTCAAACACCCACCTCACTGATGAAGCCCAGTTGCACCAGCTCCAGCGTCAACTCTCCAACACCCTCATCTGAAACACACCAGAGAGAAGCACCACTGAGGACCTACTTATAGCACTTTACACGATGATGTGTTATGCAAGACTCCATTAAGACATATGTTTACATACTAAATATAGAAGAACTGCACTGGTTTACTGAGCTACATTACAAAGTAATTCAGCATTGTTTACACGAGAGATTAGATTGCCAGGGAAATCTGTTTAAACTTGCTCACTTCTAAAATAACCATGATGTGTTGAAGCATGTTTCGGAGTAATTTATTTGGAGATTTCACATTAACGGCTTACAGCTAATGCAGTTAGGCATGCGGTGCATTCTTCTGTTTGACTGAATGAAAGATTGTATCATCAACAAAGGCTTTGGACATTCAAAATCTGTGTAGATGTACATGATTCTGTAAATTCCTTTTGTGCACTCACACACTGTATGTGTAGAACTTAGTCTATTCGACATTAGATACAGTAGGGTGCTGGGCTGTGGTAGTGTGTGCTTGTGTGAGTGAGCGTAGAGACAGGGGGTTGAAAGCCTGAGAAAAGATGGTCAGATATTGACACACGAGGTGACAGCTGTCAGCTGCAGCTATCCAGAGGCCGGGCATTCCCCAGACGCCTGCAACATGAGACCTCCCAGCCATACCTGTGTGCGCATGTGCACATTAAATCAACATGCATTCGATCAGTCTGTTTGGTTTATTTTGTTTACAGATTGTAAACATGTTGTAGTTTTTTATTAATTATGTAGAGAAGAGGGTGCCTGATAAGGAGCTATAGTGGCCAGGACCTTATAATAATGAAAACTTTTGCAGTAACACTTGTAGTCAGACTACTTGACTATGTTAAAATTTTGTCTGTTAAATATTAAAATAGTTAAAACACAACACGTCAACAGGCACATTTCTATTCCCAATATAGTACTGCATGACATACAGTAAATAGTGATGCCATACCGAGTTTCATTTTCAAAGGTGCCTCAGAGGTTGAGGAACGCATAATGTTTGACATTTAAACTATTTAATCCCATATTTCAGTCAAGCAATTTAACAATTTACCACATGAAAAAGTACTTACGAGGTAACATGTCACAGCTTAGATGTCTATTAAGTTTGTCTTCAAATTTCAGCAGCAATGTTAGCTAAAAGAAGCAAAAACAGTGTTAAATATGGCAAAGTTTAAACATTTTATACTGATGATGCACACTTACATGATACTTTCCTCCATCTTCGTTTGGTTCAATATTACACTGCATCTGAATAACCTAAAAGTTTATTTTGGGTTAAGAATAAAACATATTACTAAATTAAGTCATTTATGTATTTGCATATATAACTGTATGTCAAATCAAATTCTCAAATTACCCGTCTCATCTCAAGCTCTGTAGGTTCAGGAGTCGGTGATTTGACCAAAGGAATGATGACTGGAGATTTGATGGTCTCTTTCTGAGGCTGCTGAGGGCATGGCAGACCAAATGCAATCATCGGATAGATCCCATTCCTATTAAAATTATTATAGTTTAAAAAAATTAGCACAGCAATTTAAAACAATTTACATAACTGATCATACAATAATAACGCAAACATCAGCATTGCATAACGAAGCAAATGAGTTCACCAGTAGTCCAATGCTGCCCCCTTGTGGTACTTAACAGTAAATAAGCTGTGAGCCTAAACTAACTTCAGTTCATGGTGAATATGTTGGTTTAACTCTTACCTCACATCTTCAAGAAACTTATCAAGCTCCAGTGCAGGGAATTGTGAAAACCTACATACAGCAGATATTTTAGTACTTTGTGTATTACTTTCTATGGAACAGAAAAAGTTTCTAAATCAAGGGAATCTCTTCAGCGTTAGCCTAGTGAACTACATACTTTAGCTGTACATCCTCTTTTGTCTCCGCAATCACAAGGTTTGGATCCAGGTTCTTAGTAAGCTCCTGCAGAGCATTTTCTGGGATGACATCTGCAACACAGTGTTCAGAAGTCCAAAATGAAGAAGAATAAACAAAAGCATTTATACAAATTGTGTGTTTGGGGATGAAAACTTACGTTGGTGACTAACAATGCAATGTGCGGCCAACAACTTCAGCAGAGGCACTTCAAACAGGGCCTGATTAAAAAGTAGTTCTTTGGCTGTAGGTCGTGTGGTCGGGTCACACTCAAGGCACTTTTGAATTAGCTCCTATAAAAATGTATCAAAAATCCTCAATTTAGTTTCAAAATAGTGAATTGTGAATTCAAACAAATTGCAGTTAATTTGTCTTACTCTCTGTAATGGGTCCTCTAGTAACTGTATAGCATTATTAATAGCCTCCTGAGACACATATGAGGAGTCTCCATTTCCCTGAATCTCCAACAGGGCCATCTGTAATGTGCAATATTTATGTATAATGCATAAAAATAACATTTCAGTAAAATAAACTTTACCTCTAAGGCACACATGCCAAAAGAATAAATGTCCACTGCGGTAGAGACATCATCTACAGCTGCAGCAAAACATAAACATATAAGGAATATATTTCTGTCAAACATATGTTCATTACATAATAATCATAATAACTGTGAGAGAGCTTTACCTCCATATTCTGGTGCAAAGAAGTGCAGGTTTTTCTTTTCCTCATAACAGGTTTTCACATTGTTGTTAATGGTATCTGGGGCAACTATAAAGACAGGTGTGTAAATATTAACACATATATTTCATGTCCTTTTATATGTTGTGCCTCAAGCAACGGAGCCCAGAAACTGTACGCACCTGATCCAATCTTAATGAGCCCGTTGTGCTGGATAAAGATAGTATCGCACGTGAGGTTGCCATGGATGATGGGAGGGTCACAGGAATGGAGATAACTACAGGGAAGAGAAGTAAGAGAGTAAAAAGAGTAAGTTCATTTCCTCTTGAAAATTGAACAGTTTATTTCATGTTCATGAAACTGACCAAAGAGCAGACAGAATCTGAGTGCACCATCGCTTCCAAGCCTGTGCATTGTGAATATGTAAAAGGTAAACCACAAACAGCCAACAAAATGTGTGAGATGTGTGAGTAATAATGACAGCGCACCTTTTCATTCATGGTCTTATGATTCTTTTTTGTTTTCTTTAAAAACTGCTTCAAACTCCCAGAAGACATATATTCAGTGATGAAAATTACCTGACAACAAATAATGATAGTCCAGTCAATGCTACATTATTCAGACACATTTTCACAAACTAAATTGTTAAATTTAATCCTTAAATATGGCTCCAAATTAAAGGCAGAATGAATAGCCTGAGCCCTCAGACTCACCCTAGCTCTGTTCTCCTTTGTGTCAGCCCAGTACTTGTGAAACTTGACAATGTTTGCATGTTCCAAATGGATCAGGTTATCAAACACCGCTTTCACCTTCTCCTGAAATTTGATATGACAAAACAGGTTACAAGTAAGAAGCTGTATTGGGCATAATACAGTACCCAGTTGTCAGTTGTACAATGTTGCCACTTTGGTAGCACTATGGCATAAACAAAGCCACACTCAGGTTTACAATAAAGATGACCTCATTTATAATCATGCACTGAACACACCTAGAAAAGGGTCGGCATATTATTAGAATGTGTTCAATGATCACAATAAATAGCATTTTTTAAAAGTAAAGAATTATTTGTAACTTTATATGCAGTAAGCAAACATTTGACCTCACCTCCAAAATTTTGAAGTTTTTCCTTTCTGAAAACATGACTTCATTCCAAACCACTTCAACCCCCTCCTCTGTGTCCATGGCCAAATAAGCAGCATCTATTCCAGGAACATTACGCTGATTCACCTACAAAACAGATCAAGTCTTTTTTAACATACTTTTAACAAAGAACATTAAAACCCCAATATACAATGTTAATGCTACTACTAATAATGTCAAGATATTTTTTGTAAATATCATCCACCCCCAAAACATTGTCCTACCTCCTCTTTGCGTTTCTGCCAGCGGCCACAGGGACTCTCCTCCAGGATATAGGACTCGTCTTCACTCTCATCTTCGTCCTCGGTGACAGTGGTGGCAGGAAGGGCCACAGGAGAAGTCACAGACATGCCACCCTGCTGCTGCTGCTGCTGAGTGGTACTGGGCACGGGTCCCAGAGCACTGTCCCCTGCATTGACCTCAGCAGGTGGCCCTCCTTTTTCCTCTGTTTCTGACATGATGACAGCACTTGAAGGCCTGTGTTGCTCTATGTTTTAGTGAGCTGCAAATGGCAACAAGTGGTGTTAATGTCTCCCTCTCTCTTTCTGGGCTACTTACTCTTTAACATTATCTTACATGAGAGCAGAATGCTAAGCTACAGCTTGGTCTGTAAAGAATATTTAAGCTAAATAAAGGTATTTGCATTTTCTTATGTCAGCAAAAACACACAACATGATAGCTAAAGTGTATGTCATCTTATAGAAATAGTGTTAGAAGTCATAGGCAAACTAGCACATATAAGTGGTTATTAACAAGATACAGCTAGCTTTTCAAACGATTATAAGGCGAGTTTAAGCTGTAAAAATGTTATGAAATATACAAGTGAACTAACTACCATACAAGACTTTAAAAGGTGTGTATAATTACCGACATTAGCATGTTCAGTCTTGTAGTCTTTTGCTAACTTTGCGAGCTAACGAGCTACTTAAAAGTGGCATTTTAGAGAAAGTTTCGCATGAAAAAAGAAGAGGTTACCGTTTACACAGAAGCATTGCACCAGTCTTTGCTTGTTTTTAAAAAACATAGCAGAGAAAGTGTAGATTTTTAGTTTTCCAGTCTCTTTCTCTCGATCAGGGGTGGGAGGGGCGAGAGGCTTTTGGGTAGTCGGACTTGCGCAAGAAAAACGCAATGTCAAGATAAATTCAATAAAGACAATTGCCAAACACAGGTTAATATATGTTTATATCTGCTTTATAGTATTAAAATAAAGCCCTGTGTATCTAAAAAAAATCTAGTGAAATAATGCATTGTACAATAAGACGTCTAATCTTAAAATGACCTCTAATTTGACAAATGAAGTGGAAAAAAAATGAGTAGGCTTACATTTATGACAATAGTTTTATAGCTAAGATAAATTTGATTATCTTCAGGCTATTTTGGTAATTGAAATATGATAATAATTATTCAGTGTTTATGACCGTGCGCCACACCGGAAGTTAAGATATTGAACTATCTTGTTACAGTTCCAGACAATAGACCATTTTACATAACCTTATTAGCGATGTAATTTTACTCATTTACATTGATTTAAACGTATATATCTAGAGCCACATTGCTGAATTCACAGTTTAATATCAACCTACTGTTTTTATGTTTATCTATTTATCTTCTATTTATCTATCGCAACACCGGAAGTTATTTTACTTAACTATCTTTACTATGTCTGCTTCCCTCACAACTGTTTCACATTGCTAAAACTGAGAGCGGACGATATTCGCAATTTTCTTGGAAGAGCAATGATGTAAACGTACTAATCCGCTTGCTTGAACATATTTTGATGTGTATATTTGTTTTTGATCAACAGAAGCATGTGTCCCCCTCAGTGGGGAGCCTAAAGACGCCAGGCCCTGTGCGTAAACAGTGAATAACGGGTTTTCCAGCGGAGACAGGACGGCGCAGGGTCGTGAGGCAGGACACTGGGCATCAGCTCTGTACGACAGCCGAGCAAAACATTAGCAAGCTAGCATCTCAAAACATCAGTGAATTTGCTATCATGGCCACAAATGAAGACATTTTATCCACGGCGATGGGCGATATTATACAGTTGAACGTCGGTGGGACCAGGTCAGCGTAAAAATTCATAATAAAAATTTGTGACAGCCATCATAACAGTGAATGAACCATGCGATATGTTATGTAACTCTTAACCTATAGGATTTACTCATGTAATTTTGTGCATCAGACTAATGCATTGACAAAACTATGATTCATCGTTTTGTACACATACAGATAATGTACTGATTTGTATCTCATTTCTCTGTAGGTTTTGCACTTCGAGACAAACTTTGATGTGGATACCAGACTCTTTCTTTTCAAGGTAAATTCACATAAAATGCAAATCGTGCACACCTCACAAGTTTTTAACAATCCGTCTGATCTGGAATATGTGAAATAATTTACAACAATATTAGTAAAGAATACTATTCACATTAAATAGCTAATAAATATCTCATGTGTACTAAGTATCTGCACAAAGATGAACGGACAGACAGAACAATAATGAGTTGTTTTATTGTAGTTTACTAAGTGGAAGGATATCCACTCTTCGGGATGAAACTGGAGCTGTAAGTACTGTTTTTTATTTTCTATCATTTGTATTATTATATGAAAAAAAAACCCCACCAGATCACAAGACAAAGTACTAACTACATTTTTTTTAGATCTTTATTGACAGGGATCCTACAGCTTTTGCACCTATTCTGAATTTTCTTCGAACCAAAGAACTGGACTTAAGGTAAGGTGTCATTTGAGCTTGTGGAAAGAAAAAGACAAACATCCAAACAATAAATCCATGTTTTTACAGGGGAGTTAACATCAGTATTTTGAGACATGAGGCAGAATTTTATGGCATAACACCATTAGGTATGTATGTTTAATACAATATTAATACTTGTTGTATTAAAAACATTTAATAGAATGGTAGCGTAATCCTCCTGGAGTTCTTGGCTGTTACCTGTTAAATTTACTGTTGTGGTACTGTGTGAAAGTAAGATGTTGACTCACAGCTGGTCTGCTGTTTGACAAGGGTTAAATGCTGTTACTTCCATGTGGTTGTACTTCCTTGTTTGAAATTCCCCTTCATTGTCTATGCACCTATAGTGGGAGTTCAACTTGTGAACAATTGCTATTAATATCACACAAATATATCGTGATAAGGTCACTAAAATTACAATTACAAATTAATTAATGTTTTGTATTTGTGTTTATTATTGTTATTAAGTTCGACGTCTGCAGTTGTGTGAGGAGTTGGACCGCTCGTCCTGTGGCAGTGTTCTTTTTCATGGTTACCTACCCCCTCCAGGTAAAAACAACTGAAAACAAACTTGATTTGATTTGTGTAACATGTGATCTCATTTTTTCCCTAACAGCCATTCCTGCACGCAAGTGCAGTGCTGCCTCGGCCACCTCTGAGGAACGTCCTGGACCAAGTGGAGCTGAAGGGTTTGCTCGCATTGGGCCAATGCCTCATCCCACTCTGACGGGGGTCGCAGGAACAGAGGATGTCCTCTCACTAGGTTAGCTGAAATTCCCAGCCCAAAAGCAAAAAGCAGAAATATTCATTATTACACTGTTAAGACTCCATGGGAGGTACATTTAATGTAATAATAATAATAATTATAATATCTTCTTTCTTTTTATTGTGTAGGTCCTGTAGTTGATCCCAGAAAGGTCTTGATTGTAGCCGGACATCACAACTGGATTGTAGCTGCATATGCACACTTTGTCATTTGCTACAGGTATCTCTGCAAAGTTGTTCTCTGTGTTATAGGGGGATGCTCTCGGCTAATATTTCTTTATATGTCTTTATTATATTATTCTTTAAAATTTATTTGATTAATGAAATATTGAACATTTTCATAAACACAATTAATTACATCTATAGTTAAAATAAGTATAATGTTGATGTGCTAGTGATGCCTTGATTCATTTTGTCAGACTCTTGTTTTCTGGTTGCATTGTTAAAAGACTATTACTGTTGTTACACTAATAAATGAATAATAGATATAATAATAATAATGTTAATATCTTAACAACAGAATTAAAGAGTCTTCGGGATGGCAGCAGATATTTTCATCCCCTTACCTTGAATGGACCATTGAGCGTATTGCACTAAATGCCAAAGTGGTGGGTGGTCCCCATGGAGACAAGGACAAGATGGTGGCAGCCGCTTCAGGAAGCAGCATCATCCTCTGGAGCATCCAAGATGGTGGGAGCGGGAATGAGATTGGTAAAACAAAATCAGCGCCTTCACATAAATTTGAAATAATACATGAATCACATTCCAAAACTATTGAACCATTGTGTTTTTTCCATTGGAGGTGTCTTTAGTTTGGGCGTACCTGTAGATGATCTGTTCTTCATTGGGAATCAACTGGTAGCCACGAGCCACACGGGGAAGGTCGGGGTGTGGAATGCAGTCACACAGCACTGGCAGGTACCACACAAAGCCTCTTGTCATTGGAGGAGGGAATGAAACATGTGTTACAACTCTGTTTCAGCAATAATGTAGTACTATGTAGTGTTTATTGTATATTGATCTGTTTTATTTTTAGGTTCAAGATGTTGTTCCAATCACTAGCTGTGATACTGCAGGTTCATTTCTACTGCTGGGTTGCAACAATGGCTCGATTTACTACATAGGTATTAGACACATATTCAAATTATGGATTCATTAAAAAAGCTGATATTTTTGAGTTGGTTTTAGATTTATATTTTGTACTTTTTCAGACATGCAGAAGTTTCCTTTGAGGATGAAGGACAATGATCTTCTTGTGACGGAGCTTTATCATGACGCCTCAAATGATGCTATCACCGCTCTGTCTGTCTATCTAACGCCAAAAACCAGTAAATATATTAATTACAACTACATTTTGTGACTTTTGACCAGTAGTGGCTATAAATCTCTAAGGCCATCCTTTTGTTATGTTCATTCTGTTCTATAAAATTGGCAAAACTCTTAATTTTTCAGGCGTGAGTGGAAACTGGATAGAGATTGCCTACGGGACGAGCAGTGGCGCCGTGAGGGTGATTGTGCAGCACCCAGAGACCGTCGGCTCTGGACCTCAGCTCTTTCAGACCTTTACTGTGCACAGGAGCCCAGTCACCAAGATCATGCTGTCAGAAAAACACCTGGTGTCTGGTAAGCCAGGCTACTCACCCTATAAAATACATAAACTGTGTTCACATTGTATATTAATATGGATTGTATTGTGTTTTTGCTGTAGTGTGTGCAGATAATAACCATGTTCGGACGTGGACCGTGACCCGCTTCAGAGGCATGATCTCAACCCAGCCGGGCTCCACGCCTCTGGCCTCATTTAAAATACTCTCTCTGGAGGAGACTGAGAGCCATGGCAGCTACTGCTCTGGGAATGATATTGGTAAGAGATATGAAAAAAAAAAATCACAAAATGAACAGAATCTAATGACTGTTGTGGTTTATCCTCAAAGGTCCATTTGGGGAAAGAGATGACCAACAGGTTTTTATTCAGAAGGTCATCCCCATTACCAACAAACTCTTTGTGAGGCTTTCATCCACAGGAAAAAGGTATTGATGATTTGTTTCACCTAATATGCAAACACTAATACGCTACTGCACAGTGATGTTTAATAATTGCGTTCTTTAGGATCTGTGAAATTCAGTCTGTGGATGGTACAACTATCACCTGTTTCATGGTACGAGAATGTGAGGGCTCCAGTCGAATGGGGTCACGACCTCGCCGTTACCTGTTTACGGGACACGGCAATGGAAGCATTCAGATGTGGGACTTAACTACTGCAATGGACACAGCCAACAAAGGAGAGGAGAAAAAGAAAGAAGGTAAAATCTGATTATTTGTGCAAAAATAAACTGCATGAATTATATGACTATATCATTGAGTCTATATTGTACAGATGTAGGTGGTCCCACGGAGGAGGAGCTGCTACAGTTGTTGGACCAGTGTGACCTGAGCACGTCTCGTTGTGCGACTCCGAACATCAGCCCTGCATCGTCCCTGCTGCACCACACACGGCTCAGAGACTCCTGCTCCAGGTCAGGAAAACTATCATCAGCTTTAATCAGCTTTATAATTTCTGGAATATTTTAAAAGAAGCAAATACAAAATCAACTTCTACTTTATGTCTTGTTATTATGGGGTTCCTTCATCTTTAGTTTACTGTATTGTCCTGCATTTGAGGTTTGAGTGATTCAAAAAAATCTGTTTTCCCCTACCCCTTATACCAGCCCAGTTCCTTCTACTAACTTGCAGGTATTGAAAAAAGTTCACAGATGTTAAATTTACAACAAAACCACATAAAGGAAAATCCACTGTTTAATATGGTTAATTCTGCATTTTGTAACAGGAAGTCAAGGGACCAGTTTCTGTTTTTAAACTGACTTAGGGCCAATTTTGCTCTTTACAAAGAACAAAATGGAAAGTCTATTTAATACTAAGGATTAGGGAAAAAAAGTATTGTATGTCATCTTTAATTATTTCCTTCTCTTACATTGCTCCTTCTGTCGTGCTCCAGTCTTCAGTTACATGCTCAGGAGCCGATCCCTGAAAACCAGGCTACATACGGAGCTGTGAGACCGTACAGAGAAAGCCCACTGTTAGCACGCGCCAGACGAACAGAGTCCTTCAACAGTTACCGGTAACACTTGCTCATCAGTATTGTACACAAATAAAAACATAAAAAGTAATTCAGTTCAGTTAGGGGTGGGTGATAGCAGTAGTCTTTTGGATTATTAAAGATTATTAGACTACATTTTAGCAATCCAGAATGTGCTAAAAGTATAACGCAAAAAATGAACGAACCATGAAAATAACCACAAAAGTGCAGAAGTATAAAGTTATGTCCATGTTTGGAAGGTTACACTCAGCAAGTTAGATTTTTTATTTCATGTTATCTTTGGTTATTATTTTCTTGTAGGCTGTATTCTGGATAATCTCCAAAACAATAATTATATTTTCAGTTTTAGTCATTACATCCTCCTTTGCTGTTGGATTTAATAACATCTTTTTCTGTAAACAGAGAATTCCAAGACTTCAGCCTGAGTCGTGGAGTCCTGGACGGTGCAGCTCAGTCGTGTCTGGCTGATGGTCGCCGGTCCCTTTGTGAGTTTGGGGCAGAGGATGGTGAGCGGAGGCCCTCTCATACGGAGCTCTGGGCTTCTCGGGGCTCTAGTCTAAATAAAAACAGCCAAGAGTCTCCAAGACAACTTCCGGACAGCCCTGTGTTTGGAGGAGATGTGCGCCGTAAAGTGTTGGCCCCGCCCACCGAGGAGGAGACAGTGGCATCGGGGAGTGACGTTGCTAAAGCTGAGAGCAGCACCAAGAAGAGAGGGGTGTTAGAGGGGGGGTTTCTGGGGAGGAAGAAGGCCCCCCCAGTCCCTCAGCTGTCCCCCGTCCCATCAGCTCCAGAGGCAGGGGGCAGCGATTCGTCCGGCACCGCATCTCCTTCACCAACAAAACTGAGCTCATCCACATCGCCACGGCACCGAAAAATGCCCTCAGACCCACCCAACCCAGACAGCAGTCTGTAGCCACACTGTGTACAGGATGCATTTTAGGTATAAATAACACTAATGTTTTACACATAATCTGTTTATTTCAGTCTAACACCTGAGTTTGAAAGGTAATTTACTTACCTTAGTATGTTAATATGTTCCATCTTGCAGTTTATAGAATATGTTTTTCAGCCATAGAGTGTATTTGATAGGACTCATAAGGAAATGATGGAGAGCAAGAGACATTCATAAAGCTGTGAGAGGTGGGACATGCTGCAGCTCTGATCACTGAGCTACAGACAGCATGTAACTTAGGTCTTAACAATTAAAAAAATACTTTAGAGCAATACTATAATTATATAATATTGCAACTGCAATTATTTTTACAATGCATGTTTTAAAAATCAATATTAAGTTCAAAGGCGCCTTTTACATACAGCATTAGCTATTATGAGAAGACTGAAATATGAATTACTAAATAACAAGAATCCCATGAATTTCAGGACATGTTTGTGGAGGTGTAAACTAGGTCTTATTCATAATAAGACCCTATCACTACATGGTATTTTAGTATCTGACAAATTACAGCTTTCATTTAGAACACTGTTGCTACTTACAAATTAACATCTAATAATGTAGCCATTGATGTGATGAAGCCTGTCTTTAGTCCAAGAACGACTCACTGCTGGAATGCATGTTTGTTGTTTTTTCTTTTAGCTTTTCTAACTTGTTGCTGTGTCCTGAAACTGGAGCTTTTCCCATTTGAGTTGATGTTTACTTTTGGTGTCTCTGTGGAGATGTGGGCCTGATAGCAGATGTTGAGGCAAAGCTTTAAAGAGAGGAGACCTTTGGTCAGGGTTTTGTGGGTGCTGTTTTCTTTATGTTGAGCCTTAAGGACAGATTGGTGTGCCCTGGCAGCTACTTGAATTGAACCATGTGATCTGAAGTCCTGTTGGCTATTACTAGGAATTCTAAGTAACTAGGAATTGGAGCACTATCATTTTCTTGACTGGTGATAGTTTATTTTAATCAAAAGCTTAGTTGCATTTGTTTGTGTGACAAAAGTAACACTATGAAGTAAATATCATGTATTGCATAGATAAACATACTAATATTTATGGGACCAGCAATTCATTTTCATGACTGATCTAATTAATCCGTCCTGTTGCTTTTGTAAATAAGTTTGTGCCTTTTGAGATGCCGTAGTTTGAGGGTGAAATGCGTTTTGAGACTCTTTACGGTACCTATTATTTAGTTTTTATTGTTAAATGCATTTTTGTTTCACTTTGAGTGCCTTATATTGCCTGTAGTGAAGTTAGTGAGTGTGACCAAAGACTGAAGAAGAGGAAACAAGCTGATAAATGAACCTAGAGTTATTTGTTATATTTAACATTAACTCTTAGATTGTGTAAAGTGTAGTTTAAAACTGTTTTAATACCATTACTATTAATTATTTTCTGGTGGGTGTTATACTCAATCCTTTTAACAGTTTTGCCAGTAAGGAAACAATATATTTGATGCAGAAAATGAGGCCGAAACAGACTGAAACATTAGTTTATATTTTAGCTTAATTAGCTTTATTTATTTAAACTGTCATTTATAATATTGCTGTGCTTACCAAAATAGAATATGTATATTGAAAATGTTATATGACTATAAATATATTTCGAGTTTATTTTCAGGTGATTGAACAATTTGGTACTTGCCTGCCAGCACAAAGATGCACCTTGTATATGTAAACTGCATTAATATGACTAATGTAATGCTTTGTTCTGCTTTCAGTAACATGCTAATGGACCTAATCATATTTGCACTAGCACTATTAATACCCAGTATAAAGGTAATGTTTATTTTCTATAAAATATTATAATGTATATTTTCTGCAGATTTGTTTTGCACGTGTTTCTCGGTCATCTCTGTTACTCTGGCTGTGTTTACATTACATTTATGCCAGACGCTCGTGAGCTAAAAGAAAGGCATCATAAAGCTGCCTACATTGTTGGTACTGTTACTGTTATTATGTATAACTCTACAAATAACATTGTTTACCATTTGTCTAAACTGAATATGTTACTGTCATCATTGTTATTGATCATGCCACTCAAGTAAACCATGGCCTTTAATAAGATATGGTGCATGTCGATATAATAAAACACTAAATAACTAAACATGCTTATTATTATTGACACTATTACATTGTATGGCTCTGAATTCAATAAAAGCGTGTAGTTAAGTGAGTTTTTGCGTTCATTTGACTAACCTTCTCGCTCAGACAGTCTGCTCTGAGACAGCGTCTGTCGTCCAAGTGATTTATGAGTTTAATAAAAGTGTGTGTGCGTGTGTGTGTGTAGCTCAGGGCCATACTGTCCCTTACAATCACTTCACAAAGTCTCTTTTCACAAGTGGTGCCTCCCTCAGAGCCTGACAATAGCTGTGAATGTGGCTGTGAATGTGGCTATGGATGCAGAGAAGTGCCCTTGTCACACTGCTGTCCTTGAGCGAGGGCACTGTTGTTTCTGCCACTTTGTTAATTTCAAACTTGCCTTGATGCCCCCTTAAGGGACAGGACCGCAAAACCAAATTACTGCTGCAGAGTTTTGACGGAGATGCTGGTGTATACAGTACAACAGCGGTACGCTGGATTCACCTACTCAGCACAAATACGTCCCCTCAAATCTAACTGTTGCTCATTTTATGAACCTTTTTGGTAAGATGTTACTATTTCTGTTACAAAAATAAAGCCATTGAAATTCATATAATTTTCAGCCAACCAGGGTATCATATAATAAGAATATATGATTTAACTTTAGTATTGTATTCCTATTATTACTAATACAAAAAAAATTACTGAAAAAAAAAGCAAAAACAAATAAAGACATAATACAGAATGTGTAAACTGCATGACCAATTGTCATTATTTATATTCAAAATAATAAGATTATTCAGTTCAGTAACTGTAGACAGCACTTAACATTAATACATAATACTGCCAAAGTAAAAAAAAACTGCAATTATTTGTGCAGAGAAACATACAAAATGCTAATGTACAAATAAATCGAACAATTTTTCTCTGTTAAATTGACCAAAAAATCTTTCAGTTCATTCAAATACAGACAATCCTACACCAGTAACTCAACTAAACACTTTTTACTTACAGTAGACACATGACCACATAAACACTCTAACTCAAAGTTCACTATTGAATGGCCAAATATTCAGCATCTCCACAAAATACTAAACAAGACAGCACATTCAGAGTTCCCAGCCACATTTAAGACAGTAACATTATTTGGCATTTTAGACATTATTTAAACATTAACAAGGCCAGAACTTCATGTACGGTAATTCAATTGTGCACAATTACAAAGATCTCTCGTAATAAATAAGTCTTAAACTATCTGGAGCTACTGCTATATGCACTGGATATTTAAGAAGTTTGTACATAACTCACTAAAACACAAACAACTACCATTAATTGTACAATGTTGACAGTGCTTTTAAAAATAAATACTGGTAGCCCTATTCACACTCACAACAATTCTGTGCGGTTTTAACTACATCTGCAGTGCATTTGTTGATAAGCTGCTCTTTACGTGCTAAACTAAACATATTTCTCTATAGTTGTTGCTTTACAGTGAGATATTGTGTTTCCCTGGTTGCCGTATTGTCTCAGAGGTGTGTATCTGTGAACACAGTGTGCTCATTTTTGACTGAGCTCATGGTCTTGGCGGCATCTCCAAATTCTTCCTCTTCCACGTACTGAAAGTAATAATACATGTTTTTAATTATCACAAAAAGTGTTTATTATTGTAACAAATACCATTGGTTTGAATAACATAAAAAGTACACAGAATTAACCCATAGTCCCTGAAACAACCAAAAGTTAAGTCATTTATAATTGGTGGGTGATTGCATGTTTTGTCCTCTAGGCTATAATGCATAAGACAGATGTAAAATAGCAACTTTCTGACAGGTTCATTTTTCTATTTTGTGAAAACACTGCATCGAAGCTGAAAGTAGACTGTGGTATTGGTTCAGTCCTTGGCCTGGATGACTCACTATAAAAATAAAATGACTGAAGGACAGCTGTAATTTGCAACAATGTTAAATTTGGATGTTACTCTAATGGTACAAAATGTAATGAAAAACAGAAGGAATAGATAGACCATGGCAGTACAGTATCATTTTGACTTTCAATAAGCTATAAAGTCAATAGCTTAAAGTGCTTAACAATGTAGAATAACTTAAGTACTTGTAAAGAGAGACAGGAGACTTGAGATGTTTATTTACCATAAGTACAAGCACATAGTGGAAGAATTGTATTCAAGTCAGGCTTTGCTTCTATTGTAGGGAGTATTATAACTGCTGATGACGTAGGCAAGATAACAAGAACTGAGCTGTAGTTGTCCTTGGTACAGTATTACAAATTCCCTATTAGCAATAATACAGTCTACTTGGAATATTGTCAAATACAGCGTCTTTGGTCCTTACCAGTCCTGAATCCTGACCTAGGGGGTTGTCCCAGCTTCCTTCCTCCATCATTAGTGATTTCCTGTCAATCAGCTGGCTCACGCTGCGGTGCAAGGAATGCTGGGAGTAAGCCGGATCGAGGTCTGTTTGGCTGGGCACACGCAGCACTGGCATTGTACTGATCTTTGTGTCCGATAGAGCCTAAAAGGAAACACAGAGTACTTGAGATCACATGGAAAAACTATACATACACCACATATTGCATTCAGATCAAATCTCAGTTTGAATCGTCACAATTATCAAATTGTTAAGGTTATTGTTTGCGTAGTACAATGTCTCCCCCGCAAACAACAATAACATGCAGCACTCATGGGGTCTTATTATGTTTATAAAATCTGTTAACCCTGTACTATCATAATGTGAAATGGCATTTCAATCATTTGCAGCAGCTCATATTTATCTTTTGTCAAATGTTAATGCACCTGGACTTTAAAATGAGCACTTTGAAGAAAGCTTGATTTAAAAAATTTTGAATAAAAAATGCAATTGCAATTGCTCAATGTCAGAATTTTTATTTTTTTTTCAACCCAAAATTGTAAATGTAAATCTGGTGGTCCAATGAAAATGTTATTGCTTTCTCTGGATGGTTCCACAATACAGGCCACTTATTAACTATTAACTTATACGGGCATTTTCATTGCCAACAAATTCATGGTGGTAGCGTCACCTGTTTGTCTCCATGGAGACTGCCAAGTTTCATGCAATTTTATGGAACATTATCGACAAAGGAATATCTCCATAAAGAATATGTTTCAGACACACTCCACCAATGCTTCAAAGTAGTGTTGAAAGTCACAACTCACAGCACACAGAGCGCATGCAGAAACATAAGTGCCACACAAACAAATGCACACACTCCCATACCTCTGAATACACAGTGTAGCTTTTAAGTACAACGTTGCTGACCTCAACACTGTCTGCTACTGTGTCAAACTGCAGAGGGACAATAGAGGCCACATTTAGGGTACACACAGAAACAAGTGAAAAATATCTTACTGTAGATCGACCAGTGAGCAGCACAGAGCCCGAATAATGTTTAGAGCACAACTCAGGACAGGAGCTCTGAGACAAGAAAACAAGGGATGATGGAGGAGAGAAAGAGGAGAAGAGTAATACAAATGATGAATGTATGGGGCAAATTAAATCATGATATTTAAGAGAAAAGATTGAAAAAGTGTTAAGAGAACATGCTTAATAAAGAGTATTACTCGAGCAGAAAGCAAAAGCTGACTGGACTAGTGGTATCTTCTCTTTCCCATAATCAAGCTCTCACTCACCATATATACCTCTCCACGGGCTTTGCTTGTCTTCTGCAGCATTACCAGCGGAGGGCGCTCTCTAGCTGCTGGATCTTTCCTCAAAGCTCTGTATGAAATTAAATGAGTTATTTTAGATGCTTTGAGCCTGTGACAAGTATAATAAAAGCACAAAGATGCGTATTATTAATGATCTTTAATTTAATGTGCCCAAAGTACCTTTGTAGCACTAAGCCAATCAACAAAGCCAGCAGAAATAGTCCCAGTATTGAGAAGAGCAGAATGAACCACAGCTCTGAGTACACAGGCGTTGGTGACATGCTGACCCCTTGTTTATCACTGTCACTTGACTCACCAGGATCTGAGAGGGAGGCACGGAAGAGAGTGGAAGTATCAGAAATAAACTCACCAAAATATATTATAAAGTATATTATAAAACAAATATGTAGCTGGTTGTAGTATAGTATATGTGTTACCTAGTCCAAAGCTAGGGCTGTATTTGATAACTGGAGTGCTGGCACTGCCATTGTCTGTGGTACAAATCACTTGGAGAGAGAGTGCTGGGAGAAACACAGGAAAATCGTGATTATAAAATGTAACTTTTGCATATGTTACAGATAACTGAAGACGCATGTGTATGAAGTGCACTGACGTTTCTGGGAGGTGAGGGGGATGTGGAGGGAGCTGTAGAAACCAGAATAGACCCTCAGTTTTCTCTCGGTCACTGTGTACTCCTTTAAACGTCCATTCAGAGAGAAGGACTCTGACCAGTCCAGCCACACAGTGGTCAGGTTACTGCCCACCAGGAAAGGAGCCACATACTGTGGGGCTGTGGAGGACAGGGCTTTATTTAGTTTTGTAATGATGAGTATAAGGGCCTGGAGACGTTTTGTAGTTACCTTCAGAAAGAGTAGTCACTGTTGTCCAGTTGGAGGCAGTGCTGCCCATGTTGTTAAAACACGCAGCTCTCAACTCATAGTTGTAATATGGCTTTAGGCCTAATAAATGCACAAATTATGACAAATGAAAAAATATGTAGTGAATGTACCACAAAAACCTACATCCTCACGGTTTAGTTTGGCATACAGGCATTATACATGCATTTAATAGAATATAACATTGAATCCCTGAACACTGATGAGCTTAAACGTTTAGTAGAATTAGTGTTACTATCTTAACAGTCTTTTACCTGTCACATTGTGGCTCCAGCTTGTTCCAGAATAAGACACTTCTATGTGACCCTCTACACACGGGAGAGGAACAGGCTGAGGAGGCTGTGGGCAGCGTGGTCTCAAATGAAGCTCACAGCTGAACAAAAACAATTTGATATTCATAAGAATGCAGTATTATGTACACTATTGTCCTCAGTTTAAAGGTACCCACTTCTCAATGACCCCATTGGGAACAAGAGGCTGGTCCCACTGCAGCTGCACAGAGCGGGATGTTAAGGCGACAGGGCGGGGGGCGGGCTGCTGGGCCGGAGGGGCAGAGAGAGTACGAAACTCCTTCACAGGACCCTGACTGCAGCACTGTCAAGGAAACACAAAAAGACTCATTTATTTACTGTAAATATAACGCAGTCACATGTAGCAGAGTAACCATAGTCTAAATTAAAAGCCTAACCCTATATTACCTGATAACAAGTGCAGGCCTCAACACTAACCCAGTAGTGGGTGTAAGGACGTAAACCGTGGAGTGTTTGCTGTGTGGATGTACCTTCTGACAACTTATAAAGAAAAGACAAAGTTGTATCAGGAATTATTAGGTTAATTTAAAAAGTAACATATGCTAAAATGTGTGCAGTTGTTCACACCAGAGTGTAGTTATGGTGGTTTTGAGAGAAGACCCTGTACAGGCTGATGATCCCATTAGGTTTGGTTGGAGCAGGGATTTTTACAACAGCAGAAGTAGCTAAAACATTTAAAAAAATAGGTTGGTGCAGATCCTCTGGAGGGGCAGGTCCTGTTCTCCCGTTTGTCCATGGACTGGCAGCATGACCAGCTGAATTTACCGCCCACACCTGTCAGGAAAAAAATAAATAAAAAATCATACACCACCTTACTTGTTTCCCTTATTATTTTAGCTCATGAACTCTTAATGGAGAAAGCTTCTCTTAATTAACCAGTTACCACAAGACCGACCAAAGGATACAAGCCAATCGTCGGGACAATCCATCAAAACTACCATCAGCGCTGAGAGCAGAACCTTTTCACCATGCAGCCCACCACCAACATATCTGCATGACAATTACTTTTCACCTTCATCAAGGAGTTATTCACGCACTCACATCCAGCAGCACACGCACAGACTAATCTTATTTGTGTGCTTGTGTTTGGTATAATTAGAAGGTGTACATGGTGCAGGGTCACTCGGGGTGGAGATTTGCATGTGTAAGTCATCTGTAGCCTGTCAGAAGTAGTGCAGAAGGCAGATGGATGTGTGCGGCCTGTAGTGTAGAAAGAGTGTTTTTGTGTGTGCAGTGTGTGTGTGTGTGTGTGTGTCGTCCGGGGCTGCTGAGTTGAGCTTGTGCATGTGCACGTGTGTGCATGCGTGTTAAGAGTTGAATTAACCTCAATAATAGTCAATTAGGCTGTGATCAATCAGACTGATTGATCTAAGTGACAGCACAGATGGACTGAGATGGGCGAGAGGAAAGAAGAATAGAAGATGGGCAGAGGAGAAAATGGGGGAGGAGGAAGGGTGGACATGACAGAAAAGAGCAGGCATTTGGGGATCACAGCTTACACCACCTTTGCAGTAGTTACATAGTATGAGTTTAATGCAGGTTCAATTACTGCAACAAGGCATTTTGATAATCACTGTCGAGGCTAAAAACAATTGAGTTAAAATTTTACATGTTCTAGATTTGTGAGTCGTGACATTTGTCCTCGGAAAATCCTCATGAAATTTTGTGGTGCTTTTAAGAGGGATGACAGAAAATTATGTGAGTGCCTATTATTGAGGATGACTTCATCACGTCATAGCTTTCATGCTTTTAGTAAATTCATTGACTTTTATCCTAATTTCCTGCTGAGCTTAATATGTTATTCAACAAAATTTATATTATGTTGCATAAAGCATTTGAATACACCTTTAAAATAGTGACATGTAAAAGTGACAACTTTTACAGTAATGCTCAGATACAATTCCAGTGTGTTCAAATCCTAAAATAGTTTGTAATGTTTTTCTTGTTGCCTGACAGAAGAATCAGTTGTATCTCTTCTTTAGCTCTTCCCAGCAACAGGCACCAAAACTAAATCTGACTTGTTGCTTAAAAGCATCACAATTTACAATCTCCTACTGAATTCCAAATGATAAGTTCTATAAATGTTATCTACCCAGCAACAAGCATGTTCCTCCTGTTACTCTTTGAAGCCTTAACGTGACATGGGGCTTTTGGCTTGATGAAGTTTTGTGCCACATCTGCAGAAGACAAAAGTTCAGCTCTAAAGTCGTCTTGGATCACCTTGGCCTTCTTCTCCTGGTAAAAGGTAGAACCGCTCATGTCGGGGCCATTATATCATCTACACACTTTTTACTGCGCTCTCTACTCCCTTGTCCGCTCTCCTCCTATTGGGCCATCATTCGGCTTATTAGACACAAAATAAAAATATATCCTGTTAACTCCCCGTGGCAGCCAATGAGCCGCCATGGCAACAAACGACTTTAGAAAAAACTTCCAGACAGTCCCGAAGGCTTTTTATTGGACAGTGGGACTGCAGAGATGTTTTAAGCACTCTGATAGGCCCTCGGAGCTTCTTGGCGGGTGCATCTACTTAGGGTGAAGGGGCTAAGTTGTGTGAAAGTGGGTAGTAATTAAAACCAAACATAAAGCTGTCAATAGGAGCTTATGACCCAGTGTAATTAGCCTAATATGATTTCTCTCTCTTCACTCCGGTGTGCAAACCGAATTGACTTATTGTCCTTGTGTACGACTGAAATACAGAAAAAGGATTAGAGCCAAACAGATATAATGGAACAGATAAATACATGTCTGAAGGAGATGAAGCATAAACAACACACAGAACAGAAGGTAAACTAATAAATGCGTGATAGATGACACGTGATGCACAACTCGTTAAAAGTTGAGTAGAGAAAATAAAAGATCATAAAAGGTATCTATTCACTTTCTAGGCTTGGTTGTAAGTACTCCCCATAAGAACCCTTTTGGAACATGCACTCAACACACTCTCTCTCACATACCAACGGTCCCCAATTGGCAAACACTCAAGGGACATGTAGCGGTCACCATTAAAAGGTCTTTCCAATACAAGCTCTGTTACCAAGGGGGCTAACTGTTAATTCGATTGGCTGGCTGGTAATCAGGAAGTAGAGTGCTCTGAGGGCCCGGTGATTAATGGCTATGTTGCCTGCCCGTCATCTCCCAAAGCTCCTCCTTCCCTCCCTCCTCCTGTCATAAATTAGGATTCTCGTAAATAAAGACGGCACCACAATCAGGCAAACTCAATCAATTACACAGGTTCTCTGGCCCAGGCTCGTGTGTCTGACAGGCAGGAATGCTAATGTTATTGTTGCTTCCAAAGGGCTAGCCTGTCAATTAGCGTAGCGACGGCGAGCACAGCAGCATGGATACAGACCCCGCCATTTAACACCTGTCTGATTACTCCTCATGCGTTATAGTGTCAACAGCCTGACCGTGTATGAGTGACTACATCAGTCAGTGATAATGTGGGCCAATGATTTGTGTCCACAACTTAACGTATGTGAAATATTTCAGTGTGAAAACAGACAACATCTTCTAATGTGTCAGTCATATCAAGGCTCATCTGGAAATTAGATCTACAAATTACCGTAAACAATTTGAACTCTTTGCTTGTGTCCCATAGAGGACAAAAAGGAGAACATATTTCTGTCATATAAAGGACAAAACAAGGTTGAAACAATTTGAAGATATTTAGAATTTCTTATTCTTTGTAACTCAGTTTGTAACTCAGCCAAAATATTTCCAAAATCATATTAGTAAATAGAGAAATTTATGTTCAAATGTATTAGTATTTATAGATTTTTATTTTTTTTTACTAATCATCCCCTTACCTAAAAGTTAAGAAAAACTGCATATGGTTTTAAAATTATAATGTGAATAAGTGTATGTAAAAGCTGTGTATTACTGACCTGACTAACCTGACTAGTAAATAAAGAAAAAAAGCAAAACAAAGATCATATACAGTAAAGTACATACCTGATAATGGTATTTAGTGTATGGCTGGAGTCCAATATCCTTGTACACAGTAGATGTATTTCTGTAAATGGGAGTGGCTCCATCACTTCTGAGCATTTGGTCCAGGCGTCTGTACACCTCATAGTGCAGAATGACCCCATGTGGCTGTGTCGGGGGGGACCAGGTGAGCACAAAGGTGGTCTCAAAGCCAGTGTCTTCATCAGGCTGGAGGTCTAACATCGGAGCAGCCTGTCCAGAAGGGGGCGCCTCTAGAGTTACTACAGGTGACCATTCACTGGAGGCGCAACCAAGAGCAGTACAGGCCTCCACTCGTACCTCATACCTTAAATAAAAGACAAACAAATGTGGAAATTCTATACTTATAAGTGGAACTATGCAAACTTGAGCTGTAGGGGCTATATTAGACAAAAATGATGAAGAGACCAATTGCAAAAATGAAACCAATCTTTGAAGGTAATGAACCCACACTGCCTGTATATTTTGTTTGTGTTTTTTAGGTGCATTGTGTAACTTTTTGGTGGAGGGCGTGTCAAATGCTTTTCTCCATGGAGATATATTGCTTTGTCTGGAATCTTTTACAGTATGGTATTACACTGTTCTATGTTCATGGACACCAAACCAGATTAAGTTACAGATCAGATCTGTGGAGAGGCAATTCCCACTCACAGTAAGAATGCATGTTTTTTTAAGTATTTTTGAGCTATAAAAGCACTTGTAATTAAATTAAGTAAGGTAAGAACTGTTTAATGTCATACTGTGGAACATTCTAGGCAGAGAAATTGCATATCCATAGAAACTAAGCAGGTAACAGAATCCCAACCAAAACGTTACATAGCACACTTTTAAACCAAAGATGCATGGGCCTCCTGATAGTCTGATTTGGTTCTGTTCAGTTGTTCATCATGATTAACAGTCACTACTTAAGGAAAAAATCATGCTTTGTTCCAAATAAAACAATTGCTGTATTTTATTTCTGGTACTGTTTTCACAATTAATAGTTTATATATATTTTTATTGACATTTGTCTTCTTTTTCTCTGCTAATACATATTTTATCATGATTTTCAATATGTGGAAAAAGTGGTCACGGATTGTATGTGAATTGCACTTTTATTATGTTAGGGTTGTCTTTGTTGCACTTTTGACTGACCTCTGATTTGGAAATAATCCATCCAGAACAAGGTGTTGATCAGAAAAGACACTATCCTCTGGGGTGAACTCAGAGCTCAAGACTCTTAGCTGGATTGGATCTCGTTTGTGCACAATGTAGCGAACAATATCTCCATTTGGATGGGCTGGAGCACTCCACTCTACTCTTAACTGAAAATACAACACAATATAATGAAAAATAAAATATAAAACTGTATGCATCTATGAGTTAACAAGTATGTTTTTCACCTGATCAGGTCCAATTGGGGTAAGTGTAGGAAGACTGACACCAGATGGAGCAGACTGATGTGTTTTTGTGGTGGCCACAGCACTGGTGACTTGTCCTTTGCTGTTGTTAGCTGTGATTACATAACTGTACTCCACATTGGGCAAAAGTGTGAAGTCGTGGTAATGCATCTCTGTGCCAACGTAAACAACTTCACCATCTCGTCGAAGCTCATATCCTGTGATGACGCCATTTGGCTGCTCTGGAGCTGTCCAACTGATCTCAATTGAATCTGAACCTGTCACCTAGAAAGAGAGTAGAGCAACATAAAAGACAATAATAATAATGCAATCTTGATTTCATATTTTTTCTAGAATAAAGGTTCAAGGTAAAAGGAAAAAAAATCTGTTAGACTTTTTGTTTTCTTTTAAAATGATTATTATTAAAGTTTTTAAAATTCTTGTGAAATTACCATGGGTATGGTGTTTAATGGAAATTAGCTGTTACACTAAAACCAGAATGTGAGTCAGGTCTATGGTTATATTTTTACCACAGATAGGTAGCCTTTTATTCATAATCTTCTGTTGGTGATTACGGAGTCAACCCGAGACATAAAAAAGTACCTTTAATGATGGGGTTGCAAGACCAGTGGGTGGAGCCTCATCTGTCAGAATAGAAACAATAGCACTTGTAGTGCATCCTCCTCTGGTACAGGCCTCCAGAGCTAACTGATAGAACGTGTGGGGCTGTAAGTCTGACAGCTCTGTGTGTAGATGTGTGCCTCGATAGACCTCCTCATCATTTAGCCTCAGCACATACTCTGTCACCTCTCCGTTCTGTGTCTGAGGTTCACTCCAGACCACGCTGATGGAGCTGGATGTGGTGCTGTTCACGGTGGGACCTTCCACTATAGCAGGAGGAGCTTCTAATGTTGTGATGTTTGTGTTGGGGCTCGTGACACAGCCTTCTGATGTGCAAGCTGTTACTGCATAGCTGTAATAGAAAATAAAACCTGTTCAACATATTAGTGTAAAAGTATAACAATCACGAATTTGAATTCTACCTGTATTTGGAAAAAGGACTGAGATCTTCATCACTATAGTTGAGTACTGTTGGATCAAAGCTAAAAGCAAAACTAATATTGTTTCTGATAATTCTGTAAGATTGAAGCACCCCATTCGGCTCCAGAGGAGCAGTCCAAAAACCATGAGCTCAGTGGGATGTCCTGGAACATGTGAGACTGTTGGAGGAGCGAGGCCGCGGGGCGGGGCCTGTCTGGTCATAACTGTTGCCCAGGGGCTTTGCGTGTGACCAGCAGGATTGTAGGTTTGAATGCTGAACTCATATTGGGTCCAGGGGCGCAGTCCTGTTACTGTGAAGGAGAAGGTTTCGCCTTCATATGGAGCAGAGTCTCTGAACAAAACCTGGAAAATTAAATAAATAAATGCAATTTTTTATTTTGTCAACAGTCTGCATCCATCAGAATTTGCTTACTTTGCCACTCTCAGTATCCTCGTCATTACTTCTTCCTCTCCCAGATTCATCTGGACTTCTGCCTAGTAAAATATACTCTCCTATTGGCCCATTAGGCTCAGATGGTGGGTCCCAGGTAAGTGACACTTGGTCTGTCCCTATAAAGAGAGGAGTGGGTGGGGCCTGGGAGGCAGGAGGGGCAGCTGCGGTGGTCACCTGCTGAGAAAGGGTGCGTGTGCAGCCGGCAGAGGTACAGGCTTCAAGGGTCAAATTATAAACTGTCCAGGGCTCTAAACGACGAAAAAGGAAACTGCGCGATTGTCCACTGAACTCCAAGATTCCCTCGCTGTACAAGTTATACATCTGAAAGAGTTACACAAATAATAGACAATATTACAGTGTTAGCAGGTGTTTTCTAGTTAAAGGTTTTAACACTACAACAGAACATGTATCTGTAATTATATTTGTGGACACCAATACAGTTTTATCTATCATTATACCATTACCGTTATAACTCCATTTGGAGAAGCTGGTTCATCCCAGCTCAGCAGCAATGCCCTGCCTTGTTCTCTGTGCTCCACTGTAAAGTTACTCAAGTCAGCCGGAGATGCTTGTAGGGTCTTAGTGTGGACCCACGGACTAAAAACGCTGCCTGTGAAGAAACAGAGATTTTAAGTATAGCGTTAATTTATAATAGTACCAAGTCTACGTGTGCAACCTACCTGCTTCATTTATGGCCTCCACTTGAAATGTATAGTCACTGTAAGGGGCAAGACCAAACACTGTAGCTTCCAACGCTGAACCCTAAAAAGAGACAGAAGATGAGAAAATGTTTAAATAATAGCTTTGAATTCTAACTATGTAAATGAGGCTGTAAAAGAGAGTGAACAATCATAAAGCCATACATAAAAAAAGGTTTGGATCTCTTGGCAAAAAAAAATTGGAACAAGAGAAAATTAGTCACACAAACAAATCATGCATGCATAAGTGCAACATTTATTAAAACAGGATTGAAAAGAGCAACATTACAATAGAACGCTAAGATGACATGACATGGGATTTGTGATATCAACATTGGAACATACAGGCTCTGCCATGGTAAAGTAAATAAACACCAGAGGAGTGGCAGAGAGACAGAGAGGGACTGGCAGGCACGCAGCTGTCCCTTATGGGTGAATTCAAAGCCTGCAGATTGAGTGTTTGTGTCACACATGCATCCTTTCATATCGAACACAAGCGCCCAGCGACAAAGGCACTGAGAGTCTTGCCAGTAGCTTTAGGCACTGGGACCCGGCCCAACGCCCTGGCAACCACTGTTACCATGTGCACCCTGTTCACCACCATTTACTAATTGATAAGAGAAACACTATTCAAAAGGCTCTGGCATAGGATGACATGGAGGAAGCATCAAGCTCAAGGATGTAGTGTGTTTGTTTATGCCAAATAGCTTCAGTAAAGCACTCGTTTGATTCATTTGGGGGAAAGTTTTTTTTTTTTTCATGTGTTGAGTCTGCAGTTTTTCAAAATATTTCACATAAACAAGCGTATGTAAAGAGATTAGCTGGTTTCCCACTCAGAGCAGCAGCAAGAGGATCAAAAAGTATCCAATTCAAAACTAAATCAAATGAAAAACCCTGACAAATCACCGTAGCCTGGCACCAAGAATGAACCGTAGCACAAGCCATACTGTGTGTATTCACTGTTCTCATGTCTGCGAGCCAACATGTTTTTCAGCCACAATAAAATAGGATTAATAAGCCCCAAGACACCTAGACACAAGCTAAATCCTCCCGTAAATCACAGCACTTCCCCAGCAGCGAGCGTGAGGAAGGACTGGGTTGCAAAACAGAGTGGAAAAATTAGGATGAAGATTGAGAATGGAAATTAAATGTAAAGATAAAACAATGGAAAAGTTTGGTGTGCTTTTGCTATTTGAGAGATCATTCCTTATATACTGTACTTATTGTGAAGTCTATAGTGATTTCCATCTTTTTTATCATTATTATACACTACAGAGGTTTTTAGGACAAATTGAACAAAGAGCACAATATAAAAATTAAGCCCAGAAGGTGGGAGTCATTAAGCCAATGGTCCGATATCTCACAATGGAAATACTAAAGCTGGACTAAAACTTGAGTATGTAAAGAAGATTAAATACTCTTTACTTTAGAGCCAAACCAAAATTGTATTTGACATTTGAATGTACATTTGTACACAGCATATGATTTTCACATATTACTTTATGACATTTAAACATTATTAATCTATTTGTCTTTTGTTTGATGCCAGAGCAACTGCAAGTGATTTTCTTTTTGGAATAAACTTTGTGCAGTTATCAAGGGTCAAAGGTCACAGTGAAGTGTGTCTCTGTCACAAGCCTGGAGTAATGGAGGGGAATGACTCAGGAATGGCATTGAGCTTTAAAAAAAAACCCAAAACATTAAAATTATGCAAATTACAACATGCTCCACCATTTCGTTGACCCAAAAGCTTAAAGAAAAGTTCAACATCTAAACTCAAGCTCCAAAAAAGTAACAAAGAAATCGAGGATACTGGGACAAAGACAAAAAACTGCAACTGGGATAGAAAAAAGATAGATGTTGCTAGGGGGAGAGACAGATTAAGTGAGCGAAAATGAGAGATCTCTCTACCTTAAAAGCCAGTGAAATATGTGAGGCATGTGGCCTATAAAACGGTTAACATATGCACATTGTCAATAGCAGCATCTGGCGCTGGCACCTTTTATTGGAGCGTGGAGACTCTGCAACACGCCTCTAGATGGCAATACATTCAAAGACTTTATCACAGACACACTGCAGTAACAGCCTCCGCGCAGCCCCTCACTCACACACTGGTCTGCCCACCACGCACACACCAGTACTATACCTATTAAATAAAAACATGCAAACAGCCAGTAATCACAAGTACACTGCCATTACGTGCCATCAATAGCTCCCTCTATAACGCTTTCTGTGGCCTATATACTGTACATTACATATGTATCCGTGCAGGGCCTCGATACAAAATGATAGTTTAAAGTCAAAGCATTAGAAGCAAAGCAAGAAGCTATACATAACACAGTGATATATGTACAAGAATTAAGATACAGTACATACAATCTCAGTTTTAATAATTGTCCACTATTATAATTTAAGTTTTAATTTAAGATTGAAATCGCAAGAAAAAAATTTTAAACTTAATAACTGCCCAATTATTTTGATTACGCTTATTAAAACATGAAGAAAGCCTTCATAAGGAAAAAGGACTTTATTAAGAATAATTCAGGCTTAGAAACTACCTAATACAGGGATTAGGAGATCGGCTTTGGGTATAGATATTAAGTCTGAATCAGAATTCTTAAACAATTTGTTCATTATTCATTTCTTTCAGCTTTATTAAGCCAGTTTAAAGTGTAGTGTTTCACAATGTACATTTCCTCTACTTTTTATGTAACCATACTTGCAAATTTAAAGCTATGTTGTACAGATCCTTCCATCTATTGAATTTTTTGGAGACTTATTAAATGGAAATATGCAAAGCTATGAAGTGGACATGATTTGTTACAATGTAAAATCTGCGAAAACCTCTAGTCCACCTAAACCCAGTACGGTTGAGCACGCGTGTGGATGATCAAAGTTACCAATTCATCACCACAAATGAAAAAGAGCAGATGGGGAGTATGCGAAGGGAAGGGATAGAGGTACAAACAAGACTGGACAATGATCGGGGGGAAGAAGACGGAAGACAGGGAGAGCTCTTGCTAATTTATACATTAAAGAGTCCTTAGATCTTACACGGTTCATCACAACTTAGCACGTAGGGCAAGAAAGCAATCTATTCAATCTTTTATTTCCACATTCCCTTTGTTGTGTGCAAGCCCATGCTACAGTCCGCAGTTCAGCACATTTACGGCCTTCACAGGGTCAATTTGTGTTTCATAAATACTTAACACGTGCTGTACATATATCTTTTGTGTTTTATTGAGTCTAGTATTTGTGTATTGTTTTGTTGCCCTGTGAAGTGGCTGTGTTAAAATCTGATGTTCAGGTGGAGCGGCACGGTACGGCCAGGGGGACAGTCGTGTGATACTAATTAAGAATAACCATGTGTATTTGTCAAAAGAATTATGCTGATTACGTAGCGAAGGCCCTGGGTGTAAAGGGGGGACGGAGACGGACACGGCGTAGCATTAGCATATGGCACGCTTGTACTCGCCTTTTTCTTTTGGTCTGTCACAGGTAAAAGTTAAGTAAGACAGACATGAAAGAGCCATGCTTAATGTTAACTGAATACATTCCTATTCTTCTGTGGTCCCTCTGCACTGTAATATTGAGTCCTGCAGAGATAATAAAGCCCTTGCTGTTTTTCCGTTTCTTATGTCTCGCGCTTGTTTTAAATCGTATTCAATTTACCAGCTTTTTGCCCCTAATTTATTCTTGTTTACTCAATTGAATTCTTTGTTTGGGTCTATTAGAACAAGCTGTGCCCTGACCAGCCCTGTGAGAGCAGTAATTGTTTTGTGTATCTGAGGTGAGTCACTACAGCACATGCTGGTCTCATGCGCCCCATGCCAAGCTCTCGGGCCAACTGTGTGAGTGTGTTTGTGTGTGTGTGGACTTATTTGTATGTGTAGGCCTAATTCAATGCTGCCGGAGCAAATGCCTTGTATCTGTTTGTAAATGGCCTGCATGGGTGTCCCTGCTAGTCACTGTGTTTCAGACCATCCCTGACACGTGCAGAATTAATGCGGCACGCTGGTGCTATTAGGCATGTGCTTTGTTTGTGGCTTGAGCAGAAGAGAGAGGGTCTACAGGGGTCTGGACCAGGCTCACACACTTCACATGGACAGTTATGATTAGCTGCAGACTCTGCACCCTCACATTTCAGCTTTGTTGGTTCCTGTCCAAATCAGTTTCTTAATTTTTTTCTGCGATATCATTAACTTCACTAGAATATGGGGTCTTTAATTTGCAACCCTTAAGAGATGTACATAGCAGTGGGATCCACGCCCACTATATCTATGAAAAATAAAAATGGTTTTGACAAACTTCATCACCTCATCCTCTATATCTTAAAACTACTGAAGTTTATTTGGCTTGATCTGACTTTTGTCAAGAATTTTTAGATTCCGATTCACTACAAAATCTATTTTTCAGTGCAATTTATTACAAACATTTCAATAAAAAAGTCTTACTTCTTACTCTCTAATAGACTCACAAACAGTCTAACAAACAGACCGGCAAAGCCAAAAGTGCATCACTGGAGACAGTAAACACAGTGCAGCAAGTGGTATTCAGAGACTCTTCTTACTATCACAACTACGTCTCTTCCAAAATAAACCCTTGACAATATCACACACTTAATATGAGCATCTGAATAGGCCAGTCATCATAGTTTCTCTTCTATATGCGCTCTCAAATGCCCTTAGCTTTGTGGTGAAGAGGAGACCATCATATCATAGCCACTGCACTAAACACCCATTAAGACAAGTGGAAGGCCCTAGAAGAGATGGTCCACAGTCAATACAACACAACCCTGTCATTACGGAGCAAAAGAGACTGAGCAAAAAATGGAGAAGAAAAACTCAAAGAAAATCATGTCTAAGAGGAAGAGGAGGGTGTGAGTGGACATGGCATGAATAGCATAAAACCTCTCTCAATGTGATAGAGCCAGCCATGATGAACTGTAGTAATTGTAATGGATAGATAAATGGGCAATGTAGCTGTAACACAGGAATGAGCAGAATAATCAGAGGAGGAGAAAGTGGTGAGAAAATGAAGAGGTTGTCCTGCAGTCTGATTATGTTGCTGTTTATGCAGGAAATCAAGAACTATCCAATCAGAGTTAGAGACAGCTAAATATACAACAAACTCCCTAAAATGCATTGTTGTCTTTGTTACTCCTCTTATGAATATATTTTACATTTTTACAAGCCCCTTTGCCTTGTATTTTTCTCTTTCTAGTAGAGAATTTGCAAAAGATGCCCATCTACTTTACAGTTGGGTAAAACTATACCATTTAGAGCCATATTTGTATGTACCTATGTGATTACTATTGGGCAAAACTAGCATAATCCATACCAGCCCCAAGCAAGTATAAAGGGATATGCCTGGAAATGCATAACTGGACATATAACAATATAGCTGACAAAATACAAGAAGTAGGCACCAGCTTATCTTAGATTCAAAGAGCCGTAATGGTAAACTACCAGATTGTAAACATGCAGCATAGAGTTACTTTCTTTTTTTTTTAGATGAAACAAACCCTTCTCCTCTTCTCTCTTACACACTCTTCTATTTAACTCTTTTCTTCCCTTTTGTACTACCAAGATCCCTCCTGATTCTGATCTCTTTCCTCCCTCCTTCCGTCTTTTGCTATTCCTGGGGTATTTTTTAAACAATGTGTCCTTCATGTACGGTTGGTTACGGGGCGTACAGAAGGACATCATTAGCGCTGGTGGTTAAGCTGTAATTTACACCATTACCGAGGTAGGGGCCATTTTTATTGCCTAGTAAATTTCAGCTCTGAAATATTTAGACCATATGGCTCAATTTGTGTAATAACCTTAATTTCCAAGCACCCTTCAGCTCCCTTCAGTGCCGGCTGTTGTTGGCGGATGGCGGAGTGGTGTGTGCGTGGTTTGGGTTGAAGAGCGCGTACATAGACAAATGCTTAAACCGACCTAGCAAATTATTTAAAAAAAGAAAAAATATACTCTAGCTCCTCCATACACATTAGACCTCTCCCTTTCACCTGCGATCACCAATTCACCCGTTCACATGCAGACACACACATGTATGTATGCATGGTGCGAGCAGATTAATCGGGTGTCAGCTTGTGTTTGGGTGAGAGAGCGTCAGGCGTTGGCCAGATGGTTCTCAGGGATGATGACTGTCAGGGGTCCTGCTCTGATCAATGGGATGTATTAATACAGCACACATCCATACACATACTGTTGCACATGGTCAGAAACTAAATATGTTAGGCATGCACACCATAGGAACGACCATATTTAGACACGTGTATTGCCACTGAGTAATGCCTGCACGCACACACACACACACACGTACACACTCATACACAAATGAACCGCCGATCCCAAGGGCCACTCTGTAACATCTGGAAAAGCCAAGGGGGAGAAGGAAGGACAGGGAGAGGGGGGAGAGAGGTAGCAGGAAAGAGGGTTGGTGTGGCAATGAAAAAGGATAAAGCAGGCAACAAAGACATCAACTAAATATGCAAGAGACAAGAGAAAAATTAATTCAACGACGCACAAACATGGTGGGGCCAAGCTGACAGAGAGACATAGGGTTGGTTGTCTGAGGTCAGTGTTAGGGTCTTAATGGCCTCTTGCTAATAGAGCAGTAAGAACCAATATAAAGGTGAACAAACCATATCAAGGTTATTTATTTATGACACTGGCGACAGAATACATGAAGACAAACAAACCAAAGGAGAAGTGAGATGAGAAACAGGGCGTGTGAGTGACTTAGATGTTAGTCGGAGTAGTAAGACCATGGAGAGTATGGGGGGGTGGGGGTTATAGACCACAGAGAGTGAGAGAGGAGGGTCTATGGTAGAGTGTGTGAGTGAGGGGGGCTATGAGGTGTAAGTGGGGAGAGAAAGGGGGAGAGAGAGCGAGCCTGTGCCAGGCAGTGCGCAGGGCTCTGTGCGGCAGGCCGCCTGCGCTCCGTACCCTCATTCCGTCCGATTGCCATGACGACCCCATTAATCAGCCAAGCTGGCACAGAGCAGTGCTCCCAGCCCAGCCTGAGATCAATACACAAACACCAAATGGACACACATACACACAACAAAACATCCACAAACTTCTTAGAGATTGTCAGTATAAAAAGTGTCACAAGAAATGTAAAAGCTGTGATAATTATAATGGCTGCAGTCATGAAATATAAAACCACTTCAAAAACCTGAATAGGGCTAGAGTGTCCAGACATCAATTGTTAGAGCTCATGTTTCTATTAACTTTATTGAGAAAGTGCAGGTAATTGGCCTAGTATTACTAGGTCCCCCAAAACACTACATTATTCTTTTAGTTTTAGTACTACACTAATTTTCCACTTTGACCAATGAGCTTATTTGATAAGGCTACTGTGTGACAAATGACCGCCACAAAATAAGTCTATGCCATGTCAATGAGCTCTTGATCGCACATACACACAAATGCATGCACCCACAAACACTAAGTGCTCCATATCAATGAGAAGGTGAAAGGTCTCCATTTACATCTTGTATTAATTATGAGTGACAAGCCAAAGGTCACAGAGGCAGAAGAGGCCACTTGTATGGACAGAATATAGATATATACCAACTCTCTCCCCCTTTTATTTTGCGCTCTCCTTCCCCAATCTATCACTCGGACGTGGTCCTCTCCCTACCATTCCTTATCTAGACGAGTGCCTTTATTCTTATCGGTGTAATATCTCCTTTCCATATGTATGTATGTGTTAATGGGTTCATTGTACTTTCATTCTGCTTAATTATACACTCTATAGTACAGGGCTTATAAAACATTTAACAGAGGAACAGAAGAAGAATCTTACAACCCATTATGACAAAAAAAAATTAAAAATAATTGTACTAAATTAACACTGAAGCAAAACACTGCCCATAATTACATTCACTGGAGCTTCCCAATTTATTTTGTAAGTAGAATTTAGAATAAAAGTGCCTCACCACCACGTACACTATCTATGTCACTTCATCTAAATATGAGTTGGCAGCCCAATAGGCCTACTGCTCTCCCCTAATGCTGCACTGAAACTCTCCCTAACAGAGGCTCCAGCTCCTCCCTGCACGCTGCCACACACCTGTGAGCATGTCACCCTGTGTGTTCATGTGCATGTCTATACGAGAGACTTAAGAGCCCTCACTGAAGAACAGATGGCTCTGAACTGCAGGGACACCTACTCATACATAGTTTTGACAACGTACTGAAATATTAAATCAATAAGGCAGAAAAGTAACTTTGTAATATTTTTATATAAGAGAAAAGCATATCTGCAAAAACAGATCTGTCAGTTTTAAAATGTTTATTTTATTTTATTTTTATTATGACAACCTATTGTGCTTGTGTCTGTTATATAGCTTTAATCAATGACACCCGTGGATCCTTATGTTATAACTTGCACATTTTAAATCAGATTCATCTAAAATTTCTTAATAAACAGAATAAGTCTACTGACTTCCGCGTTAGAAAAATAGGGTGCCCAATAGGAGCTGATGTCATTGTAAATGACAGAACTGGCATCTCCGATGGATAGCTGAAGTTCACGTTAGTGAGCAGCAGCATTAAAGATAGCTGAAACATGCCTGAATCACTCCAGCTTCAGGTGAGTAAATGCTGAGGGGAAACAACAATAACATGACTGAAAGCTTGAAAATGTTGATTTTGCATGATAGGTCTGCTTTAATGTGTTACCAGTGAAACAATATTTGATTTGATCAAGAATGAATAACTTCATATTTTTAGATATCTGTGCTGTTGAGCATTGGTATAAAAATGGTAAATTAGAAGCCTTTTCTGTTTTTGCAAATTATCTCTTCAAGCGCTCAAGTATTGGGCCTGACAATGTACCTCCACAGTCAGAGCAGTAACAGCGGTGGAGTTGAGCGTAGGGTCCTGTTGGTGCTTCTTGTAAACCAGTCTATAATGAGAAATGAGACCGTTGGGCTGTTCCGGCTCACTCCATTTCAGATGAACTGAGTAAGCGCCTGTCAAAGCACAAAATAAACAAGCGCACAGTTATAGTGGAACCATTTACTATGATTTCTACCCTCCAGCAACACTTTGTTATGTGACCTATGAAACTCACCAGTAGGAGTAACTGTGGGAGCAGCCATGTTTTGTGGTTGTGCCTGCAGGGTCTGAGCCAGAGCCCAGTGACTCAGACCAGAGCCTTTGGAGTTGAGGGCCTCAACTCTGTACTGGTAGTAGCTGAAGGGCTGCAGGGAGGGACTGGCATCAACAAACTCCAAGGGCCCGCTGGTCCAAATGTACACCAGTAGATCCTGTGTGGTTTGATGTGGACGCCTACAATCAAACACATTACATCCATTTGTATTATTCAAGCACAGTTTCAGATTAACTTGGTCAACAAAGTGGAGGACATCTTTCTGTGTTGAATTGAAATAAAACATGTGCGATCACGTCCTCTACATTGTGCCTAAGTCTTCGGCTGATGCAAGTATCTGGATGTCTTGGTAAGCTGTGATGTCTGAAGGTTTGTGGGCTCTCTTATGTGCTGTGCGAAAGAGAGATTTTCACATTTTACCCCAGCCCTGTCTGCACTAGTCTGCTCATGCCAGGTGTGTCAGTGAGTGTGTGTTGTGCTATGCTAATGTGTGTTTCCTCAGGACTTAAAGGGCTTAGTCTGGTCTGACCCTGCATACAGATCACACACTCTTTGGTCAACAAGCAGACCACGACCTTCAGCATGAATTATTACACACCTAGACAACCTCACACGCACTGGACCTCATTCAGCTGATTCAAACACATACTTTGTATTTAAAGGTGGGCTGTGCAACTTTTCTGGGGGGTCTACCACTTGCTTGTGTCCATAGAAGTGTTATTACTTTGTCTGGCATATCTGTCCTGCATTTATAATCCGACTGTTAGCAAGCTTGCCTCTCCACAGATCTGTAACTTGCCACCTGCTTGTCTCCATGGAGACAGATAGGTTTAATGACATACTGTGGAACATTCTAGGCAAACAATAACATCTCTATTGAAACAAGCAGGTGACAGAGACCCCATAAGTAAAGTTGCATAGTGCAGCTTTAAAAATATTTGGCACATAAAACAAATCATAGTGAGTGCCCAGTTTGACCTGTAAATGTGATATGAAGTTATGGGTCCATTTGGCTTATTGGGAGGAAGCCACTGAACTTCTAGGACATTGGGTCCAACAGCATGTATAGTGGGAGGCATCATATCTTCAGGAGCAGCCTCCAAAGTTTGAACATAAACACCATCTCCAACTCCACATCCATCTGAATAAAATATAACAATAAAAAATAGTGAACAAAGTGGGTTTTATAAACAAAATACTTAAAAATAAAAAAGTAGCCGTTAAATCTCACCATCCTGACAAGCTTGTACTCTGACATAGTAGGTTGTGAAAGGCTCTAAATCAGTTATATTCACTTGCAAGTCGATCCCAGCAGGAATCATTGAGACTTCGCTGTCTGAATTTAGGATGATAGTGTAGTTCACAGCCTGGTCACTGTTAAGATAAGCTGAAAAAGACAAGAAATGTGCATTCTATTAGGCCATAATTTCATTCTACATAAAACTATATATCGCTACCTCTAAAGTTTCCTTAAAGGTGCAATGTGTAACTTTTCTGGTGGAGGGCTCGTCAAATACTTTTCTCCATGGAGATGTCACTGCTTTGTCTGGAGTGTTTCATAGTATGGTATTAAACCTTTCTATATTTATAGAGACCAAACCAGACCAAGTTACAGGTCAGATTTGTGGAGAGGTGACCCCCCCCAAAAAGTTGCATAGTGCACCTTTAAATGCCAGTGTAAGTATAAGCCTCTTGTTGACCCTCTCAGATAGTGCAAGAGTAGCAGTCTCACAGGTGCGCACACACTCAGGCTTTGTTAATATTCTTGGGGGAGATTTTTTCCATAATTCAGGCCAACTGTATTGTGATGGGTTATTCAACATTCATGAACTCTGGGTATCTCGAGAAAGGAACTGATTACCAGACAAATGAAAGACTTCAATTATTCACCCTGACTCGGATATGCACAAATGCACCTATACTTATGCATCTGTGACAGCATGCGGTTTTCAATACATATCAGGAGGACTATAGCACACAGACTTTCCATACTTTATTATGTGATATACATTGAATGTCCATGTTATGTTCACCCATATTACACTATTTTCAGGTCTATGTTATGTTTTTTCCTCATCTGTTGTTATTTTGTCCATCTCTCAAATAGAAAACACAGTTTTCTGTGAAAACAGTGATCCACAGACACAGAAATCCAATGTGTGATGTCATGTAGTAATACAGGAATTGCTTCTCTGTGTTTTTAAGCTCCATAGAACTTTGCTAGAATCATTTGGATGATTTCAGGCCTGGAATTGCCAACTACTGTTTCATGACATCACAATGTGGAAACAGAGCATTTTGAGCTTTGGAGAAGTAGACTAATAATGCAGGATTACTCAAACATGTATGAATAATACAAAACACAACTCCAGGTATATTTTTGAGGAATCTAACATGGCTTAAAACTCAGAGTCATTTTTGCGCAATATAGGGCCTTTAAATGTTGTCATGTGATGATAGTTCCAATAAAAAAGGACTATAGCGCACAAAACATTTAAAATGTGTTACAAATGTGGAAACACAAACCAGAGACCATAATTACATGTAGCTATATTTTTGTTACATTCTGGTAATTATTTGTAATACTGTAGTATTATCTGTGTGTTCCAGTCACCAACAATCTCATTTTAAGTCTTAGAGTTGTTATATTCAGACAAAAGATGCATTTGGTTCACTATATTTTGTAACAACTTTGAGAGTAGATTTTATTGTTTGTCACTGACCTATTCTTCAACCCGCACCCCTGGGCAGCCTGTGGAGGGGGCATGTGGTGACATGTTTAGGTTGATCTGGGAAAACCCACCACAAGGAGGACATGGAAACTGCACACAGGACTACTCTATTTAGAAATCAAATTTTGAATCTTTTTGCTGTGAGGTGAAAGTGCTAGCCATTCACCCACCATTTGTTCCAGAGTAATGATACTTAATGCATAAAAGCAAAAATAAATAAATAAATAAAAAAATGCTGATGACAGTGTCAGAAACCAAAGCTCCATAAGAGGAGGATTATATGTGTCATATTAATAGTCATACGTAAGTGCTTCTTCGTATGCATACGAGTTTGGAAAAACATAAACATGAAGGTGCACATAAACACTATTATAGAAGCCACACAACATACACACAGAAGTCTAAAACACTCCAGACTCTGGGCTCAGGGAGTTAACCAAGCGTGAGACCCCAGCTGATATTTCCTCACCTTTAAAATCAGCTCATAATGACAATAGAATAGACCTGCCTATGGAAATATCTTCACAATGACATCCACACACACACACCCAACCATACACACACATATCAGAATGCATGCATAAATATACAGACACACAACCCCACATGCAACAAAGTGAGGTGTCTTTGCTAGTTGGCTCTGTAAGTGGTTTCTGAGAGAGGAAATCAGCCTAATGAGAGGGTAATAGTCACTGATAGATGGGTTAGGGCAGACAATCACTGCCCTATAAGCATGAACTCTACTGTGAATCCACGCTCATATATGCCTGTGTATGTGTATGCAGCTCCAGGTATCCAAGGGGCAGAAGGTGAGCTGAAAACTACTGAGGGCTTTGTTTCAGCCTGACCCTATTATATATCTGTACCGTTTATGAGGGAAAGAAACAATTCATGTCCTGCAGTATACACGATTGTCTCATGGCAAGATTTTAACAGTGTAACATCTATTGTTGGAGTTTAAGAACACCAGAAATCAGTTAACAGTGATAAGCCCCTTCCTTTAACAGTGAACCTTGTAAATCTTATGGTGGAGCGTCTGCCACCCACTTGTCTCCATGGAGATATAATGCTTTGCCTAGAATATTTCACAGCATGGCATTAAACATCTATCTTTCATTTATTCTATTACAGGTGTTCTCATTGCTCAATAATACCTTAGCAAACCTGCATTCTTACAAAAAGCAAGGTAGCCTCTCCACAGAGCTGAGCTGTAACTTGGAGACATGAGAGAAGTAGGTGGCGGATTATCCAACAGCAAAAATTACAGAGTGCACCTTTAAGCAGAAAATACCACCCAAAATTCATTGTACAAACTGCACAAAAAGTAAAATTTTGAATGCCTATTTAGCACTATTGCACAAAAGACTAATGCAATTTATTGGTAAAACATCACAATCTGGCCAACTCTACTTACCAGGAGGGGTCCAAATAAGAGAGATGGAGTGTGATCTTAAAACTGTCACATTGTGGGGAGCAGGGATCCCTTTGGGGGAGGTGATGGGGGTCTCGAGAACATATTTGTCACTTCGACTGGCCCCTCCCTCTGTAGCGGCTTCCAGCTCATACACATAGCTGAAGAAAGGCATAGGTTAGATTGTTTCAAATTAAATACACCACAACAAGCATTTTCTTTGTACGGTTGTTATTCTCATGGCCATTTTTACCAGCCCAGCTTCTGCTGCTGTGCCTTTCTGTATCTTATTGCATGACATCATAAGATGAATTTCCCTTTTAAGAGCGCATGGCTGTCGCGTGCTAAAACTACATTATTGGTGTAAGTGGAGTACCATTTAACATTAAAAGCCTTTAATTCACTATAAACTTCAGCACGCGTACATTAATTGCCCATGGGTTATTGTTCTGTGCTGGGCATTTAAAACAGAAAGCTATTAGTGGCACAATGATCCAGTAGGGAGAGGTGTTTAAGACATTTACCTTACACTAAAAGGGACTGACAATAAATATAATTCATATTCAAGTGGAAAGGAACATCATTACACAGAATCGGGAGAATAAATTAGCTTGAAACAACTAGTGACTTTTTACTTAAAAGGGACATATTGTGCAAAAGCATCTTTTATGAGCTTTAGCTATGTTATAAAGGTGTTGGGTAAATGAAAAAACACTGCTTGCTAGAGTGAAATGCAACTTTGAAAAGGCGAAGCTTAAGAAATTCAAGTCACTGGTCCCATTTCTATTACTAAGCTGTTATAACAATTTTACAGTTTACAATCAACAAAATGTAAAAACAAAAATCTATGTAGGTTAATGCTAAGTACTAGAAAAATACTAGATATTATGTTTTTTTCTAAAATACAAAAAAAAAAAAAAAATCATAATATGTCCCCTTTAAATTAACACTTCAAGTGTTGTGGATAAAAAAGGTAAATGATGTGATGTTTGAGAGATTGTGTCTGTGTGTATGTGTCCTGTCATTCCGGGGCAGCCAGAGGGAATAGGTTAATTCTCTCGTCATCTTAGACACTTCCTGGACTGCCGACGCAAAGTGACAGCTAATCAACATTGTCATAAATAATCAATGGCCACTTTGAACAGTCTCAGGCGCACACACGTCTCCACACACAGTCTTGATATGCTCTCTCTCCCACATGGGCAAAAATACACACAAATCAGATGGGATAATGGGGCCAGCACTCCCGGTGTAATTCTTGGCCCAGGACTAAATTGGGAAAAGAAGGGAAGGGGTAAAGGAATGAGGTAAGAGCGAGAGGGATGGAGAGAGGACTGAAGGAGGGAGACACATGATGAGAGGAGAGCGGCCGGGATGGGATGCCTCCTGGCAGACTGTCTGGAATTAGGGAAAATTAAACGTCATACACACATATACACAATGGTCCACTATATATCGCTCCTGTCTCCTCTTTCATGCAGACAGAATACACACTACTGCAGGGCGTTCTATTTAATTCTATTTGTGGTAAAAGGAATTTGTCTCAAGAGAGCGAAAGGCAGGACAGTGAGGGGGCACAAGAGGAGATCATTTTTACACACGTATAATTAAAACAGAAATCCATCTTGGCATAAAAGCATGGATTAGTAAAGATCAGGTGAAAATAATCAGATAAATAAACGTTCCATTTCCGTCTGTAAGCAAAACCCCAATCTGAATTGTGATGTATGAGTATATATGTGTGCGGTAGTGTTTGTTTAACTCAACAGCCAAATATTTGTTCATTAAATAGCACAAATAGACATATAGACAGTGGGCTATGGGGAAGAGAGAGCTGCCTTTAAAACAACAAATGCATTTTCTCAATAGGAAAACATAAGGAATTACCGAAATGATTAATTATGAAGCTACAAGTCAAGTGTGTTTATACATGTGTGACTAGCATACGCACATATGTGGAGGGGTGTGTGTGTGCTCTACCTGTGGTTTGGCAAGAGTCCAGTGTCAGTAAAATTCTGGTCACGCTGGCCTCCGGTAAAAATGGTGTTACCGTCTCTGTTAAGAGTGTACTGGGAGATGAGTCCATTAGGCCGGGCAGGCTGGTCCCAATACAACTCCACCGCTGATGTGTTTATTATCAGATGTCTGGGTCTCAACCAAACTCCTGTAGGCACATATGCAAAAGGCAAGGCAAGTTTATTTATATAGCATAAGTCATACAAAAGTAACTCAAAGTGCTTTACAGAATAAAAAAAAAAAAACATAAATAATCTCCATAACATTAAAAGAGAAAAAAGAAGAGTGCAGAATAAAAATGACCTGTTTTGAGCCTAATAAGATTCAATGAACAATATTAAAGTATGGGCCAATGTCTTTAAATTGCCAAACAGGATTGGATTAAGTACTTGATCAGCATAATTTTATTGCAGTTTTATTTAAAAGTTTATCTTAAAGTTGATATTAACTATAAAGCATTAGGAAAGTGTGAATGGCCCCTTCAAAAACAATAACAATAACATTATTACCCAATATCAATATTATAAATGTTTAAACTATTAATGATGTAATGGAAAATTACCTTTTATGCTTTAAAGCACCTTTTAATGTAAATTTATAAATTGGACATACCGTATATGAAATTACAGACACAATTTAAGAAAAAAATGTCAATATAATGTACACAAACCAAAAACAAAGGAGAAAAACACATATAAAAGTGATCAAACTGATTAAAGTTAAGTATTTCTTACCAAGAACAAACAATCTGAATCTATTTGCAAATAATCTAAGAAATCTCTCAGCACTCTAATCTAAGAAATCTAAGCACCCTTCAGGATAACAACAGTGAGAAAAAGGTGAAGGATAAAGAGACTGTATAATAGGAACAAAGGACAGGGGAAGGAGTATGGACGGGCTCTGAACAAGGGGGGGAGCACAGAGGAAGAATAGGAAATAGTTAGAAAAAATATAAACAACTGCACTCGTGAAATAAAATGCATCATACTATATTATGATAACTACCATAAGCACATAATGAAAGGAGAGACGAATTAATATATTTAAAGGGAGTGTGTACCATCAGGGACAGCTTGTAGGGTGCGTCCTGAAGAAGGTAAACTGGCTCCACATCCCACCGCTGTACAGGCCACCAGCACAAACCTGTACTCTGTGTATGGCTGCAAACCTACACAGTCAAATTAGCAACATTTTTAGCAACGACAAAGGGAAACAAAGGGATGATAGGACTGTAGGGTGATGTTAGGTATGGGAAAATATGAAACTGTAATGTGTAACTATGTATTTGCGTGTGTGTGTATCTGGGGCTCCTTCTATAAGCTAAGGTACAACACTTTTTACAACACTTTCATAGAATTGTAGGAAATATTTTAAATGTTTGCATACATAAACAAATAAATAAATAAATAAATAAAAACAACTTAACTATCCACAACAAAGCACCATGCAGTAAATAATAAATAATAATAAAGCATGAACAAATGCTTAATTCATAATGAGAAAATAGTCGATACATGATTCAGGCTTAGTAATTATTAGGGTGTTAATTAGGTGATTACTAAATATAAATAAACAATTTCTTCATTAAGAATTAAGTCTTTGTTCATGCTTTATTAAAGGTTGAATAAGTTATTAAGAGTTACTCACTTTTTCTGACTGAGAAAGATGCGAATTTGAAATGTTGTATTTATTATTTAATTAAAAACACAAAAGTACAGGAAAAAGTACTCAAGAACCTCAGAAGCTTTTTGGCCTGTGTATACTATCTCCTGTTTTTTCCTCTACCCACTCCACTCTGATTCCCTCTGTTCTTTCCACACTCTCAACGGATGGATCCATATCTGTCGGTGTTAAATTATGCATGCCATAACTCAATAATGAAACAACGTAAAGATGGGCAGCCGCGGAACTGACATGGGATAGGACTGCTCTAACGCTGTAATGTCATCAGCTTTTGATCTATGATAATTATGATACCTCGCTATGCGTTTAGGCTACAGCATCCAGACATGATTTATTTATAGCTACCTGCTATACAGTTTAAAGGAAATCTCACAGCGAACTAGAGTGGCTCTTTAACTGCGACCACAAGGAAATCTTTTTTGTTGCCCGCTGAAGCTGTTATGGTGAAATATATACCAGACTAAAATTGTTATCTAAAAAGAGTTAGACCCCCGTCCTGCTTATTCTAAACCTTTCGACTTTACATATATTTTCTGCCCGGGTCGGTGAGGAGAGTAGATCACGATGAAAGATTGATGCAAATGTTTCATGTTGTCATGGAGCTTGACAAGATGTTTAATAGCCATTCACTTATCTGACAGCGCACAACAGCTTACAAATCATATTCTGATGAAAATGAAAAACCTCAAATGACTTTATATCAAATGGAAGCGACAACATGCTTTGACGTTACATTATATATTGGATATATTCTGGATTTGTGCATTAGATGGAGCATGTTTAATGATATAGAGTGAGCATAAATAATAATTGATGTGCATTAGTCATGTATAATGCATCTAAATATTGTGAATGATGTAGTTTATTAATTATGGCCTCACCTCCTGGAATATTTAGGTTCAGAATGATATGTCCTGATTGTGAGATGCTTTTGACCTAAAAGGACAAAACTGTATAAAAAATAATAACACATAAATAAATGGATCAAATTACACGTAAGTGATCTGTGCTGTTTTGATTCATTTGTTTCAACTTGAATGAAATAAATTACTGGCCTGATTGTGTGAAGGTGTGAGACAGATAGTGAGAGCCTGTAGTGTTTTGTGCTGCGTGCCGATACCCCCCCGACGCTGGCTGCATATGGCCGGGTTTATGTGTGAGTCTAACACGCAGCAGAGCGCTACACTGTTTCCCCACGTCTCTGTCCCCTGCTTACCATGCTCTACAGCCCACCACACTTAACCTGTCCTCTGATCAATGTGTGTATGTGCGCATACCCAAACCGCCTCACTATGTTGCCTGGCGCTTTTGTTAAATAAAGGAAATCTGCCAGCCATACTGAAGTCCTATAAGGCTGAAGTGTAAGGACTCAGTTACACCATTTAACTGTGCAACTAAGCATATATGTATATGTGTGGGCAGTCATGCATAGGAAATGCTGCATGTGATGTCGTTTGTTACAACGCCGAGCAAATTGGCCCCACAACAAACTCTTCTCTAAACCTGTTTAGTGGCTAAGGGGACCGGTGGACAAACAACTGTGAGGTTTATTAAAAGAACCAAACATATGCATCATTTTACTATATTTTTGATAACAATTACATTTGCAAAAATGCTGAGCAAAGAAAATGTTTTTCAAAGTAAAACAAAAAACAAAAACACAGTCAAAAACAAACAAAAAAAAAAAAAACATTTTTGCAATTTGCATTGCATTTTCCTCTTTCCTACTGAGAGCAGATTAATCTTAATTGAATTGAAAAAGACATATACAAGTACCTTTTAATGATTCACTTGTAGTTTATGACAGCCCTAAACTGTCCCGAACAGGCCACCTAAAGAGGGCAGTGTTGTTCTGCTAAAAACGTGCAGCCACTGACTGCTCAGGTCAGCGCGAGTGTGCGAGAATCATAGCAGTAAGTTACAATTGTACAACAATCTAATAAAATAGAGCTTGTATTATTCCTTGTGAACATACAGTGGATATTAGAATGATTTTAGCAGTGGCAGTCAGTGCTTTTTCGGAACAACATATTTTTGCAAATGGCTGAAGGTTTTTGCAAAAATTTATTATTGACAAAATAATTTCAAACTGTATTTTAAAAGAAAAAACTTAATTTACTGTTGCACTGAGAGAAAAGGTGTTGGATAAAAACTTTGAACGAGTTAGAAAAATGTTTAAGTTCTGAAGTTGGAAGTTGAAGTTGGAAAGCATAATTAAAAATGTCATTTTATTGACAGGTTGCAGTCCCTGTTTGCATTAGAGAATATGATAGGATGATGGGTCCAGGCCACAATACCATGACAGTCACCTGATACAGCGCATAGGGAGGGCTTGGAGAGCGGCTGGGAGCGAGTGACATGCAAAATGTGGGAAAACCAAGGAGTGGAATTTGAGCTGCAACTAAACTAAAGGAACAGACCTGAGTGAAGGAATGAAAGGTCAAAATGTGATGTAAAAAGTATTGCTGAAAGAAAAACAAGACCCGAGTTTGATTTGTAGAATGAGAAAAAGATAATCGATTGACTTAAAATGTTAGAAAGAAAGAGAAGTCGGGAAAGAGGGAGAGAGAGAGCGCAGAGAGCTTTGATAACACCTCTCCTAAATAATTAAGAGTTTGACTTCCTGTCTGTGGCTCCCTAATGCAGAGAGCGTCTGGGATGGAACAATGAGATCAAGTTTAGGCACACAGCATATACACTGGGAAGAGATGAGAGAACATACATTCAAGCCAAAAGTCTATACTGACAGCTTGTGCATTTGATACCTACTTGGGCAAAGAAGCCAACTGTGCAAGAAAGATTTTGATAGTTTAATAACATTGCAGTTTCGCTTTTCTTTTCAAATTAACCTTTGATTGCTTTATATTGATATACAGTTTATACAGGAACTTTTAGATTATAATTCCTGGATTGGCATTTACCAGAATCTATTCCTACTTAAACTGATGAGACAGTTAACAAATCAACACAGAGTTAATAGTTTTAATAAAAAATAATAATAATTGAAATGACCGTGGTTGTTGTCCTGCTTTCCTCTTGTATTTCCCATGTCGTATACATGCTTCTACCCATATCACAGCACACTCACAACAGAGACTAGTGGGCTATGCATTAATAAATAAAAGAACATACTCTATTCCCCGCTCTTCTGAATTAATAATGAGCCTACAAAAGACCAATTAAACACATGATTAATGCCATAATCTATATAATTGCAGGCAATAATTCATTGTGAGCTAATGATAGCAATACTTAATATCGATTCACAAGGGGTACCTCTACAGTAGTGCTTAATTCTTTCTATGAAGTGCCACTTCACAGAACAGGGAGAATTGCTATTAATAAAACTGTAATTGTTACATTTCGTCAGGCACTCATGAGCAGAAGCTGGTGGAAACAACACAATCGTTTATTATGTATAGGGCCTAAACAACATTCACTAGATTCTTCTAGATTTCCAATTAAAAACCCATTTTATCACTTTTTATTGCCTCCTCCAAAGACGTTTGCAAGCATATATTGGCTTGTTAGCTAAATAAAACAACAAATATTTAATGATAGATATTCACAAACATAGATCAGTGAAGGGTCAATGAATTTAGTGTAGGTTGGATCACCCACTAAAACCTGTCGTTGTCTAAGCCTGAGGTTGGGTTAACTTCTCAAACTTAAATCCATTTTCCTTAGAGAGGGAGGGCTGACTGAGACGTGATTTATTTATGAGTATTATATATATTTATATTGTGTGAGAATGTCGGTTTATATTAAAAACCTCTGTATTTCTGAGACAGTTGCAACAGAAACATACATTCATATAAATGGGGACAACAAAGCGAGTGGCATGTGAAAGTGTGATAGAGTGAGAGTGTGCAGATAAAGGGTGAGAGGGACTCCAGTGGTGGTTTTGGCTGAACGAGCCTCGCCAGGGGACAGGGACTTTACACACTGGCACATGGGGCTGCACAGTATTACAGCACATTACCATCTCCATTTGGCATAGTTTCTCTTCCTCATGCCTCCACATTTAAACAGGCATGTTTGTGTGCACATGCCTCCTGACCATAAAAGCCAACCACAGGTGCCTTGGGAATAGTCTACTGGCGACTGGCAAAGCTGATGCCTGGTCTGAGTCCAAGGCAGAGGGGAGTAGAGAAGGCAAGTGATTCTGAGCTTTAAAAACATCAGTTTTTAAAGCTCTTCTGTAACTTAGAATGGACCTGGCCTGTGTAAAACTATTAATAAGAGACGGGGCAGAAAATATACTAAATATGAAATTAGAGGTATTCAAAAGACTCAGCTCATTGCCTTTTGGTTTTGACTGTAATTAAAATTTGGGTTTCAATGTATACATCGCCTAACAATGATATGAATGAATCAACACTTTTTTTGAGGGGGGTAAAATTTACATTTTTGATATACATTTTAAATTCACATGGACAAAACAATTCAGACCTATAAAGTACTGGATCCACACCAAATTTTATCTTTAAACAATTCTGCAGTAAATGTATTAACTTGTATTAACCAAAGTAAAATTTCTGCAGACAGAATTTCTCACTGGCTTTTGTTTCATTGACATTGTGTGGAGTGATTATTGTTAATTCTACAATCCTTCACACAGCAGCATGCGTATGTGTGCATAGTGGAAGATGGCAGCAGGCCAACAACACTGCCCCCACTTAGGTTAGAAAAACCACGACTCACAAATCAGCCACTCCTGACACAATCATGATGCGCCATGGCCGTGTGCTTTGCTGCGTGGATACAACCTTCATTTACAAGGGTTCTGTAAGGACACTGGCACTAGGTTACGATTCACATTTTTTTACAGAATTGTTTCAGACTGTAGTGGTAAAGGTGGTTTTATTTTGGTTTGTATGAATTTGGTATATCAATAACACAATCTTAGTGGAGTGCAGAGGCAGTTATCAGCAAGTGTTTTAAGATTGACAAAATAAATAATACCCAATACAATGAGTTATGAAATGAGCAAGTTATCACAGAAAGAGCTTGAAAATCTTGCTGCTTACCAGTTACAGTGTGGTTCTTGGTCCCATCAGTGTGGGTTAGTATGGTTCCCACGCTGGTCTGGTTCAGGTAGTAGCGCTGCATGGGCCCATTGGGATGAGAGGGCCGGGTCCAAGTCACAAGGAGGGAGGTCGAGCTCAAGGCTGTGATCACCGGAGGATGCACCCCCTCTGGGACCCCCTGCACTGTCACCACACTCACCTACAAACACATACACAGAGGTGGAAGTACAGAACAGCAAAAGGACAAATTTAACACCATACAAAATATGAAGAATTTCACATATTTAACAGACAATAAAATGTGAGCAAAACAGATGGATATTTGCTGTGATTATTTATGAATGCAATTACCGTTATTACAGCCTTATAAACAACCTGACTTGAATGCAAGTCGGCATTTCTCAAATTGTAAATGTATTCAATTAAGCCAATTACAATTCAGAGTAAAAAAAATGAAGAGAGGAAATAAGAGATCTCAGTGGAGTGCCTTGCTATACCTCCCTTAACCCTCTCCAGGCAGGCGTTGCAGATTTGCAACAGCTAAATTCCAAGTACCTACTTACTCCACATCCATATTGTATGAGCTTTTTTTACTCAGGAGCCTTTTTGCCATCCATGCTGATAAACGTGGGGAATGCAGACTGTGCAAGAACGGTTACATGCAAACGGCCTGCCAGAAGTGCAAAATACTTTTTTTGTTTACAAGGGATAAAAAAGTCAGAATTGTATATCACTACCCCATACTATAATTTTCCCCAAATATCAGATTTTTCCTGATACTAAAAAATTATTTGAGCCTGAGAGGGTTAAAACATGTTATTGTTAAAAAATTTATATATGATGACAAAAAAATAAATAAATGAAAATACAGTGTAGTACAGTGCAGATGAACTGGTAATTGTAGATTCCCAGTGTTGTATCAGAGGAGTCCTGTGAATGCTGGGTGAATGTGAGATCACAGAATCACAGGGCAATCTGCTGCTAATGGCAACAGGGATATCCTGCCTTAATAGACTGTCACTAGCACTTCCCCCACCTGTCCCACACAGTGCAACGCAATTAGAACAGTGCGACTACAGCAAAGACAAAACACACTTACACAAACATACAAACACTTATGTATGCATGCAAGTAAACACAAAGTGAGGAATAATCAAAGATAGAACATGGAGATGAAGTCTGTGAGTCTAACACAGCAGAATGTTTTTAATGAGAAAAAAATCTCATGGATAAATGCAGAATTTAAATCTGATTACCTCCTTTAAAATGGGGAGCCTTAAATGAAAAATAATCACTTACTGTTAATTGAACGATAACATTTAAGAGGTTTAACTGACACAGAAGTATAGGCGATTTAACTAAAGAACAGACAGAAACAGATGAAAAGTCAGAACTGGGACAGTGTAGTATTGAGAGAGAAAGGAAACAAATAGCAGAGAAAATGGGACTACCACATTCAGACAGTGGCGGGCCAATCGCTCTTCCTTCTACTCTAAGTGACCAACCGTATTAGATCAGTACCTTCTGTTGTCACAGCAGGTGTGTGGCTGTGCACTTGTGTTTTGGTGGCCGGGTGTGCAGAGGGGGCTGATGCCAGGTAATTGGAGTGGTGTATTGGGTTAGCCCAACTTATCCCATAATTGGGACTGTTTGGCCAATTTTCACTGGTGTACAAAGTAATTCAACTCCCATCTCAGCCAGAGCAGGCTGTTTTTGTGTGAACATATTGTATAGTTGTATGTGACATTGTTGGGGTTTTCTTCAGTTATTATGTTATTCAAAAGTCAAATTTAAAAAGTCTTCCAAATAAGAAAAGTGTGTATGAGAAATCTAACTTTTTTGTGTTTTTGAGAATGCAGAATAAATGTATGTAATGAGGTGCAAGGAGAAAAGCTGTGATAAACAATTCATTAAATAAACATATTGAGACTTAACTTACTAACAACATTACCAAATATAAAGTACAACAGTACTATTTGTCATGGTGGTTTGTATGTAGTAGGCTTACACTACATGAATAACACTCAACTAATGATAGACAGTGTGCTACCAAAAGTAAATAAAACATCTGATACAGATGCTGTACCTGTGGGCTGTCAGCACATCCAGCCAGGTTACAGGCTCGCAGCTGGTAACTGTACTCTTGAAAAGGCCCAATTCCCCCAACATCAGTAAAGCTTGTCTCAACGCCACGGTAACGCTCTTGTCCATCACGTAATATAATGTAGTGAGTGATTTCTCCTGTTAAATAATGACACGTACACTTAGTCAGTGAATTGGACTATAAAGGGATGTGTGAATCTTATTGCAGTGCAGCACACCATTGGGACGAGCTGGAACCTGCCAGTGCAAGACAATGATGTCATCTCTGTCATTTACGCGGCTCCAGAGGGGCGGAGCCACTCCCCACGGCCGCTCTTCAAGTGTAGTCACGGCTACAGCATCACTGGACCCACGGCCAAAACTGTTCCAACCCCTAACTCTGTACTCATAGGTGGTGTGGGGCTCCAGAGAAGAGTCTTTGAGACAAGTAGAAAATCATCAAAACACATTACATGAGCGTATGGCACCAAAAGATGTTACTGTGTTACTGGATATAATGCACTGTGAACAGATCCATTCTGAAAAAATAAAAGGATGGGCATGTTGGGGAACAAGGAGGATCTGCACGTCATCGTACCAACATGTAGTAAAAGGAATCCTTAATAAAATGCATGCAATGTTCACTGGTGTAATACAAAGTGAATGGCCAAAGCTGTTGGCTGTTACCATCCCTCTGGTGGGCCCTTTCACATACAGATGTGCTGGTAGACAATCACACACATGTGTGCTTTACTTTTAAGAGTGCTCAGGGACTGCTGCCGTAAACGAAACCATGTTTTAACCACCAGTCTGGGACCCTTTTCTCTACAGTGATAAACACACACTATACAAGGTAGGCCACACAGTATCAAAAAGTGTTTAGATAAACTCTGAAAGTTACAAAGATGTACAAATGTGTTCAAATATAAATGCTATATTTGTTTTTCTCAGTTTAATTTTTAAGTACTGATACATGTGGATCTAAGAACAGAAAGAGCTGGTGCGTGCCTGCGTGTGTGTGCACGAGAAACATCTGGTGTATGGTGGGTGGTGACAGCTTTATGCTCCTCCGCCCAGATGGTGTCACAGCATCACCTAGAAATTCTCATCCTAACCACCCCATGACTAAACACACATAGGAAGTTATAGGAAAATATAAGCAAGCCTATATACAAACAGGCTATCATTCATAACAGCAACTGCCTCATGGACACACAGCACTATGGGATGTGTAGTGAAGTCAGAATAAAAATATACCAGAACGACCATACCTAACTTTAATGGCATATGGATGTAAAGCAAATGGAATCACCACATTACAGCTATTAAGGTACACTGCAGCAGCTGTCTCTGTGTGGGCATGTGATTGTATGGATGGACATCTGTCTCAAAAGCCAGCTAAATCCAGTGTCTGTCACACTAACAGAGCAATATATATGTGCAGGATGGCTTCTGCAGGTTAGCAGTTCTATAAGTGCATTTTCCAGATGGCCAAATGGAGTATTAGTGATTCTTCACAACCCACAAACTAATTGACATAATCGCATGATAATAACGCCATTTCCAGAGACACTTGCATATCTTTATATCAACAGCTCCAGTTAGAGTTTTTAATGATTTCATAGATAATACTGTAATACTGTATAAAACCACTCATCCAGTTTGCACATTAACTGAACATTACAGTTTACTATCACATGCAGAGAACAATTGTCCTTTCATATAGGACAAAAACATTGAGGGCCAGTTAGTAACATATATTGAGAAAAAGTTATTCAAAATTGAGTTACTTAATTAAAAATACAATGTGGATCACGTTTTACCTGTGAAAGAGAATTGTTTAGCGTCACCGCTGTAAACCACCTCCTCATGGGACGGACATAGGCCTGCTTGAAACTGCTGGATGTCATATTCCAAGTTGTTGTAGTCGTTTGCTATTTTGTATGAATAATTAAACTGTGGGTGACTGATTGTATTGTTCATGATTGCATCAGGGACACTATGAGACAGTGTCCATGTGCAGGAGCTTGTAGATGGATCAAGGTCACAGGATCCACAATACGCAGTGGACGCAGCAACTATGGGACATATAGCACCCTGCAGACACTGGTGCTGTACACAAGAATAAGAACAAAAGACAATATCATTTACACGTCAATCTTAAAAAACTAGTCAGTTTAAAAGGTTAAAATACATATATTTACTTCTAAGCATAATAAAGTAAGTGAACAGAGCATGTTTGAGTGTGGCATGAGATGGCCGTAATGACATCATTAGAGGTAATGAGAGTTCTTACCCTTTGTCCAAGAGTGTGTGTGTGTGTGTGTGTGTACTAATGTGTGTCTATCTCCTGCTGACAAAGGGCCACACAAACACCATATGACCCTATCTGATTAATGGACGACTGTCCAGTCTCCTACGACTGAGGTGACACTATGACAAAAATGCAAAACACAAACCAAACTTTATACATAGATGATTGTACATTAATAATATAAAGGTTTTCAGTTAGAATTATAGCCAAATAAACAACCAAAACAAACAAACAAAAAAAGATAAGTAAGAATAAAACCCTAAATATAGCTGAATGAAATAAACTGTTACTTAATATCAAGAATGAATGTAACTAAAACTAAATTAATGCATAAAACCTATATAAAATATGACTCACCTCCATGATTAAACCTGGTGTGGGTCTGTCAGCACAGATGTGGCGTTGAGGATCGTAGCCAATCCCGTTACAACATCCTTCATCCTGAGCTATGACCTCTGACCCACAGCACTGTAATGTCACTGTAGCATTTCCAGCAGGGTGTATTTTGGGAAATCCGTCATTGTCCACACAGCAAAGAGAAGTGGAGGAGTTTATATATTCATGGCCACAGCAGATAAAATCTGAGGAGAAATAATGATTTTAACTGATGCTTGATGCTAATGTTTTTGTCAAAAATTTCATATAAATACACAAAAGCATTCAATTTAAGTAAAAACTCTCACTATTACATCATCTGTGCCTCTTCTGCACTTCTCCTGCCTTTTTATTCATCTCTGTAATATTCAGTTTGCAGGTTTTATGTGCACATGAAGACGCAGTGTGTTTTTCCTAAGACTGCCAAATCTGACAGTGATTTGTGATATAAGCCTGCCACCATTCCCCTTCAACAGCAAGGTGACTTTTAAAATACATGATCCCATTTCTTTGTAAATGTTTTGCAGGTACCCATCAAGTATGTTTTTGTGCTTCATGTTAAGCTGCTTAAAAGTAAGAATAATGCAAGAAAGAAAGTAAAATAAGGACTCTGGAAATATTTAAATATATATTTGGAATGTAGCAGTTCACAGCATCTCATCAACTCAGGCTCAAAACTATTCGATTTGGTCATTTGAAAATATGTAGCAATATTTGACTGCTTTAATAATGCTCAAAACAGAAATCAATATATTACAGCATATTATTAATTACCCTTAAATGTGACAAATATGTATCACCTTGCCAGGTTTTGATATAATAAATGAACAAAATAAACCATGTATTTTTATAATAAATATTTTAAAAGAAATGTGTTTATCATTTTATCAGTTCTTTCAGTTTACCTTAAAGTGGTATAATTTGTTCTAAACTGAAAACTACCCTTTAAGTGAGCACATCCAGTTTAAGGTCAGATCTGTCCTGTTGTGGCCTTTCAGTGGATTAGGGCTATATTATTATACTGTCATTTACTGAGTCAGCAAAGTAACCCCCCGCTGAGAGCATGCATTGGAAATACAAATGAGACTGGTAAGGCCCTGCATGGTTTGAATTTTATATGATATTTGTATCAATGGAAAATAAGAATAAATCACTTTATAATGAATAAAAGCTCCTCATTGCGAATCATAGACCCGAACAATGTAAGACCCTGAATCCATTGTGATTATTTAGCTTAGAGAAATAATCAAATCTAAGTTTCATGAGGTCTTTATCAATATTATCCTGCCAGTGGTTGACATGCTGATCTGTGGCGTGATCTACCTCCAGCTGTGGAGCCCATTTCATCTGACAGCTCACATTAAACACCAAGTCATTGCTCTGTACCATGGCCTGAGCATTTAATGGGACAGCGGCTAGTTGCGGCATGATGTACTCAAATAGTTTAACAACCTAATAAGCATTTACTGTTCTCATGCACAAACACAGTTCACTTAAAAGATCAAACTGTAATGTATGTGCTGTATATTGTATCTGCACTGCATCCATCACCTTGTGACAGGGAAATGGTTGGTATGAGTGTGTGATTGTGTGATATAAAGGCAGTCTGACGGCCTGTAACTTACTTAGCAGCTGCAGCTGTTGCAGAGTGGGCGCTTGGGGGCCAATTCCCTCAGCGCTTTACTTCAGCTTCAATGACGCACAAATAAACAGCTCAACACTTTTCTAAAATAGCTATGCTTCACTCATCCCTAGTGGTCTCACCGTCACCGTCACAACCGCTGCTCCACCTGTGTTTGGACACCAGTCACTTCTGACAGCGGACCCAACTCTGTCCAAGCATTACAATAAAAATATTATTATAATATTTACTTTTCTATCAGTGTACAGCATATATTCTGTAAAATTAACATTTGATGCCCCTTGGTCTGGCAACCATCTCCATTCATCTGAGCTTGGAAGGAGCTCTTTCCTCATTAGGCTTCATTTAAAAATATCAACTTTAAAACACAAAAGAAATGTATCTAGCCTTGATGTGATAGGTCACACTCCATCATGAACATTTCAGGAATATCTGGTCTAATTCTTATTTTAGTGATACTCATACTCAGCAAAAATCTATATCGTTCTAGTTTTATCTGAGCATACACGCATCGTCAGGTCTGTTTGTGTAATTTCGCTCTTCATAAGCTGAGCATGTGTGTTTGTGAGCATGTATGTATAGACAGCATTTTATCAGACGCCTCTTGTTTTCTGTTTTGAATTGCACAACGCTTTCTCCCTAATCTTCAGATTTATGTTGGATTTGCATACATTTGTTAATAGCATCGGGAGCTTTGCGTCAACACAAGGTGCTTAGACAACGTGAATTATTATTAGGGTTTCAGCCATTCCACTTAATGATAAGTCAATATTTAGCCCTGCCAATGAACAACTGATAAAAATGTGTATCATGGATTAGGGTTATCCAAGCCCTCCAGGAGACCAAAACCCCTACACAACTTCCAACAAACCAATCACTTTTAAACCCCATTCCAAACGGTGATTTTATAGTGTTGTGCCAAACAACATGTTACGTCCATAGACTAGTATACAGTATAGTAGGTGATATGAGATTACAAGACAAACATCTGCAGTAAAAAGGACAAACACGGCATGCGTTGATTTTCTTGTGTATGTGCACACTTTCTGCTCCAAAGGGGCCAACTATATGCCATGTCGAGAGATGAAATCACAGTGGATGGACTCCCTCTCTGTGTTTCTCTGCAGACAGATGTGGATGTTTGAGCAGTCAGCATGCATAATGCAGACACTCACACACACCTACTCCTGTCCCAGTTGACCACTTGTCCTCTTGTCTTTAAAACTGCCTCTTTTTTTTTATCTCAAAAGCATTACCAGCTGGGCCTGTGTATGACAGGGTACCCTGTACACACACGTGTGTGTGTGTGTGTGTGTTGTTGCATTTATGTGACCTCCCAATGTGTGTGCATGTGTACTTTAGTAAATACTTTGGTGGCAGTTATATTTTCACCGCTCTACAGGGATTCACAGAGGAGGAAGACACAACAGACAGCTGTTCCTCTGTGTGTGTATAAAGTATCATCAAGAGACGACAGAGGAAGGAAGGAAAAGTACATGAAAGAGAAAGTGACACTAAAAGGAAATTACTTTTACATGGACCACATGTATCATAGTGTTGTTCTATTGTATTTGGCTAGTATTTAAAATTTTAGTAAGAAAAAATGCTTCATTTAAATAATGTATACAAAGCTTGTTGTGAAAATACCTGGAGCAAGTCAATGCCATGGCATTTGTGTCACAGCAAGAGCCAGTAACCCAGCCAAGGGAAAGTTTAATTGTGTTATGGGGTGAAATTTTGGACGAATAAAATACCTCCATTAAAACACTTATGTGACACTAAAGTGCATTTGTGTCTGTGTATTCCTGATTCATGATGTATGCAGCTTTAAAACAGCAGAGTAGTTTTACTCTTGACAGTCATTACAGTAAAACTAATAGAAAAGTCATCATTATAAATACATTAACAGAAAGAAAGCTCTATTTGTGTTTGTGAAATAGTTCCACTTCTAAAAAAGCCACTCTACTGGCCATTTGATGTTTGGTAATGATGCACAGTTGCAAACGCATAAGCTAAATAAAACCACAAAGCATAATAGAAACAGTTTACAGCTAAATTAATTCATTCAAACAACCAAACCCACAAGAAAAACATTTCTTTTCACAGTAAGTAACATGATTAGAGTACATACATTAAGTAAGATAATTAATAAAAATAAAGAGAAATGGAAAGGTAAATGTGGAAATTAGAGAATAATTTTTTGCAGATTTGCACATGCAAATACATCCACTCTCACAACTCTGCCAAGCTCAGAGTGAGCTAGCTTAACTACTGGGATAATTTCCCTACAGCAAATGGTCAGTGTGCCCTTGAAAAACATATTTGATTATTACTTTTTCTCCCCCTCCTCTTTTTTCTTTTAGCATCATCACAGCCATTTTCATCACGCGCTCTGATGATGGCATGGCAAGGCGCGTTAAGATAACACCCCAGCACCGCCAGGCTTTTAACACTTAAACGGTGAAAAAGGATATTCAGATTTGTCCTTGAACGTTTGGATGGGACCTGCTGCGCGAGGCCAAAGAGGGGTGGTGGTATGAGCAAGAGTTAAAAATGCATAGCAGTTTATAAGTCGCACATAGAAGCGCTAAACAAATGCTCGGTCAGAGAAGACAGAAAAGAAAAAGTGTGAAGGGGAAATGCTGAGTTCACTGAACAAAGAAAGCCAAGTGCAATGTGGGGAGGGCAAAGACATAACAACATGCACAAATATTTTCTAATCCCACCTAAGTCGAAGCAAAACATCTAAACTACAAATTTAGAGGAAAAGAAAGAGAGGCAAATGACGAGCTTAAAAGTTCAATCAAACTATAACACAGGAGCAAACTTAGGTACCCATATCAGAAAATAAACTTTGCTTAATCTTGAAAGCAAAATGAAAGTCCTTTAAAGTCTCATGGCAGAGCTATGAGAGAAGGTGTTAGACTGCATAACTGAGACAAAAACTTGTGGAAAGTTGCTCTTGAGCCTGTGGAATGTACTGCTGATGATTCACTAATGTTATATAGATGTTAACCTCTAAAGAAACCCACATGCACAGTGGCCACAGAGAGAAAGCAGCACGTCAGTGACACAGACGCAGCTGCAGCACTCACTCATCAATGTCACTTCAGATCAGTTCATATAAATATTACTGTGCTCAAAATAACACAGGTAACAGTACCAACAGTACCATGTACCTAATATACAGTAGAGTAGATCTACTATGTATCTTTTTGCTAATGATAATGTTGTAGAGTTACATGTTTTTGATCATGTTATGGTGAGTTCATGGACTTTAAATGAAGGTTGCTGTGGTTACATTTTCTGAAGCCCAAGAAAACAGATTTAAGAAGTACTGCTGACTGCCCTGCGTTTGTTGGTTGTGATTGTTTTTGACAGGTTTGGTGAAATATTTTTCATTAGATGACTCCAATGTAATAGTCCAGATTACATGTATGAGCGCATAATGCATGTTGGGACATATTTATCTGATCTTTGTTAAAGGTGTGTACATTATTGTACATTTGAATATTTTGCCATACATTATGTGCACATACATATATGTGCTCATAAGTAAATGTAAGTGTGTAAGTGTGTGCGTGTGTGCGCTCAAGCCGGTGCTGGTATCTGTTGCCAGACGGCTGTCTCCTGGCATTGCGGTTCCCCTGCCGTGTGTGTGTATGGTTGTTGACAGTGTGGACGGTAATGTGTGTGATAGATCGCACTTCAGGGACCCCATAATCACATCAGCCTAACCTAGTCTATCAGCTGGGCACAATGGGATACCCTTCACTCCTCCTTTAATCTGCTCCATCTAGTTCTTCACAGCTCCTCTGTCCACCCCCTGTGCTCACTCTCTTCCACTGTTCTTTACACTTTTATTTATCTACTGTGATTTTTGGTGAATCTATTATTTAACAAATCTTTCATAATATTATTATTTATTTTTTCAGCTTTATAACTTTCACAAATAGTTATTTATTTTCAATTCTTGCAGCCTAAACTTTGTCTCAACATAATGACTTAAAAGAACTAATCTAGAAGAAGATGGTGAGAGAACACAGTGAGAGTGACTGGTGCCAAGGTTAAGTATTTTCTCTCATAATCGGTGTTGCTGTTTGCACATGTGTGCCTAAGTGCGAGTGTCTTGAAACAGACGTGTGGGGTCGAGGTTGCATAGCTGGCCCCAGGGCTCCCCGACAGTGCAATGCACCCGGCAAATGGCCCTTAGCCTCGCTAGTGCTGCTAGCCCTACGATCCATCATACCATATGTTCTCAATGGGGATGCTAACGCTAATGACTGATGAGTGGATGGAAAGGGGGCACATAAAGGAGGGGGAAGATGATGACTTGAAAGAGAGAATTGTTAGGGAAAGAAAGGTACTGGGCCAGAGGCCAGGATGCACAATAGGCACAGAGAGAATAAAAAACAAAATAGAGTTTCAACTGTGGTACGAGCACAAACACAACATTATGAAAAGTAATATTTTGTTACTTTGTTACTTACCCCAGTGAAGTACTTCACTGGAGAGAGTTTATCTGTTTGTACCGATATAACGAGATGAAGTACATACAGTACATAATTGTGAAAGGGTTTTAAAATTGTTTTATTAACCAAATAACCTTTTATGTGGAACTTTTTAAAAAGAGAGAAAGTCTATGTGGGATTGCAGAAGGTAATGAAATACTATAGACTGGCCCATATGGGGCCATTGTTTATGTGTGATGAATAGAGTCCACGTGTCTGTCTCTGGCACTCACCACTAAGTGAAGCCTGCAGAGGGCACCCTGTTGACTAGGTGTGTGTCTGTGTGAGAGTTCTGTGTGTCTATGGAGAGGGGATGAGTGTCTATTGGCCTGCTGTGTGCTTGGCAGTGCCCTCAACAGTGCTATCCTGAGTGTATTTTATCATCATCTGCCATGACAAAGATGTCTAATGACACACACATACATTCACATCCACACACTCTGACTGTCCCATCTGTGCGGTGGTATCCGGGTGCTTTGGGACACGGCAGGAGGGTAGGAAAGGGAAACGACCCTTCGTTCCTGCCCCATGTGTCTACGGTAGATTTATTCTACTCTTAGTTACACATTTTTAATAATTTGCTTAAAGTCTTACTTACTCTGAATGTATGTGTGCACCTCTGCTTTCTCATGATCACTGCAGCAGACCAAAGAATGATCAACAACCCTGCCTCCACAACACTGGAGCCCATAGCCATCATGGAGGGTCCCATCACAGCAGAGCTGGCCACCTCTCACAGAGTAAGGAACTCCCCCACAGCAGCTGTCACCAAGGCCCACGGAGACCCAGCCCTGTGCGTGGTCAGGGCAACAGTATTCATCTACAAAGACAAAGACATATGACAGTGTGTGAACAAAGAATTGGATGCCAAAAGGGCTGCCATTGTCAAAATGAGAACAGGAATGTGTATTTGATGCGTACCGTTTTTAACATGAATATAGTACCCTCCACAGCACTGATGTTCAGGGAGTGAGGGGAGGAGTTTACTGTTGCAACACACAGGACTGGCTGAACTGTTCCAGTTTTGGTAAGTGCCTTCACAACAATGATACTGTGGCTTTTTAGGGAACAATAAATCACCACAACAAACCTACACATGAACACACACACAAACAGAGGCTTGAGAAGATGAACAAATAATTACCTCAAGTTAAGGATGGAGCACTCAGTTTGACATCAATTTAACATCAAAGGATCAGAATTTTTATTTTTATCATAAATGACAAGCCATTTTATTGGCCTGGTGAGACAAGACTCACTTTTTCTATATGTCATAGAAACTAAAGTCTGGGACGAGGCTCTGCCTCCCAGAGTTCTGATAGGTGTGACTGAACGGTGGAATGGGCAATAACAGGATACAGCGTTATTTGTCTGTGACAAGATAAAACTGAATTGTGTCTCTAACACACTTCATTCAGGCAGGCTTAGCCCACCAAACAACACATACAAGAAAACAGTTCTATTCTATTGTTGTGTGGATGAGTGCTTTCGTCTTGTAAAAACTTTTGGGCAAGTGAGGTTCTGTAAGACCTGCTTGATAGCAACTTATGGAATGGTAAAGGCCATTTGTGGCTTTCATGTGAAAAAGGATTTCTACTGAAATAAGGGGCAAAGCACTAAAAACTATTACATGAAAAATAGCTGATACAGGAATATTTCAGAGGAATTCTGACTTGACAGAGATAGTACAATTTACTTTAAGCCTGGTCCCAGATCCTCCTAGTTAGCTCTCAAGGCTACAGCTGTATTGTATAAACTTGACAAGTTTTCAGGTTTATTAAAGTGTCATTTTGAGCAATTGAAACATGTTACTTACAGTAAATAGTAGGTATGGGCATTATACTGTGGTTTTATTATAATGTGGTTTAATATCATAATATGGTACTGATTAGCAGTTTATGCTTATATAAAAATGCCAAGGTTTTTGGAACTTTGTTGTTCCTTCACTTTTCCTATAGCCACAGCACATACTAATTCATTTAAACACTCATGCCGCAGGTTTTAATTTGATATTGAAGATGAAGTGAAAGAGCTGTGTAGTGATGTGATCATGAAAATCACCTCTGTGTCAGGGTGAAAGCAAGACACTCCACACACAGCATGAGCTGCAGGACACTGGATGTAGGTACATGTGAACCCTGAGCCCACTGCCTTCTCTGACTCCTCTGAACCACTGCCACATGACCGGATGGTGCGTCTTAAGACCTCATAACCCAGCATGATCCCACTGGGCCTGCCTGGATGGGACCAGTCCAGCCTCACTGCCCTGAAAAAATACAAATATAGAGAGAATGAAAAGCATATACATTACATTAGAAACTCATCATTACCCTGTCTCACTATCATGTATCACAACATGTTTAATAACATGGTATTTGTTCGATTACAAATAATTAGATTATTTCTTCTTTTATTAGCGGTGGACAAAAACACGTTGAAATGGTTTTGTACTGCCTTCATTTGCATTACCTGGAACTGATCACTGAAGAGTTTGGTGTTTTGAAGTCCACAGGTAGATCTTCCACAGTAGTGGCATAAGTAGGATCACTCTTGACACATGCATACACAGTACACACCTCCACCTGAAGCAGAGTATCAGCTTCAGCAGAACAGGTTTGTGTATTTGTTATGTATCTGAGTACATTTTTGTATGTGCTTACCTGCACACTGTAGACAGTAAAGGGCAGAAGGTCCATTAGCAGATAGGAGCCTGAGCTGTTGTCTCCACTGGCCTGTGGCTGGTCATTCACATAGATGTTGTAAACTGTAACTGCTCCGTTTGATCTGAGTGGAGGCGACCAGAGCACGCGCACTGAACTACTGTTCACTGGAACCACTTCTGGAGGGGGCATTCCTTCTGGCTCTGAGGGAGAGGTTATCAAACCAAAAAGTTTTACATTAACAGCATTTTACAGCATGTGAATTCTTCCCCAAAAAAGTAAAAATACATTGTATTTATTTACAAGCTATTTCCGTTTTATCAGTCAAACTGTCATAACACTCAAGTATACAGGGATATGTCAAAAGTGGAAACCACAGACTAAACCAGAGATCAGAAAAGCAATCATACTCTGTGAGAGTGCACTCAAAAAGAAGTTAACCCAATTCATTTGCTGCCAATGCACTTACCTAAACCCAACCTATTGCTCTACATTTCATTTACTCTGAGATGTCATTATCAATGCAATACTGCACATCGAGAACCTTTTCTTTACACATACACACCCAGAATACCCACATACACATTTTGTCTGCCAATTAGTCCTGATGTTAGAGTCGCCCTATAGATTGCAGGCCATGTTAGAGGTTGAGCTGCATTAGTTTAAATATATTTGGCCTTGGTGTGTGTATAAAATGTGTGTGTGTGTGCTCAGTGTTATGGCTGTAAAATAATGAAATTACCTCTAGAGCCCTCTCAGTTAAACGAGCCGTGCTTTGCCTTTAGCACCTAATGATTTTCTAATGTTTTTAATGCACTTTTTTATTATACTGTTCAGATTAGAGGGAAAGTGAGTGGAGGCATTTGACATATGATTATATCTAGACTGAGTGAGACTGTGGGATGGTCAGAGAAAAGGAACTCATCCAGAAATAAAGGCTCAACAGTAACAGTAGGTAGAAGATGTAAAACTCACAGATGGCAAAAAATCATGCACCTTTTCTGCTTTAAAGGCCAAGTGTGTCTAGGAATATTTTAATGAACAACTTAACAAGTTGAAAACATGTCTTACTGTTGATGCAATTGGTGCAGGTGGTGATGTTACATTAATAGTATCTTGCAAATCACATGCACACATCCTTTGGACACTATAAAGACTAAGTAAGCAATAATCTGAAATTCAATACAATAATTATCTGGACTTGAACACCAATTAAATCAATGTGAGAGCATGATTTCTTGTGTGTATTATAGTATATGTGTTGCCAACAAGCCTTTTAAAGGATCTTAAATGTTCCTCACACACACACACTTTGTATTGATTTCATGCCTCACTACATGATGTGTTTAACATCTCCTGGGCAAAGGCAAATCACAGAGAAACACACTATAACTCTTAGTTTAGGTTTGATTCTCATCTATACAGTACCTAAGGCAATGCTATGTCATGTAAAAACAATATATGACAGAAGTTAATTGCTGACATGGTGTGGACATTAACAGATTTCCCATTCTCCACATACCTCCATCCTCAGTGGTGGTATTAACCATCGCCTTGGTTGTATTATGTGGTCCATTAGACACATGTAACAAGACTGAATACATGGTACTGGGCCAGAGGTCACTTATCACTGTGGATGTGACGTTTGCTGGAAAAGTGTACATTTCACTAGAGCGCATAGATCTGACTTCGATAAAATATGAATCAACTTCTCCCTGAAGATCATACAAAGCTGAAAAAATGTAAAGGAGGATTATTTTAATATCTCTCTTAGAACAGGCATGTTCATGCTGTTAAAAGTGCTTGCTTACATGGCTGTGTCCAGTTAATATATATTGCTGTATGATTGATGGGGAAAGCTGACACGGACGGAGGGTGGAGGGGAATCCCTGCCATTGTAGTAGCTGTAAAAATATCGCCTGAAGAGTTGCCCACATCATTATAAACCAATAACTGGTACTGGTACTGGGTAAATCTGTGACATGGGGAAAAAAAGAAAAGTAAAGAGACTTTATTATTACTCTATTATTTTTGAACAATTGACATTGATATTGCATGACCGGTAATGTTGCCAGAATGCTGAAATTTCAATCTCTATTACTAAGGAAAGGCACAGTACTCATACTGTTTTTAGGCAATATAATGTAAACACAAAACAATATTAGTATGTATAAAAATAGCTACATGGTTTGTACAAGTTGAGACTGAGACCTTCTGAAAACTATTACAGGAAAGGTATATTTTGTCAATTTCATGCGTTTCAGTAAATTTTATTAACACAAAAGTGTTGCAATGTTTAAAAGTTAAAAGTATTTTCAAGCTTATACTGAGCACAGTAATTTATAAACTTGAAACAAAAAGTACACCCAAAGCTGTTTAGCAAGCATGGAGGGGGAAAAATCTGCTTCCACCAAGTGCCAAACTGAGATTAGGGGACGCTGTGTGAAAAACAATTTAATTCTTTGGGATATTTGCTTAATGTATCTTTGAGCGGTATTAAAAGATCGTCATCAGCAGAAGCTCGCCGATCGGCTCTGCACACATGGTTTGCTGCAGTGCCGCCGTTTGCTCTAGAGCTCATTTCAGTAATCTCACCTGCTTAGGCCTTTATCTTGGTAGAACAATTTGGTGCCAGAGTAAACATGGAACCAGTGATGGAGATCTTCAGTTGAGGAAGGGGTTGTGTCTGCCTGTGCGGGGATTGTAGCTGGGCCTAGGGGCTGGTGGGTTTTACGTCTGAGCAACTTGTACCTGCAAGTAAATTTGAATTAAAGAAAATAGGTAAATGCATCAATGGATGTTTAGGAATGCATTAACAAACTTGTACACAGATGGCTCAATCCTAGACTCATAAATACCATGTGTGCATACCCTGACATACTCACAAGCTTACACGTATTGACTCTTCCTTATCACCAATTTCCTTCTCTTCTGTTTTTCATCATTTCTCTGCTCCGTTCACTGTATCTCCTCCCTCCCCACTCGCCTCCCTATGTTTTTTTTTGGTTTTTTTTTTTTTTGCATAGTTTGTGTTTTCCTCTCCCCACAGTGATGCTAATTTCTGCTGTAATCAGAAGAGAAGGGCTTAATGCCGCCTTTTAACCAACCCACTTAGACAAACACACTGAGCTGAACAGAGCAGAACAGAGACAAGCTCATGCATTTTAATCATCTGCCAGGAAAATAAACCTTTATTTTAGGCCTAATCACTAAGAGAGAAGAACAGGACAAAACAAAATGCTCCACAATGTGCATTAAGAGTAAAACAAATCTATACCAAGGAACTTGCTATATGTTAGCAGCTTGTTCATGTGTTTCAAATTGTTTACTTATATTTTCTAGTAATAGAGTAGCCACAAACAACATGTCAAATATCCTGGGTATCCCTGAAAATAAATGTCATTGTTAGTCTTATTATTTTGTTAGAGGGCTTGTTGTCCTTTCTTAATAACTACAGTATGGTCAGGGTACAATCAGTCACAGAGCTGAAGTAGTACACTGACAGATATACAACAGAAAACCATCTACTTTGACTAGTTAAAGGTAATTTAAAGTTACAGATTTTCACAGGACATGGCTGATCTGAGGAGGATAAGATCTCACAACTTACTTGGTGAAAGTGCTAACACATTATCCATAAAAACACTAGAATTCCAACTACTAATAGGTTTTGCTAGTTCATTCCAATATTTTACAGGTAATTACTAGTTAGCACTTTCACCAAGTACACTGAAAAAATCCGAGAGGGGTTGCTCAAATTGCAAAAACAAATTTAACAACAATAACATGACTTTTTTACATGTCTCTGTCAAGCATGTTTAAATCTTACAAAGGTTGCTTGATTGTGATCGATGTTAGACCTGCATGTTTTAATCAGGTTGCGGAAACATGACTTTATTATAATCTCTGGTGAGGCTCCTCCCTCTGGAATTCTCCTCCCCAAAACTTTTGGAGGGAAAATTCAAATGTAGCAGGACACAGTTCCAGGAGCAGAGGACACACAGTGTGGAGCAGGAGGATTATGAGAATTGATCTGGAGGTAAGACTTTTCAAAGATTTTATATGCTTCTCTGGACTAGAATGTTGTCATTGTTAAAACATGTTTGTGGTGTTTTATTTGAAATTAGAGTTAATGTAAGGAGTGTTTATAGTGAGACAAATTGTATTTGACTGTCCATCTACAAGAGTGTGACAGTTGTACTAAGATTTGAATGTGTTTATTCCAGAGTCGTCTACAAACAAAGAGTGATATCCAGAGCTCTGCTGGAGCTGTGGGGAAGTTCAAGAATGTTATAGCTGATGTTTCAGAAAAAAGGAAGATGTCTGAGAACCAACAAAACACAGAGCACAGATGAACAAAGTAAGTAACTCAACTAAAATGATTTTAAACAAATTTTTCAAAATGAACTTCTATTGAAACAGTTATCGTAGTTTTAGATCATGTTTAGAGGAAGAAAAGCAGCACACGGTGCGTTTTGTTTCTGCAGATACAGTTCTAATGTTCTTGTGATTCTGTTCTGGCCCATTATAGGTACTTTAAATGTATTTAAACATGTACAACAAAGTAGATCATCATAATGTAATCATGTGTTATTCCTGTGTCCACAGACAGAGACCAGAGCGTCTCCACTGGAATAAATCTTCACACTGTCCTGCTCCAAACTGTGTGTCTCTATACTTGTGCTCTTGTGTGTTTGATTCTGTTAAGACAATACAGAACTGTGGAAAACTAAAGACTGTTTTTATATTCTTTTACAGAATTAGATCAATTAAATTAAATTATACAGACTTATACATTTCACGATAAGGTAACATCAGATAAATATGCATATTCAGCATGATTTGATAAAATTTCATCAACATGAAAAAGTGACGTTCATATTCTGAGAAAAATATGTGTAGAGGGGATCGAAATAAGTTTCAAAGCCTAAACATAATTTTATTGCATGCAACCGCTTTCCATAACTTTTTTACGCAAATCCAGCAACTTTTTTTTTTCAGTGTAAGCTGTGAGTTCTTAAATACATATACAGTATATATATGCTTGGCTAAAGTGATAACAGTGAAACTAAACTTGTGTTAATCCTATTACCTGATGTTGAGTCCATTGGGTCTTTGCGGTGGTTGCCAGGAAATTGCCAGAAAGGATTCACTGACAGGCACTATGGTCAGCGGTGCAAGGCTCTGAGGTACAGTGGGCAAGGTTGTAGCCAGTGTTGGAAGGCTCTCAGTGCAGCCTCCAACAGTCCCAGCTCCACTGGAACATGCCAACACAGTGACCGAGTAGTTAGTGAAGGGAGTGAGTTCTGTTACTGTGATGTTGTAATCAGAAGCATTGTCATGAACAATACGAAGGTCTTGGAGGCGGATTTCATAGCTGTGAATCTCTCCATTTGGAATCAGAGGGGGGGACCAAGTGACCTGAACCAAAAAAGAGTTGCTATTACATTACAGATATATTATTGCCATTACTGAATTTTTTTGACATAGCATTTTGTATTTGGCAGATTATGCTGGACATACACAAATAACAGTTCAACCTTTTGCTTATTTATGTGAAAACAATACTTTCCATTGACTGAAAGACATAAACAAGAAACAAAATGACAAATACTGGAATTACTTCATGAAAATGAGGCAAGAGAACATCAATTCCTTCTATTGTCAAAGGTAAATACAAAAATAGATTTAAATTCAAAGTTTTAAACAGCGAATGCCCATGACCATGTGATAAAATGAAAATTATCAGATGAGTTTTTTTGATGATGATGTCTGAGAGGGAGGGCTCTGAGGAAAAAGGGTGAAAACCATTGATCTAGCAGACACACAAACTGTCATGTACACCAGCTGATCAGTTCAGGGCTTGTTCAGAATTACTACTGTAAGTGATTAAGTGGTCACTGATGATGAGAGCATTATGAATGAATGTCAAGAATAATTATTTTCCATATAACCTTGATATTCATTTAATAAGTGACACTATGAGGTGATACAGACACACGCACACTCGCACACACAAAATTACATATGGGCAGGGTCACGTTGAGTTAGGTAGCTCATTTCCCAAAGTGCGTGTTGGGTGTGCTTTGTGGTGGAAGTCATTTACAGATTGAATAGCCTGATGTAATCTGGAGATGGTGAAGACAGCAGAGACCCTGGCATGACACAGAGCTCTGAGGCCGTGCAGTATCCTCCTCAATGTGTGAGAGTGAGAGCTCCAGTGTGAAGGGAACTATGAAACGTAGGCTGAAAACTTCAGTCGGGGTGTCCCAGCATGCAAAAACCTTCATAATATTAGTTGTAGAAAACATTGTTGAGTTGTAAATAAATGTAATATATTTGAAAAAGAGATTTAACATTTTTCCCAACTTAAAGCCAATATTTGTACAGACAAGGGTTTATGTAGAATAAGCTGCTCAACTCAACTAACAACGTGCAAAAAACCCCCAAAAAACAATAGGTTCCCCACAATATTTTTCACTTGGTACAACATTATAAGAAATTTAATTTGTACAAAACAGAACTGCTTTGCCGGTTCAGCAAACCAAAAGCCAATCCAAACTTCACTATTGTCAAGGTCAGTTGGTAACCAGGAACAGCCTGCCTGTCTGTCCAATTAGCAACAACCAAGAAGGGACACTTTGCCTATTGGACCCCTGACCCCTAAAGCTGTGCTGCAGCAGAGATGACAGGGGCGGTTCTGAAATGATGACAGGCATTAGCATTTTTCAGCAGTTAGCATTAGCTCAGAGCTGTGAGTGCCTGTGAATGTGTAAGTGTGTATGCATACAAAATTGTTTCTTAGACTTTCATTGATGGGCCTTCATGTAGGATTATCTTAATTCTGGCCCCTCCTTCAAAATGGCCGACAGGAAGAAAACTGCCTCAGACAGGGTCACAGCCCCTCCCATTTCCTGAAGGGGACCTTGAGTTGAGTGTTTTTCCTTTCTCATTAAATCACCAAAAAGAAAGATGAAGAACATCTTTGACATTGCTTTGTCTTTTCTATTCCCTAACTGTGTGATTGGTGATGTACTTCACGAGATACTAAACAAGTGACAAATTGAACATTTAAGAGTTCATAAGGTTTCTAGTACCTGAAGTGACTCCGGTCCTAAAACCCAGACTCTTGGTGGACTTAGACCAGCAGGCCGAGATGGTCGAGTCGTTACATTAACCCAAGGCCCTACAGTGAAAGTACAAACAAGATTTGTGCTGTAGTTATGGGAAAATATCAACTTCATTGTGGCTATGTCATAATTAAACATACTGTGTTGATTTAAAAACATAATGTGACTGACCTGCAGCTCTGCCTGCCAGGTTTTGAAGAATCAGTCGATACTGATAGGTCGTCCATGGACTAAGAGCTGATGAAGAGTCCAAATAAGAAAGAGGAGGAAGGTTTGGTGAGAGCTGTACCACAGTAGAAATCAGATTGGTGCCAGCAACTCTCCTTTCTATTGTCCATCTAAGTGAAGAGACATAAGGATCAAAAAAGGGTGGATCTGAGGTCTAGAAAAACTACATAAATGCTTACCGTTCCAGAGGACCATTACTCCTCTCTTCCGCACCCCAGGACAAAAGAACAGAGGTGGGTGTGTTTGAGTAGACATGAGGTGCAGGGACACCCTCTGCAGGTGCAGGAAGAGTGCGAAAACTGGGAGAAATCTCAGATAATGTGCACCCCACAAAAGTGCATGCTTCAACCTACAGTATACAAAGACAGAGTTTGTGCATATATTGCACTACATATGACTATTTGAATGGAATGTGGATTACACTGTCTACCTGTAGTCTGTAGGATGTGTATGGTAGAAGGCCATCAACAGTGTAGCGAGTGCTGTTCCCATGGACAGTAACCATTATGACAGAGGAGTTTGCAAAATGAACTGAGGTAGTAGAGCTAGCGGAACTGGATAACAGAAGTCCAGGGCCCTGGCTAGTACTGCTTCTCTCACTCATGTTTTGTATTGGAATCCCTGAACTAGAGCTCATATGGGGTCTGGTGGTGGGTGATGATAACACAGTGTTCAGGTATGATGTTGTAAGTTGTAATCTTGGCTTAGAGGTTTCACTCCAAGTGAAGTATGTTTCAGTTGCTTGTGAAGAGTAGCTTGGAACCAAAGAAGTAACTTTTGAAAGAGGCTTTGAATCAAACTCAGTGTCTAAAGTGCTGTACAGGTAAAGAGTGTAATTTACGATAATGCCATTTGGTTCTAAGGGTGTGGTCCAAGTAAGTAAAGCACTCCGAGGATAAAGGCCTTGGACAGTTGGTGTGTTGACTGGTCCTGGTTCTGGACAGAAGCAGAAAAGGACATTGCATTTGTTTATTTTTCTTTAAACCAGACATTAAAAAACTGTGTCACATACTTTAAATATTTCTCTCTTGACACAAGCCACAGTAGCCAGGACTCTGTATGGGAGCTCATTTAAAGGTAATGCCCCCTCTGCCCTCCTCTCTCTGCATTTACATCCAGCTGAACCCCTCCATAATGGACACACATAGATATCGTGCATGTCCAAATACATAGACACTCATTTTTGCCTAACTCATGCACACGTGCCCGCTTGCACCCACAGCGCTGCCATATAGCGGTAATGGTTCTGTGTGAAGGGCAAGCAGATCAAGGTGACTGAGCGGACTGAGGGAGCGTGCTGCGTCGCTAAGTGCTACCGCTAACCGCTAACGGCTTTCCCAGATGGCAAAGTGTGTGTGTGCGTTAAGAGTCAGTCAGAGTGAGAGACTAAAAGACGACTAGCAGCCGGTTGTACATGAAAGAAGTGTGAAAGCATGTACGTGGATGTGTATGTCAAACAAGATTTACATAAGGTGCTCATTAAGAGTCTTATTTACAGATAATCCCAGAGTGGTAGAAGAACTGACATAGAAGTGTAGCTGTTTCAGACCCAACAAGTTTGCCAGACCTGAAAAGTGGTGCTAGTATATAATAAATAAATAAATAAATAATGGAAATAAGTTAAGTTTTTTTTTAAGTTTTTTTTTTTTACAATAGGCCAGTAAACAGACATGTTCACTCATAGATCCAAACACTTTATCACAAAGTAAAATAAACACAACTGTAACACGTGGATGTACAGCTTGGTTGGTTTTACAGAACACAAGTGCCAGAATTTTAATCCCTTGTTCTCTTCCTATTCTCCAGTCTTTCTCTTTCTCTCTCTCTCTCTCTCTCTCTCTTTTTTTACTGAATTTTGGATGTACTCTGTTCTTGTCCTTTTTACATCCTTTCTTCAGTCGCCCTGCTAAATAAACAATTCACAGAGTTGACCTTTTGGGTTAACAGGTTTTTATGCCAGCTCTACTCAGCACTCACACTGATTCAATTACCACCAAAGGTCCACTGAACCCCAGGAATAATCTATCTGCCTGTCTCCAGTCTGCATATGTATTTTTGTATGTTGAGTTTTTTGCTTTTTGGGACAATCTGATCATGATCTTTCTCAAGAAATTCTTAGTAAATTTAACATAAAAACACAAACTAGGTTTCTTTAATTGCATGCAACCCATCAGTGTAAACAGGCTTTGTTGTTACCCCTCATTCTCTCATTCCTTTTGTCCTCTCTCCCCCAGACCACCTCTCCCTCTAAGTGTTCAGTGTTATTTAAGCTTTACTGGCGCGTGTAAAATTCTGCAATTTGAAGGGCTGTTAAGTTTTTCAATTGAAATTTTCATTTAACATGCAGGTGATGCTTTTCCCTTTTTTCAATTTTTACTGAAGCATTACCGATCATCCAGGGGACATGTAGCAAACCCACATTTTAGCACTATGCTTTGTTACTCACTGCTGCTTTCCTCATCCAACTCGATCTCTGTCTATTCTAGGACCTAAACATCCATCTTTTTCTCCATTCCCTGTACACCACTCGCCCTTGTTCCTTGCCTTTTCAGTAAAACACAGTAGCAGGGGTCTAAACCGGGGGTGCAACCCACCAAGCCTTAAATCACATTTATAAGGATTTGGTTAGCATAGTAATAACACAATCAAGTGACAAGGGCCTGAAGGGCAGTGGAGGAAGAATAGTGCATGTGTGTGTATGCATGTCATCTCTCAAAGTGTGAGTGTATTTGTGTGTAGATCTGTGTGTGTCTATATAAAAATAAAATGAAGGGTGTCTCTTTCAGCCTGTGCGTATGTGGGGTACTGGGCCTCTGAAGGTGAGTCGAGGCTTCTGTAAGTCCTAATGAGGACAAATGCAGGGCTTTACCGTCATCAACACGCCTATGACATGGTTTTAAATGTGTCACGCAATAAGGAAAGAATTAATGTTCCAGTATTTTTCCAGTGCATTATCCGTGCTGCGTTTGAAAACAGAAGGACGAAGAGTGTGATATTTTACTAAGGTCAATAGCAATAGGCAAACAGAAATAGACCAATATTACGTGACAAAGCTAATTATTGTAATTTTCAAGAAAAATAGAACTATTATGAATAGTATAATTGGCATGGCATTAAATCCAGTAAACAAAGGAGGATAAATAAATAAAAGGGTCATTTAGTTCAAACAAAACAAAGCCTACATGTTGAGTCACAAAGAGTACAAGGCAGTGTTCTCTTTGGGCCAGTCCAAATTTCTACCATTTTTACATATGCATTGTTCATTTCTCTTAAGCGTAAAGTAGGATTGTCAAAAGTATCAGTTCCCAGATACTAATCCATACTAAAACAAAACTAGATTACATTTTAAGTACTGACACTGAAAAAAAATATACATAGAACAAAACTGGACTTGTTCTGAATAGTTTTAATGAATGGCCAGGACCAGTATCAGTAGGTAATTGTAAAAAAAAAAACTCCTATGTTTGTTAAAAATAACATTCTATTGTCCAAAAAATGAGTAGTATTATTATCATTGTTGTATCGTATCGAGTCTTTCCCTTTGTATTGAAATAAAGTCATATTTTAGTAACAACAGTTCCATGAAGCCATAGCCACAGAGGCTTATGTTCTTCTATGGCATTCTTTTTACTCGCACACCCCTCTCCTAGTGCTCCTATACAGTGCTCCCTGGCGTATACACACATGTTTGATTCTCCCAGCGCCGGGCCCTCTCTCAGATCACTTAGTGGGTGTGAACATGGGAGTCGACAGAGGAAAGGGAGCTGTCCAACACTGCTAGAGTTTATGTTCACAGGAGCTGTCCATCTGTTCTACAGCCGCACAAATTCATAGGCACCAAATTACATTAAAAGATGGATATAAAACATTAATAGAATGATAAAAAGGAAAGGAGAATGCCTGTCTCTCTCCCTCTCTTCTCTTCAATCATCAACCTCTCTTTCCTCTAGCTTTCTCACTTGTCTTAGACCTTTTTACATTCCATATTTCAGTCTCTACTTTTTATCAAACAGTGTTCATTTGTTAAAGCTATTACATGTTAATACAATTTTAAATACATATACTGCAATACACCGTGCTAATGTTTGCACCAACGTTGTCACAAATCCATAAATATTACAACCTTACCGCTGACCTTCTTGCACCTGAGATCATATTGAATGACATGTCTAAAATGTTTCCTAAATATGTCATTTTTAGTAGGCACAGGGATTAGGAGGCGAATGCAGTGCTTCTGTCACAGAAGTGATGACAAGTGGACAGGTTTTATAGTGACAAATTACAGATCTATGTAAGGAAAATCTAGTCCACTTGAACGTTCTGTTCTGCCATTGCTTTAGGCTGCCTCTTCATAAAATCTTGTGCCTCTGTGCATACACTCTATATTTTGAAGTATACTGTATCATGTGTATTCTGAATAATGATTACACAAGTCCAGTGAATGGCTTATTATCTTCCCTCTTCTCTTTTCAATGTCAATTTCATGATGATTACTTGTTCTGGTCTCTTCTGATCTGTTTGTATTGTGATTTTAATGTCTTTTTTGTTCTTTAAGCACTTTGAATTACTTTGTGTACGAATTGTGCTATACAAATAAACTTGCCTTGCCATGTTTCTGGAATATGTTCTAATAATGAGTAGAAAAAAAGACAAGCTAGAGCCAAACCACCGATTAGAAAATAATGTCAACCATGGCATTCAAAATGGAAATATCTTGAACTTGGCACATGCAGTTCTGGAATATGCTAAATTACAGTAGTTGATGCCAGATGTAAATTTTTGCAAAATAGCAATAATAAAATGTGTCCAAAATTTATGAAAGTGTAAGTGGGTGGTAATCCAGGCATGTTTGTACGTTGCACTCACATTTGTGTATATGTGAATGTCTCCACTGTATGCAAATCTCAAGTGCTTAATGATAATGTATGTGATAATAGTGTGGTACTAATTAATTTATAACTTAGTACTGAGGAGGCTGTTCCATTGGCTAATATGATTCTATTATACCAATTAGCCCACAATGACACTGGCTAGGTCACTCACATACAGATGCACCTCAGGATATTTAAATTCCCCTTTTCGATTTGTAAAACAAGCAAAAAACTGTATTAATCATATTTCGTATTCAAAATGTAACTCATGAACGGGCGTATACAGCTGCAGATGTGTGGATTTTGTTGAGTAACACAAATGAAGTGCTTGTCTACGTACTGTCTTCTGCTGTTTGAAAAGTTGTCCAGGGTCCAGAGGTTTGTCCGTGGAGATGAGACACGGTCACTCTGAACACATACTCTGTGTAAGGACTCAGGCCCTCCACAGAGAAGGTAAAGGTGTCAGTGGCATTTTCCAAGAGTCTAATAAACATAAACACACAGACACATTTCAAACAACATTTAACATTTAACAGCAGCCAAAAGCAGCCCATGTTTATGTTAAATTGGTGAATTAAATACTTCAGTGTTGCTTTATACATACATTTTCATGATTTTGTCATTTCTTAATAAGCTTTTGTGTGAGATATGGTCCTTTGTCATGTTATCATACAAAGGAATCTAGGACAAAGTAAAAGAATATTGTCATAAATGAAGGACCATTGACCATTTAGCATTAGATGGATAGAAGGGATGAATGAATGAATAAATCAGAGAACAATGAGATTTCCAAAGCCAGAGAGGAGGAGGGCATGGCTGTCTGATATATAATACATGTAGCTAGTCATTTATTTATTACCACAGAATGAGAGCCTCCTCTTCTTGGATTAAATTGCAATTTGTTGTCAGGGAGCATGTAATGAATACATATCAGATGCACACCTTCTCGCTCTCTTTTCTATCACATTTCCTCTGCCTCTCTCTTCCTCCTTCTCCCTCTGCTTTGATTTTTTTGTCTTTTTGACTCTACCCCCTGCTTCTCCATCTCATTCCCTCTCTGTTTTTCTGATGTTCTGTCATATTGATGTGACATTTTTAGCAGCACTGCATAATGTGCTCCTATATGTATACCTAAGTACTGTATGTGAGTGTCTGTATGGTAACATGTATATGCCGTGTACCCAAGAACGTGTGTCTGTCATTCATATAAAGGCCATATTAGCTGGACACTATTTGCATGTCCTATGTAAAACAGTGCTTCAACATGTGCTCCTCACCTTAACACAGACGTCTGTGAAGATGTCCTCATTTGCAGGCCGTACTGAAGAGGGCCAGGTCCATTGGAGCGCTCTGGGACAGACCAGGACAAATTCAAACTTGAACTAGTTGCACTGACCAACTGTGCAGGCGCCAACCCATCTGGAGCTATAAATAGAAGAAAAATAAAAACAACTGTTTACTGAGCTAAACTTTATTAAAATTTCTATGTATTGGTCAAAAAAGTGTTATTATAATGTGTTAAAACAAATTATCATATCAAATATGCAATCAAAACTGAAAGCAACACAAAAATACAAATTAATTTTTAGTACCTTTTGCTATTGCAATGCCACGCACTATAATTGCTTATCACATTAATAAATTCACGTGAATGTTTGAAAATCGACACAAGCCCTTGATTCAGTAAGTGCCGTCTTTGTAGTGAAAACAAAGATGTGAAGAAAGATGAGATCAAGGGACAACAAATCAAAAAGCAAATGACTGAGAAGTAGTGAACAAGTAGTTGACTATGTGCAATAAGAGCAGGCTCCTCGATGTATAAAGTGACCCTCCAATCAAATACATGCATTTCTGTTCACCACAAGGAGCGTCTGATTGCACAAGACATCTTGAAACCAAGATAGTTGTCACAAACACTCATGTGTGTGAAAAAGCCTTTGAAATCCTTCTGTGACAGCTCTCTCAATGTTATTTCTGATTTGTGCAGTTTGTTAAAATATGTCATGACTATGTCTCGTAAGTGTCCACCAATTTTATGTACAACCACCAAAATAACACACAACTTCATACATGGACACATTAAACATATACTCCAGAGACACACTGTTGCTGGGTCTACGTCTCTCTCATGCTGTGTTAGCAGGTACAATATCAGAGGTGTCACTAATCGTTTTAAACTATGCACTTTATGTTCGGTTCGCTCTCCGCGCTCCTCCTCCGCTGCTCCTCTGTCTCATGCTCGGGTATCTTCTCTCTGTTCTTTCATACAACAAGGACACATCAAGACAGTTTGCCTTAAAGAAGTCTAAAGAGATGCCAGAGGCACAGAGGTAGAAAGAAAGATAGAAAGAGGAAACGTCTGGTATTTAAAATTTATACTTTCTTATGCCTTTGTTTTGAACTTGAACAGCAGAACTTTCCTAAGTGTGTCTGTTGTTGTGCTCTGACTCAGGGGTGGGTGTGGTGTGGTCCTGAACTAACAAATAAAGCTTTTTGTGACATTTATATTTCATTATATTTCAGGCCAATCAGAGTTCAAAAATAGACAAATATGTTTGATCTTTACAATTGCATGCTAATATAATGTCATTGACAAATTTGAAATCATCTAGAGAAACTTACCTGTTGGTGGTGTTGTGATACTGAAGGGCAGGCTCTGCACACAGCCTTGACTGTTGCACCCTCTAATCCAGAAGCTGTAGTTGGAATAGGGCTGCAGGTCAGTCACTGTTAACCAGCTGCCCAACACTGCATTTCTGTCCACAATGCCATCATCATCTGAGAGCAAGCACATTTAAAACATTATATTATATATATTTTATATATATATATTATATTATATTCAAAATTATTTAAAAAAATGTATTGTTCTTTTTAATCAACACACAGACACTATATTACAGCACAGGTACAAAAAAACACTTCATCTAAATGAAATAAAATATATGTATGTTTTTTTTATTATTATTTCACCAAACCAACCAAAAATCTTGTTCTTCATGAACAGACTGCATGTTTTACCTTTGCTTTTGTAGTACAGTGTGTAGGTAAGATTCCCATTTGGTCTTGGTGGGGCAGTCCAGCGGACTCGAACTGATCGTGAGCTGTGATTGGTCAACTCTAGGAGAATGGGGCCCTCTGGGGCCATTTCTAATGTATGCATCTCCGTCTGATTAAAAGGAAAAGAGAATGAAAAGACGCACACATAGTAAGACTCTTGTGCTCATACAGTGAATTTAATAATACATGCAATGCACACACACATTTCCACCTGATACTGGAGATATACATGTACAATAAAAAAATTTAAACAATCTCCAGTTTACAGTGTTTTATTAAGATATTTGGTTCTATTTTGTTCTAGTAGTTTGACTTCCAATCACAAATTGCTCTAAAACTTGCTGTCAATTGTCCTTTAATCTTTGTATGCACAAACTGACCACTCTGCTCTTCCCTGAGTTTTATGTCACAGCTTCCTATTTCAAGACCTACTTTGCTGTGAGCATTTGTTCTATCCCCAGAAATATCTATAATCCCTAAACACCCACTATTTCTATTTGTGATTCTATTTCTCTCCATTTCCCATCCATGCCATGTCCTCTCCTCTTTTCACCCCTTCATCCTGTTCACCCCTCCCCTTCCCACCTTGCTCTACTCTTGTTCTGCTGTGTCAGCTGGTCTGACTGTTTGACTAAATATGGCATCTGTATTGGAAAAATGCCCCAAAATATGGCCTGTCGTCAGAGACATCATTGAGTGCAGAGTGGCATTTCCTTCCAAATGTCACTGTCGCCACGCCAACCCTCATTATTGAGCTGCGTGAATCGATCACCTTTATGACACCCAGTGACACACACATGCCCCACAAACTCAAATTATTGCACTGAAGCAATGGGTAAGGTTTGGATGATAATCTTCAGTATTTACTTGATTAAGAAGCAGGTACATTAGTAACTCACCAGCGGTCCTCTTCCACAGCTGTGTGCAGTACAGGCCTGTAAGCGCAGAACGTGTCGGCTCCATGGAGAAAGTCCATCCACCACAAAGAACCTCTCAGATGAACTAGAGTTTAGAATAAGGGCTCCATCCAGCCAAAGAACATAGCTGGTAATGACACCTGTCACGTCAACAAAGCATATCAAGATCCTCATGATAATACAAATGTTATTACATAGTATTACACAGTTACACAGTAACAAAACAAGAAATTAATAATAATTAGCAGGTTAAACATTAGGAAAGAAACTAATCAATGTTTACACTTGAGTTTAATGTTGTTATGTAACAGTCACCAGAAACAAACCCTGGTTTAAAAAAAAATAATTAATTAAAAAAAAAAAAGAAAAAGAAAAATGTACCCCCCAGAGAAGGGTCATGAACCCCATTTTGGCAGCTGTAAACTATGGGGCTATGGATAGAGAATACTGTACACTAACTACAGAGGGTACTGATAAACACAGTTGGGTATGCAAAAGCTGGATTCTTTCCTCTCACATCGGCCACACTACCAGTCTTCCAGGTTATGTCTTCATAGTATAGCAGAAATGATAAAAAATGACCTTGTCATCCTGAAGGTAAGCTGAAGGAAGCAATTAAAAGGAAATAATTTTTATAATTCTGAAAAAAAAAAAAAAAACAGCGTTATTCTATCTACATTCGTTTTAACGTATGCTACTACAATATAAACAGAGGAATGCGATGGAGGGGTGAAATTAGGGTCACTGGATTACACGGCAACTCATAACTGAGTGAATTAAAAGTGTTCCTGAGCCGTATCATGAAAAGGCAAAGAAATGACAAATGTGGCCATAGGCATTGTGAGGATAAATGCTCTTATATGGACAGTCTCCCTACAGTGAACATATGGTGGATGATTCCAACTTAAATGATCACATACACACAAAGAGTACAGCCCCACACTTCCATACACTCGCACAATAATGACATTACATTACATCTACCTAATAAAAGACTGAAACAGTGCAATGGCAAATGTACTTTCCTTAATAAAAATGCATACAAGGGGCTCAAAAGATCAGTCCTAAGAACTGAGGGTCTATTCTGCTTTAATCATGTGTGGGTTTTATTATTGCTCCATACAGATACACGCACCTATCAAGGAAATGAAGACACAAAAGCCCCCTTGGACAGCAACTACATCTGGGAAGCTCTTAATGTAGCCAATCATATGCGTGTGTGAGCATGCGTGCATCTGCAGGCCTGTGTGTGTGAATAAGCCCGTATCAGTATAGGTTGTAATAAAGACAGGTTGGGAAATGAAGCAGCGAATGCATAACAGGCTTATTTCCCCTCTTTGTCTGCGTGTTGCCCCGACCTAATCCCCGAGAGGATTATCCCGCACAAATCCCTGCGGAATTGGGGAGAAGGGGGAGAGAGAGCGAGGGAGAGACAAATCTAACTCCTCACCATCCCATCAGCATCATCGTCATTGTGGCTGTCCATTTATGAAAACGAACACATGAAAAAAAAAAGCTTTTTTTTTTTTTCTTTTCTTATTGAGGAACAAAATTAAAGCGTTTTAAGCATGATATAATCGAGTAATTGTGATTAAGTGTATCCCTTGTTATAAATTTCTGTCATCATAGGAGAAAGGGCTTTAAGTAATTTATCCAGGCTAATATGCGCACACATCACAGGGTTTATGGCGCGAAATGCACTCGTGTGGCATTAAGCGTAAAACACACACAATTCACATTAGGCACAGGCACATTATAGAATTACACAGACTTTAACGAGCATGGCAGTAACGCTGATAACATGGAGTCGTGCATATGTTTAAGACTGTGAAACAGCACAGAATAATTTTATGACTTTATTCATTTAGGGTCAAGAGACAAAACAATTGTCTGTAAAGACTTAAAATATGTAAAGCATACTTAATGAATCAAATTATTACTTACTTAGTTATTTTAAATGCTTGTTTGCAGTAAAGAACAAAATACTGTCATAAAGAATGTTGGTTCACGCAATATAGTATAGGAGTAAAGGAAAAATATGTATTTGTATTTGCCTAAAACATGGGTATAATAAGAGTTTTTTTGACAGCCCACATGTGGACAATGTTTTCTCTTTGAGACCAACAAATGTATTTTAAACAATAAATTATATCTTAAATAAACCAAAAAATAGACTTGCTAAAACTTCCAGTTGAGCCAAATCTGCCTCATGCCATTCTTTCTTTTCTTTTACACCAGTCAAATTAAGAGCCTAAGATCTTAACATTAACTTCTCATTCATGAAAATATTATACACAGACATACAAATCTAGCTGTTATGTACATGGGTGTTCAGAGAAATCTAAGTGTAGTGCATTCAAACATCTCAGAGAGTGGGCCTAGTCTGAGTGCCTGCAGTTCTCAGTTCAGTCAAAAGGGAGCACTTTTCATCCACTTAAAGCTCCGCTGTGAAACACTGGCCTCTCACCCACTGCTGCTGTACACTGTCTCTCTGCTGCATTCCAACACATCGTTCTGGTATGTCTGTGAAAACACTCTCTAGTCCAGTTGTAATAACCCAACTGAAATATCCACTTTATAATTTATCTATTTCAGTTAGTCATATTTTAGCCTTATATTACAACAATAACGGAGAAAACAGAGGAAAGCAATTTGACCTTAACAGATATTTAATCTAGGATAATAATTCATAACATAGAGAAGAGAGCATTTATCTTCATAGTTTAGATTTTGTTTTTTGATTTGTTGTTTGTATGTCTTCTTACCATTTGGAGTACTGGGTGGTGTCCAGCTCACGTTGAATGCATGTGGAGATATAGGAGTGACCACAGGTGCTGGAATATCCTCTGGAGTGCTCTCCTCTGTCTTAGCGTGGCTGGGAGGGCTCAGTGTACAACCACCACCTGTACAGGCCTGAAAAGGACAGAAAGAATTACAATCATAGACTCCAGAGATGATTGTGACAAATAAGAATAGATGGAAACTCACTGCCACAGTGATGTTGTATGCTGTTCCGGGGGTTAGATTTCGTAAAGTGTATTCTTCAGTGAGGTCTGTGCTGTTGTGGACCAGAACAGGTCCATCATCAGCAGAGACAAAGATGGAGTAGGACTCTAGAACCCCATTAACCTGAGAGGGACGGGCCCACCTAGGGAAGTGTAAGTCAGTATGATGAAACAGCAGTTAGTTAGTGTTACATTGTCTAAGTAATATGAAAATGTAATATTAGTGTGTCATTCTAATTTAGTTTCTCACAGATCGAGTTGAAAGGAGACAGACAAGGTAGGGTTTCAGTGGCAGAAAACACAAGCCATTACTGCAAAGAGTTTCCTTGTCAAACACTCTTTTCTATATTTAGAATGAAAGTCCCCGGTGGTATGAGAGTGGAGGACGACTAGAAAGGCAGTGCCAAAAATATCACCAATTTAAAGAATTGGTTTCTAAAAGGCTCCACTACAGGTATAATTATGTTAATCAATGACATACATTTCAGTACTGGTACAATCAATTGTAAAGTTCTGTTGCATCTGTGTAATTGTGTAATCTGTGTAGTTACAAAGCCCTCAACATGTGAGTGCCGTTTCGGTTGTGACAGAATTCTTTCTCGGGTCCTCCCATTAAAGAGTCCTTATTTGAATGCTATTGGGAATAATCTATTATATTCAGAATCAGATTTATATGCAATTTATTGGCACAGTGATTTATGCCTGTTTTTGAAACAACTGAATAACTGGGCCACTTAAGCAATCAATCACTTTTTGGAAATTCATAGTTTTAAAAGACTACATTTTTATGAGTTTATGTTACATAACTCGTGTGACTGGATTTTTTTTTGTCAATTTTTAGAAAACCATCTGAAATCAGTAGGCAACATTTTAAACTCAGCGGTTTTAGTAGTTTGAAATAGAAGGTGCAGCTTCTAATTGCCTCTGACAGAATTTCCTTGTTATTCTTTCATTCCTCTGATCATTTTTATTTTTTCTACCTCAACTTTTCTCACAGACAAAATAGCAAGATATTGACCACTCATGACGTGCTATTATGTGTATCTTTCCACATATGGTGATTAAAATTATAACTAGTAATAGTCATGACCTCATTAATTCATGGTATATATTTGCCATATTTGCCCTGTTACAAAATGCTAGATTGGCTTTATAAATGTTATGTAAATTGACTCATTAAGCACACGAATTCACACAAGATCTGTTTTCCCTTCTGCCCTGAGGAACCTCCAGTCTCTTTATAGTCTTACTTAGCCTCTGTCCATTGTTGCCTGTATGTGGTATGTGTTATGTGTGTGTATGAATGGCATGGTGCCCTCGTGCGGTGAGTCTCACTGTAACTGACAGTCGGGACACTAATGGCTTTCACACAGATTGACTCTGCAAACACACACATACATAGACACATGCACGCATACACACACAGACACACCTGAGCACAGAGCAGCAGCACAGAAACATAATGGAAAAAGGGCAGAGATCCGTCTACCTGCGCCCCCTCCTTTTAAAGGTGAAAGGTCAACTGAAAGAATATTCTGCATAGTAAACATAACTGCAGAAGGTCACTGGTTGTCTACTATCTTCAGTGTCTCAATGTATACACTGAAAAAGGTAAATGAACAGCCAAAATATTTATGACTATAAAACATTAAAATTTTATTTTGAATGATGATTGTTACAATAAATAATCTGTCATCGAGCATGGGGGCATTTGCATATAGACATGCTTTAAGTTTAGGCTTATCTGGGCTTGGCATTAATAGGAGAATAATTTATAGGTAGTTAGCAAACATTTTGCTAAGAATATTGTAAAAAAAATAAAATAAATACTTGATTGTGTTTAATTAATCTAAAATATGCACTCACTCCACCAGAATGGTCCGTGAATCCAGGAGGGTAAGAGTAGGCGTGTGCAGAGGCCCAGGGGGAAGCTGGGAGGTCACCACTGTTACCTGTGAACTGTTGGTGCAGCCCGCTGAAGTACACGCACTCACAACCAGTACATGAGTCGAGTACACAGCAAGCCCTATATTTAACGACAACAACCAGGAGATGTTAACAAATAAAAGTAATATTCAGTTACATAACACATAATTCATGTAAGCCCTGCCACATCTTTTTAAACAACTAATTTCCATGGAGTCTCAAAGCCACTTCTCATCGGTCTTTCTTTTGCAATCTTGCCCTCTATAACACGGCCTATTCAAGCACATAGTGTATAATTAGTGTGTCCATAATCCTCCCAATCACTGTGAACATCAGACACTCTGCATTATTAACTCAGCATGGATGATATGTGCTCTGGTGCCTTCATTAGCTCACATAGACACATACAGACACTGATGGCCACTTCCATGTTTTGCCTTTGCTTGTGTGTAACAAGTCCAGATCAGTAATAATCACTAGCCCCCCTATGGTGTCTTGTGCCTCTACAACTGTGCCAAAGGTTTTGTCTAAAAGATATGTGCATCCTGGGAGCCTGCATGTGCTCCTTTCCGTGTGTATCTGTGTAAGTGTGTGTGTGTGTGTGTGTGTACTTTTGTGTGTGTCTAAGTCTGTAACACCTTAGTATCCTCAAGCCACCCTCTGGTCTCAGCAGTATGACATGTGTTTCATACCTTCTTTAAGTCGAAGTAGAATGTGTGTATGCATGTGTACTAATGCTGCCACTTCTTTGTTTCTCAGATGCTTTATTTTCATGTGTGTTTAGGGCTCTTTTTCACAGTGCTATTCCCTCGGTGAGGACTGCGATGCTCGTTCCTCTTTCAAATGCTAATCCTCCACTTCATTTTTCCCTGTCTTCACTCTTCCCCCTCTCTATGCACACAGGCCCTGTCAGCGCTTCACTGGGGCACAGCGCCGCTTACCAGCAATGTTGTGCTGTTCGCCCGTACCCTTGTACACCATTTGGCCATTGTGGTAGAGGAGGTAGTCTGTAATAATTCCATTGGGCCTACAAGTGAAAGAGATAGGAGGTTAATGTATCAATGATTTCTTTGATATAATAATACAGTTTTTTTAAATCACAAAATAACAATCATTTGAAATGGCTGTTCAGTTTTTTACCACTAGGACTAGTGCAAAGCAAATAATATTACAGACTAATCAAAACAACTATTTTGATATATGCTTTGTGAAAACAATTTTGGAATGATGAAGAAATATTCAGATCACTAAACCAATAATGCGTACTTGTCTGGAGGTTTCCAAGTAATATGGAGAGATGTGGGTGATGAGACAGTAACAGGAGGAAAAACTGCATCTGGAGCTAAATACATTTTAAAAGAGGAAATAAAAAAATACATTAGGAGAGTTGTACAAGATATATTATTTCAGATTTCAAAACTCTAATAAGCAAACTGCAGTTATCAGGCGGTGTCTGCTGAATAGCATTATGAGTGTGGGCTGTGATGGTGTACCTTCATCAGGAGTTGTGAGGACTGACATCAAACCCCCTTCACTGTCTGTTTGTGGACTCTCTGTGCAGCCAAAGTGAGTACAGGCACTGATAGTGACACAGTACCGAGTGGCTGGAGTGAGGCCATACAACACGCCTGTAGAAAAAGACATAAAAGTGACCATTAGACCACGTGTCCCTAACCCTACTGTATGGCCTATGTGACATCACATATCATCCATACAGAGGTGGTTTTATCATTAGTCAGCTGTAGCCTCTAATGGAGGAATAAGTATGAACAGACAAATGAAATAAATGAGCACATATACAATTAGCCATTTTGATTCTATGAACATATTCTCCAAATAAAATTTAATGAGACCTGGGCATGGTGTATGTAAGACATTTTCTCTATATGCAAAAAAGTTTTCTTTCTATTAAAGTAACAAACCAGCCCAGAGTGATTAAAAAGATAAACTAATGGTTAACAACTAGAAACAGAACAATTGTGATTTTATGGATGGCCTGAGAGTAGAATAGTTTGACGTTCCACTGTTGCTAAGCAAACTTTCTCTGTTTGGCAACAGTCTCCTCTCATTGTAAAGCCCTACTCGTCCCGTTGCTGTTTTTTGTCCTCTGTCATAGGCTTTCTATTCCTCCCATATTTCCTCAGTCATGCTTTTACGTCCTCTCGTTTCCGCCCCCTCCAGTTCTCCTAACCCCATGTCTTTCTTTTTCCGTCCCCTCCATCTCTCTCCCTGCGTTACCCATGTCTTTTAATTCAATTAGGGGCCAGGGCCCCACTCCACTGCCATTACACCCTCATTTGCTTTCAGTGTTTTTTAGCCGTTGGTGTAATTCTGCAGTCAGGTGTCGAGGCCATCATAAATTAAGAAGAAGCCTTATCGTGGTGGACTTAATGCCTGCCAAAGAGAGAGGATGGGAATGGGCAGAGGAAGGAGAGAGACAGTGGAAGACAGAAACAGAGAGCTCATCTTCATATTTGCCTGGAGACATAGGCGAGTGGATGAGAGGAGGGACGAATAGCAGCGGCGGATGCAGACATCATCATCATCATCATAAAAGACGAAGTGAGGAAAGATCGAAAAGTGAGCAACAACAAGAGAGAGAGAAGGACCATGGCCAAGGTATGACATCACTGGGGTACTCCGAAGTGTCTTGTTCCAAATGGAGACTGTCTTCTGGAGCTGGGGACTTGCCAAGTAGACGTTAACAGGGATGCCTCGACTATGTGCGTGCGTGTGTGAGTTTAGAATGGGACATAAATAAAGTAAATGTAAGTGTAAACCAATGTGTTTTTAGACACAATAATGTTTGAAGCCTGTTTTATGTGGAGATATGTAAAAAGTCATAGTATAATAATAATAAACAGTAAAACATACACTTTTCATATATAAATTTACATCTTTTTGCACTCTGCATTACTTGTGTGCTATCAAACGAACACAAATATAATAAGGTTACAAAATTATTTTGTGCCACGGTTGTCCTAGATGGGACCTCAATGACATAGATTTGTGATTTACCTGTGAAATTTCCATTAGCAAGGTAAGTGGTGGAGATTGGTGCTTCTTCAGGATTATCTAGATTGTAGGCCTTCAACTCATAATAGTCAATCATCCCCATCAGTTCATCTGTGGGTGGAGTCCAAAACACATTGGCACTGAACCCATTCAAATTCTGAACTGCTCTGGGAGCGGGCACAACCTGAGGGACTAAAAAAAGTTAATTTTCAATTAAACAATTATACAATAGTAATGATCGTACAGCTATGTTTATTTAAAACACATATTAAGCATTTACCAAACATGGGGGTCATATAATGTACAAAAGAAGTTCCCCACCACCCACATGTTTTAATAGACTCAGTAAATCAAGCCTTGCCATTAGCATAAATACTATTTATGAGAGCAGTAACTTTTTCAGCGCTGATTTAATACACCCAGCTATTCATCCTGGGCTATATTTCACAGCAAGCAGCCTCCCTATTCCTCAATACTGCTTCTTTCACTGACACACTCTGTAGTTCGGTAGTGTCTACCCTTTTTTTCTCCATCCTTCACTCTTATTGTTCTATATCACTTCCTCATAGCCACTTTCATTTTCAGCATTAATCATTTCTTCATTTTTCATCTCATCCTAGACATGGGCATACATTCTTGAAGGGTTTTCAAAACAGGGTAATATAGAGGTGCTATAGGTAGAGCACAAACAATTACCTTCAACAACAACGAACAAAGTCTTCAAAAAGTTAAGTTGTGTCCTTGTTTATATATACAACTTTACTGGACACTTTTTCCACATTGTTCAAATTTTTTTATGGCATTCCTCATCTTCTTCATTCCTCCTTCCGCCCATACCAAAGCATATGATGGTATGTGGGACCTACCAGTGTATCGTTCACTACTAACGAGCTACTTTATATTACACAAGGGACTACACAGGCCATTCTGGGTTAACAGCCTTTTACTGGGATGCCCTTTATAGAGGCTTTATCAATCTCTCATACTGTCAGGCACATGTAATATTACTGACACTGAAAACTCTTACAGAGTGTGCAAGATATTAGTGCTTAAATACAGTCTTAAATACAATAAAGTCGCAGGAGTAAAAGTGAAACACAGAAACAGCTAACTATTTCAAAATGTGTAGCTTGATTAGCATTCATAATAACTCTTTGTGAGTTTAATTAAATAAAATTTTTATTTACTTTGCTTAAAGTTGCACTGCGAACATGTCTTCTATTTTTGAACAATTGAAACACACATAATGAATAAATGCTAGGTAGATATGTTTACTGGGATTCCATGGAAATCAATAACTACTTGGAGACAAGCAAGTGACAGATCCTCCACCAGAAAAGTTTAAAGCTACATCTGATTCGTCCAGTTTTAAATCTGTGAGGAGAACAAAATTGCGTCTAACTCTCTTAAGCTCTTCCACACATCCCAGTTGTTCAGCTGCATGTGTTATATGGATCTAGACAGGCTCTGTCTGTATTATTGTGTGTTTCATCTATTTTGTTCCTCAAATATTTGTGGTAAAGTAAGAAAGTGTTTTATTCACATATGGAGTTACCTCTTCCTTGACTCCGCCCTCTCTGCCATGGCCCCACTGACCAACCTCCAGCACCCAATGCCACATACCTGTAAAAGTACTCTTAAAAGAACAAAGAAAATAAATGTTTGTGAACGATCCAGTGTTTATAAATATATTAAAATGTTACCAGTGAAGGGCTGTAGGGTATCATCCGTGGCTTGGTTATTTTTCCCAGTATAAACCAGCACTGAGTCATTCCCTCTGCAGTTGTAGTGATTTTCAGTGTTGGGACATCCTCCTAAAAATACTCGAGCAGAACCCAGAGTGGCAACAAACAGGTTCACAAAAGAAAAGATATCAGAGTTTCTTTCATCACGTATCAAAACACTTCTTATGCAACCACCAAGACCTGTAGATAAAAAGTAAGATAAAAGAAAACATAGTAATTTTTATATATTTACCTAACAAAATTTGTTATATTTTTTCTAGCTGAAAAGTACCATGCTTGTGACTTTGACTGTCCAAAGCAGGGTGACTGAGCTCTGAAGGCACACCCCCTAAATAAAGCAGAGAATCAACTTGCAGCAGAAGATATTGCCCATCTCCCCTCATCATGTCCTCCCAGTCGTCAACAATGGCAGAGAGAAGGGAGCCCTCTTTAGTCACTGAAAACTGTTTCCAGTCACCATCACAGTAGCCAAGCCCTGCCCACATGCCAAGAGATGTGACTTCACCTCCACAAGACACAACAAAGGACAGAAAACCACCTCTCAGTTGTACCTAAGCAAAACAAACATCTCAGAAGTATAAGATACATATTTGTTTTAATAAAATTAAATAAATGACAATGATCTCTCAAAACTTACTAGCATATAATCATCGCTTTCTGTATTGTAAGTAAATAGTAACAGTGCATCTAATTGGTCAGTTCGGAATTCGAAAGAAATCTTAAAGTTTTCTCCTCCCCTGAAGACATCGCGACTTAATTCCAAGTAACCTAAAACAGGCATTGTGTTTTTAATGTTAAACATTCAAATCAAATTGACATTAGAATAACCATGAAGTGAGACATATTGCATAAAACAAAATGATAGTCTGAACCAACCATGTCCCAGAAAATGAGCTCCTTCTACAAGCTGAGCAGGACAGCCTTCCCAACTCTCATAGGCCGACGCCTTCTTCGTGGCTGATGTCCAGTTGAGAGGTTTCCACTGTTCAAAGGGATTGTTCATCATCAGAAAATGTACATCTCTCAGGCAACCAGTGAAGCCCTGTTTCACCAGCTCAACATCTGATGGGAGACAAAGAAAAAAGTCATTGCTTATCTTTCTGCTTTATGCAACTTCTGGGAAATAAAATTTGTGTTGATTTGAGTATTTACGTGCCTAAAAGGGTAGTGGATTAGACAGTGGTCATATTAATTGTTTGAATATTGGGCTGTTTATGTATTTTATTTTCAAACAAAATTGGCAGTTATTAGGATTTTGGGAAGCACAAATAAAGTTTAACTAATAAGTAGGTTGAAGAATCAAAACAAAAAAAGAATTAAAAAGATAATAAATATTTTATATATATATGTAAATATAAACACACATCAAGTACTCTAATACTGAAAACACTTGAAGAAATTTTTGTGTGTTAAATATAAATGATCTTGTTAAGCCTAGTAAATCATAATTTACGTACAGTAGTAAAAAGAGCTTGATGTTTAAAGGGAAACTATTTCCCTAATGGAGCGGACTGATGATTGACTGAATTCACCTAAATCTCCACGTTGAAATGTGAAGTCCTCAGGCAGGCCTCCAATGAACACACCGGTGTTTTCCCCAATAATGGTGTTGCCACTGGCTGCCAATCCAGTACCTAAAGAGGCACAAAAATATAGTGACTCATTTTAACTTTCGTTTTTATAAAATGTTGATAAAATACTTTATGTAAACAGTGGAGTTACACAAAACATAAACAGTGGAATTAATATTCAAAAAATAAAATATGATTAAATAAAATGTATATAAAAAAAAAAAATAAAATAAAATGTATGTGTTTAATGTGACCTTAAAGAATGGGTTCAAAGCTGCATGTGCATGTTTGAGTATGCTTACATAAATAGCTTCATAAATACTTTTTATTGAGAGAAATCAATAGGCTTGTATTGAGTATGGAAGAGGTTAACCTCTGTATTGGTTGTCTATAGTCACTGTTCCCATGGAGCCTTTTCTTGTCGCAGTGATAGTGTGCCATTGGTCATCATGAAGTAATTCTCCATTATTCGCTGACACAGTTACTGGGGAACCCTAAAAACAGCAACATTTTAATATAGCATATTTATTTCAATTTAATCACAACAATAAAGAAAAAACAACAAAAAAAACTTCTGTGTAGGGTTTATTATGACCTACTAATAGTTGTAACCATAAAATAGACATTAGCATTTCACAAGGCTTTCTGCCATCTATTATTCATGACATCATCTTGATCAGCTTTTAGCAACCAGACAAGAAGTAATGAAGTAATATAGAAAAAAAAAATCTCTACGCAGTTTGTTCACACTTGTGCAGACACTGATTCATATAGTTGATTTAATGATTGGATCAATAAATGTATGAATGCCAAAATATATCAGCCACTGACATCTTTATTATTAGTGTAGAACACTTAACAAGACAACAAGGGAAGAGGCACTGACTTCACACATTTACAGCACCACATACAAAGTATCCGGAATCACGTTGAGCCAGTCAGTTCTTGAATGTGTTCTTTAAAATGGAAAACTGCTAGTTTGTGTGTCTAGAGGTCAAAGATTGGATTTAAGCACTTAGTCAATAATAATCACAAATATTTTAACAACTATGTGGTTTGGATTACACACTTGGAGATCATATTACATTTTACCAAATTTGTATACACATAAAGTATAGCAGTATGTGTGTGGCAGCCCACATGTGTGTGTATTTATGTGCATAACTTTCTTATGTCATGCTAAATTAACCCCCTGCACTGGTAATCCCATTAGGCTAGCTCAACAGGCTAATAGAGGGAAGTAATGGGCCCAGCTATATGTATCTAAGGGAACACTAATAAGCCGTGACACCACTCCCACTGTTAATTATCCAAACTAGCCTAAATAAAGGAAACCACCCTATTCGAAAATACACAGAAATTATATACACACTAAGCATCTGGACATTGAAAAATACTTTTAACATGGATCCAAATGTATATAACCAGTGAAAAAAAATAGTAACAGTACTGTCATATTGATGAAAGTAATTGCAGCAACAATGCATGTGTGTAATTAGTTAGTGGCCTGATGGAAATCTGCGTAATCATCCCATCATCACTTTCATCATTGAAGTCGTTGACTCTTAACCCTTCTACATGTGTCTATATGAATGGATAAGAGAAGCAGGCAGTGTATGCATGTGTGTGTATGTGTGTGTACATGTGCAGGAGTGCAAAGCTTAATTAGCTTGCAATTGGTATTCACATGAGGTGACTGCAGGGAATGAGTTAATTGCAGTGCAATTCAAACGTCGACACACTTTCAAAGTTTTTCCCTTCTCTGTGTCACTGTGACAGGAACCAAGGGGTGTCTACAGATCCATTTATTAACTTAGAGAATGGATAAAAAAACTGAACTAGATGTGAAAGAACAACTTGAGATATTAGGTGCCAAATTACAGCATACATATTTTGTTCATCAATGCCTTCCTTTACTCTGAGAATTTTCAACCTTTCGGATACTTACTTGTGGATCAAAAATAAAATATAGTTGTCCATTTTTTAGCTGAATAGCGATGAACTCTTCTTGAATTACTGGTGAGAAGGCGGCAATCAACAGACCATTTGGAGACTGAGTCTTGAAACTCAACCGAATACCTGAGAACCAAAGCCACAATTTAAAAATAATAGAATCAACAGTTAAAAGGAGTCAAGATGCAAAATGGTACATGAGAAAGTTTATCAAGTCTGTCTAACAAAAATACAGTTAGAATGCTCTTCATTTACTTTACAAAAGTGCTCAGTTTGAATATGTGGCACATAGTAGTTCATTTAACCCCTGTAGTGCGGAGCTTTCGTCTACTGCTCTCTTTTATCAACTGAAGACTTTGAAGTCATCCATATTATAAAAGAGAGAATGGCTACTTGCATCTCCATCAGTTCTCCAGGTCCCAGTTGCACCAAAGCTCTAATCTGTCTTGACTTCTTTAAATCAAAACTACAACCAGGGGAACAAATGAACTTTTCTTAAGCTTCCTATGCAATAGTGCTTACATGCAAAACAGTGACACCACTTCACCACTTCAACTTGTTACTTGTTTTGAGGTAAGGATGTAAGTATTATTAGAATTATTAGGGATAAACTATACATAAATTGAATTATGTTAATGGAATCAACTAAACAAGAAGCTAGAGATATAGTGTTCTTTTTTCAATGGTACATTTCGTAGTAGGACTAAGAATTCATCTGTATTGCCTGCCTGTCATGTTGAGATAGGATCTTAATCCACTACCAGATCTCATAGTGACCCGGTGGAAGTGTTGGTGTGTGTTTGCTCTGCTTGCTGCTCTGCGGGGAAAAGAAGTGTGGGAAGATCTGAAGAGTCCAGTGGAGGCAGTGGAGTGTTCAGAAGATTCTGGATTAAACAAGTAATTACTCACATCCAACAGTTGCACCTTAAACAAAAATTCATATTCTAGCCTATATATATATATATATATATATATATATATATATATATATATATATATATATATATATATATATATATATATATATATATATATATATATATATATATTATTTTATTATTTTTATTTTATTTATATATATTTTGTGTTTTAGTGTAGTTTTTAAAGCTCCTCATTTTGAGTTGGTTAAAGTCAGTTAAAGAAAGAAGACCCTCTATGTTTTAATGCGTCTTCATTATGAAAGCTTATAGCATGTGCTGTTCAGTTGTTATTGTATTTCCACTTTTTAAAACCAGTCCATAGAACAGTTATTACATTTAACATTGGTAGTGCTTTTGCTCTTTTAGTTGAAAGTGATGGAGAATGCTGCCTTCTTTAAATAAATGATAGAATGAATGGGAAAATGGACATGTCTTTTACATTGTGCTTGCATCCTGTGCATCTTCCAGTCACATGTCATTTACATTCATGACCTTGTCACTACAGAGATAAGTGATGTCATGACAGATCCTAAGACATACATTATCCACCTTTGACCTTCTCCTTCTGTCACCATCACCTCTGATCTCTCCTACTTTCTGTTCCCTCAGCTTTTAACCTCTCTGCTTTTATCTGACCTCTGCATTCACACTTTCATGCCTATAGCCCAGGTACAATTTCATTTCCTACAAAAACTGCATATTTAATTTAAATTTTTACTTAATATTTGGATTATCTCAAGAGTTTACATTGCTCTATAATTCATTCATTCATTTGTGTAAAGGACATACCACAATATTATGCCAAAGACATAACCCCTCTAGACTGAAAGTTCATAAACATACATGTCTGCAGTACAAGTATGCATCTAGTCAGTCAAACAAACTGAAATGGTTTAACATCAGCTGAAAAGTAGAAAGGGAACACACACGCTGGGTGTAATGGGACACGGTAAACACATGCTTGTCCAGTGTTTTCTGTTTAAATGTACAGCACCTAAGTTACAGTGCTGATGCTCAGCAGTACTTCCTCTATATTTCCCTCTGGGCTTGTGCTACTTCACATTGACAACCTTTTAAGAGCCATCAGTAGACAAACCTGAACACGCATCCTGACAGGTGCCTCTGTCTCACATACGGAGTACATGCAAGCACACACGTCTTTGAGTTACACAAAACATTTTATAACTGTGTCTTCACAACTTACTATTGATTATTTATGTGCCATGATTGAACAATAACCATCATTTAAATTTGTGAATGAAATGAGTAATACAATATAAATCTATTTGTATAATACAATTGTGGAATTGTTTGAATAGTAGCAGTAATAGTAATAATAGTAATGTTTTCAGGATCTACAAGAAGTTTATTATAAAACAGCTAATAAAAGTCACAGGCCCAATAAATATGATAAAGAATCAGGATCGCACTGCCTGTGTTAGTGTATTCTTTCTAGTCTCTTTGTCTCCATAAACAGTGGAGGTTGTGTGCGATCATCTACACAACATAACCTGAATAACTCCAGTCATGTTAGCTCTACGCTGGCATTAATCAGAGCCGGGCGTATTAATGAGAGCGCGGCAGCAGCTAATTACACTCATAGATTCTGCAGCAGCCCATTAAATATACAAATGACAGAATTAAAGAGCCCAGCCTCTTCTGGTTAATCTTTAAATGGAGAAAAACTAATGATGTCTGAGCAAACTTTCCCTGCGCACACTTCCCCCCCTCTCCTCTCAACAGCGACGCCTGGCAATCAATCATATTAATTAAGGAAAATAATTTGTATCATTTAACATTTCCTTCTTTCCCCCTGATTTGCTGCAATGGTGCTGCTGCAATAAAGTATATAAGACTATCTGGAAATCATCCAATTCTATTTGTTCTTCTGTAGTGTACATTTTTCTATTTTTCTCTGAGTGTGTTTCATCTCTCTTCATTTACTCATATTTGAAGTAATATATCTGGATTATGAGAAATGTATCCAAACCTTCCTTGTCCCAATTAGCCAAGGTCAAACCTGCCATATAGAAGTACATAATTTGTTTAAAAAGGAAAAAAGCTTTTATAAATATTGTTTTACATGGAAACATTTATACAGCTTTCTAATTTAAATGCAGAGTGATTGATAAAAAGAATAAGAGCTAGTCATTTGGAATAGTAAAACAGATTATTTGCTGTTAGATAAGTAAGCATTTGAGCCTAAAGATAAATGGACTAAAATGTATTTATGGAAACCCCTAAAGGGTATTCATATGAGTGGTCTGATTGCTTCTGGTAATAATAGTAAGTAACATTCAGATTGGTAAGTATTGACCTGTTCAACATTAAGGTACCTCATTTATAACCTGGAGAAAATGTGCATAAAAATTGACCAAAAATTGTATTAGTAGAGTGTCCATAAAACAACAAAGAAAGAGGAAGATCAGGCCAAGAATATCTAATCAATGCATGGAAATCACCAAATTGTTGATACAGCTAATAGTCCACCATCTCTCAGTGCAATAAAATATGGATTGATCTGTCACAGTAACTTTCTGCAATAGTGCAACACAAGGATCTAAAATGATGAAAATGATGGACTGAATTATAATACAACACTCTGAAGTATTCAATGAGTACAGTCAATGAATATTTAAAAAATGCATTTATCATTGCAGAGTTACTAAGCTTCCACAAGACACAAATCATTGACAAATCTCTCCTCTGTGATCAATTGACTCTTGGGGGGGCATTACACTGCATTACATTCATAATCCAATTTGGCTTTGATTTGTTCGCTGTTCCATGCACTTCGATAGGAATAATTGTCCGCAGACGATGCTATTAGTATTGATGGTTGTAAAAAGGCGATGGTTTGAGGACTGCCGACACATTGATGGTCCACAATAGATCCGGTCTCAAAGTGATTGTCTGATCCATTACCCTTTATGAAGGGGCATAGGCAAGGAGATGAGCTGCATTCATTTAATGCTAAATATCACGATCGTATCTAAGAATTTATGCAGGTCTGTCTTTGATATCAAGTTTCAGATAAAGATAGTTTTTTGCACTTAAAGGAAAAAAGAATGTATGAGAATAGTATTTGGGAGAGGTTATTCATAAATGAAAAGAAAACCTGTGATTTTAAAACTTTCACCTTCAGCAGCGATTGTTCTTTACTGCTTTACTTACAGTATACAATAGTGTTTTGTACACCAAAAATATCTTTTATCCACCTTTTATACTATATATTAAACAAGTGACAAACCAAAGTACAGGTGAAAAAAATTATTTAAAAAAGTAAAAAATAATGTATTTCTGAGATTCTGAGACAACATTATTATTATAACATCATAACTACTGTTACTTGGCTGAGCTGGTTTGACTAAACTAGACTAATGATGTTTTAAACTTGCTATTTTGAAAGTAATGAATATCTAATCTATCTTTCTATTGGTGAAAAGACAACACTGTTTACAAGAGAAATGGTGTGAAATCAGGGCTTGCAGGACAGTGCAATAATCTCAAGTGGCATCACAGAGCCTCGCTGCTCAAATCCCACTGATTAGTATCAGCAGTCATTAATTATAAGCGTCAGACTGGGTTGATGTTCTCAGATGAAGCAGAACATGTTTGGCTGTGCAGCTCAACCCTCTAATGATGCTGGTAAACAGAAAGATAATTGTCCTTTAAGATGATTGGGGAAGTCATTCTAAAGAATGTCACTACAACACTGAAATACACAGCTCACTAAATGGTGTTAAATATTCCCCAAAATGAAAAGGGAATTAAATTAAGAACTGTGGTTTGATTGTGTAACATCACAGAGTTTAGATGCTGAACTTTAGTTACTGTATGTATCCTCTTACCTGTAAAGTCTGTATTTGTAGGAAGGGTGTCATCGGGGAACTCATAGAAACTATTGCCTGGAAACCTGGTCCCTCGTACAACAGGAGATTGTGGGTCAGATAAAGAAACATCATACCTCTCCAGCTGAAATGTAAGCATGAGAGAGTGAAAGGAATGTACCTAATATAGCATTTATTAACTGTAGTGCAATGATCACAAGGACAGGGTTTTATCCTTTTTGGCCTAAATGTAGTTCTAGTTTGGGGTTTTTACAGCCCTTTATTATAATAAACTTGTTTTATTCCATTCAATTTAAGCAAGCAATTTTGACTGATATATAACTTCTTGCTTGGTACATAGTATTTTTGATCATATGACATTGAAGTAACCTGGTAAAGCGGTGGTGGTCCATTCAGCTGGGCCGGGGGGTCCCAGTGTATTTGAATGGTGTACTCATTTACTGGGTACAGCCGAGGTGGAGAGAGCCCTGCAGGAGCTGAAAACCAAAATGGGTAGAACATCAGATCAGCATTACTTTTCATAGCTTTGCTTCTAACAGTGATTTATTTCTAATATTTTTTCCAGCAAGAACATATCTTAAGCACCCCACCACCCCAATTCCAAGCATATAGTAGAACTTAACTTAATTCTCATTTTCACTTAACAGGGGGTCAATTTAATTTCCTATTTCACTTTAGATGTTATATTAAATGTCCCTGTGAAAACATACAGGCACGCAGCAAAGCTTGAGCATGAACCATAAATAAATCAGGAAGACAGGCTGATACGGCGAGATGGGATACATAAGAATGGAGAAAAGGGCTTAGTGTGTGATGGACTGGTGTGGAGATGGGACAGATGTGCCTGCATTAAATGTCATTCCTTTCTTGTGTTTCTGAGCCTATGTGTTTCAGTAATGGTCTATGGTGGGAGTAAATTAGCTGCCGGTGACATACGCAGAGCCAATCGTCACTGTGACTTTTAATAGAGCTTTTAAAAGGAAAAGAGGACAGCTCGCCTTAGGTGCTTCATCTTGGCACATCAAACCGTAAATTACTGCTAATCGATAGCTTACCAGTCTATTGAAATTGAGCTGTGGTGACATGTAGAAAGAACACACACCAGTTTTAGGTTATGTTAACAAAAATGTTTACGTGTTTAATGTTAATGTTAACAAAATTGATTTGCACTGAGTTTTTGTAGCTGTCATTCTGTAATCCTAATCATTCTGTAATTCTAATCTTTGCCAAATGCGGTAAATTGTTCTTCATCCTGGGATACCTCATTTGTGGTCTACTGAGGGGTTGGTGTCTAGTTGCAGAGTTGACACAACTAAGAAGAGTTACAGTTACTTAATATGACACTGGACATGTTAACAGGTGTAAGGCATGCAGGTAACGGCCTACTTAGTGACTCTAGACACTTAAATGGGATTGGGGATCTGTAGAGGAGCTCAATATGACAAAATGGCACAGCAGTTTAGAATTACTACAAAACCTGCTTCTGTTTTCTTAAGATGTATTTATAATAACTCACAGTTAAGTCACATAAAAGTTCCACTAACTGGCATATGGCTCACATATAACAGATATTAAGTATATAAACGTACAATACAATTAAATATAAATATTTTGATCACTGAGTCTCATCAATGTACAGGTAATGATCATGTGTAAGACTGATCAAGTGTGTATGAGTGTAAATCAGACAGGTCTGACTGTAACAGAAATGTAACAAGACTGTGACACGCTTCCTTTGACAAAAAACATTAGCCTTATAATAGACGTGCTCATACACACAAGGTTAAGTGTAGGGCAGAAAGGTTAATTTTAGCTTCAGACATGGTAATGAAGCAACTGAATCATGGGCCAGCTCCCAGGAGCAACTGTTCGTGTGTGTTTTGTGTTTTTACAGGGACTGATGTGTCTTAACAGGCTCTTAGCGTACAGTTACATCACGCACACAAGTACACCACTTATTGACATGGCAATCCCTTGCCATGCATATTTCTCTCCTCAAGAAGGGCCTGAGGCCAATTATGCGTAAATCAATAAAGTTCCTGTTCTGTTGAGTGGTGCTACAGTGCTAGTATGCGTGTGTATGTGTGAGTGCGCGTGTGTGTGTATCTGCATGTGTGTCTTGTTGAACAAGCCTTTATGGATGTAGGATACATAAAACATCACCATCAGTCCCTGATTAGTCACTCACTTTAGCAAGTGATCAATAACTTTTCAAAAAGAGCCACAGTGAAACAATTGGAAATGCATCAACACATCTGGACAGACTTTCTTCACTGTGTTGGAACATCTGTCTGTGTGCTAATGTCTGGTCATGTGACTTAATGTAACTTCAGAGCTTTTGCAGATGCTGTCTGCTAAATTACAGCAGATGGAGGCTGGTTTAATGGCCCAGCCTTATATGTGATAGATTCATCAGCACCACCAAGTGCTGTACAAAGAGCATCTTGGCATGACAATGTCATTTTCTCTTTAAAATGAATTTACTATTTGACTAAATGGGTCTTAGAGAATGTATACTAAAAAGGTGTAAAAACACATGTAATACATGGCACAGCTTAGTTATTTATTTGGTGAACTCGTTGATTCACACATGAGAAGCTATAGATGTAAAAGTATATAACTGCACTCAATGGAAAAGCAAATGTGCCACTAAAATTGTTTTGAAATGTAAATCTAAAAATATGTCACACAACATATGCCATTATCATTTCTTACAGTTGAAACAAGGGACAGATTTGGCACTGGATAAAAAAAAAAGATGACAACAGATGTGGCTGTTAAAAATACATTGCCAAAGTCAGCTGGGTACAATAAGCCATATTGTATTCTACTGTATTACAGTCAGGAGAAGTCTTTAGAATGCCTTGAAATAAACACTGTGTAAACAGATGTAGCCATTAAAAATAAATTTAAAAAGTACAACAATTATAATTTGAAGTATCATTCGTCACTTGAAGCACAGAGACTGGCTTTCTGCGTATCATATGAAATGGATATCAACTCTTTGTTAACAGATGTAGCTCAAAAGAACAAATCCCTGAGCAAGTATTTATAGATAAAAGTTTTCCCACAGTCAACACATCTATTGTCTATTCAAAAGAAAATGTACCATCTCCCAGTGAACAGATGGAAGGTCAGGTGTGCATGATATTTAAATTTTATAGTGATTCATTTTATTGCAGCCATTTACAGCTTAGTGTGACAGACTGAAGTGGAGCAGAACGGAAGAGAAAGCATAAATTAATACAATTAACAAACTTTTGGTTCACTCCCTGCTTGTCTATAATATGTCAGTGACTATGAAAATGCTGCCCTATATTGTAATTCAAAAACTCAATAATTTTTTTTTTTTATTACCGCTAATAATTAGTTTTTAGTGCTGAGAAACACACAAACACTGTTCTACTATTAATTTCCTCAAATACTGTAATTTCAAAAAACACATTTTATTCTCAGCAAATATTATTATAATTCATATATTGATTGATGATTTAGAGGACGCCAATAAATTAAGTGACATTGTGAATGTTGTTCTGAAGATATGCTAAACTGTATAGTTTATACATAAACTGTATAAAAAGTGGATTAAGTGAGTGTGACGTCACCCACATTCACTAGGAGCCGGAAGAGCCCGCATGCTCACTTCCTATTTGGAACGCGGCGGCTAGCGTGTTAGCTATGTCAATTTATACAATCTATGAAATGCTGATCACTGTTGTTCTGACAACATCCCACAGATCTCTTCATCCTCAACATAAACATGTATTTATGATTATTATTATTTTCTATTGTCTATTTAAAACTTGCCAACACAGTTTTAAAGGCCCTCTTTTCCTGGGAGATGAATGCTTACCTGCAGATAAAGTCCGTCCTGTGCTTGGTAAACTGGTGATACATGCTTTCTTTGTGCACAGTGTGACAGAAAAAGTATATTCTTGGTAAGGCTTTAGCCTTTCTACTATGTAATCCGGCTGAGATGATGAGTTTGCTCTGTATATAACCTGAAACATATTTTAACAAGTTTAGTAATTAATACATTTTGAACCCATTTTTATAAAAGAAATTCTGTATCTGAAAACTACTTTATGGGTAAGTAGTACATAATGAGCTGATTTTATACTAGACCAAAGCAGACCTGATGAATATCCCATGTATTTTCAGTACTCATAACACCACCACATATAGTACATATTGCCTGGTGTGCTCCAGCTGGAGTCACCTCTTTCATATCAAATTGTATAATAGTTTAGCATCTGGTATCACAATAAACTGTTTACCTGCAGCTAACTTATTTCATGATAAGTAAGTATACAACACCTGGTTAATAACAGGAGGAGCAAAAGGGTTGTTAGACTGCTCAGTGACCAGGTTAACGTGGTATTCTGTGATGTGCCCTCTGGCAATGACCCCATAACCTTCAGTAGAGTTCCAAGTAACTTTGAGAGAGCTGGCTGATAAAGCAGTCACTTGAGGAGGAGCAATGTACTCTGGCACTGAAGAAAATAAAAATGTACAGTATTAAAACTTATTAATTTACAGAAAAATGAAACCACAAACACTGAATGGATGTAACTGGCAACTGAACAATGCTATGACAGCGTGTAAATATCCATCTTTTGATAGTGTCTGTCTATGAAATATGCTATAAATGAAATGTAATTCATAGCACACGCATTGACAGTCCCATTTAGCTCAGCAGACAGAGCAGAGCGCACACAAACCCTGACACTCACTGACTGCGTAAAAATGCTGTTATCATATGCTTGTTATCCAGACATACAGCTCAGAGTGATGTTAGAGGCAATCGTTTAGTCCTAATGAGCCATATCATCTCTTTGAAATTCAAATACTTTAATGAGCTCCCCTCCCCCACACCAGTCTGATTTCCTTCCTTGTTTATCATCTTTAGGATTTTTGTTCTGGCCAATCATTTTTATTTTCTTATATTAATACAATTACACACAGCTAATTTAACTGCCATTTGACCATGATCATGAACACAAAAAGGAGGCAATAAAACAAATATCTGACATTTTTTCATGTTAACTGAATCATTATAGAAACTTGACTCTGGAACACAAACAGTTTGACATTAAAATTCACACTTTCTGAAAAATGTACTAACCTCCTTCCATTGTACGAGCCGAGGTCCATTGTGATGTGACACTTCCAGCCATGTTGGAGCTCACAACTCTTATTTGATATGTGGAAAAGGCCTGTAGGCCAGTTATCATGGTGCTGCTCTCAGGAGATGGAATAGTGCTCCTGTTGGTATCTGTTATGTGGGACATGCTCAGATCCCACCAACCAGAGCTTGTGAAAACCAGCTCTTCAGTTCTTTGACTTGATAGGTTGTAAGATTCAGAGGGCCCCCGCAAAAACACTTCATATTTCGTTATAACTCCTGCAGACAAAGTTAACATTTCTCAAATATTTTTAACATATTTACATATCATCTGAATACAGTAAAACATTGAAAACATATCTTAAAAATACCCTCTGTGTTTGCCAGTCATTTAATTGTGCAATTTTCAGTATTTTGTTTTCTTAAAAATACTGTATAAATTAAAGTAGCAACAAGAACGAATTAGAAAGCAAAAATAGAAAGAGTTAAAAATAAATTTAAAAAGAAATAAGACAAAAATATGAATTAATACTTACCATTTGGCTGGGAAGGAGGCTCCCATAAAGCATTCAGTGTGTGAGGGTCAATGGCAGTGACGGTGGGAGAAGGTTGCTTCTGAGGAGGGGCCGAAGCTGTCAGCAGGGACAGTGGTTTGGAAACAGTACACCCCCCAGACGCACAAGCCTGCACAGAGGATTTTACATATACAGCATGGGTGGGTCACAAAACGAGCAATAAAACACCTAATTGTTCCACATTGAAGAGTTGTTGTGATCATCACCTCCAAATAAGCAGAATATTGGGTAAAGGGCATAAGACCACTTGCCACTGCCTCTGTTGATAGCCCAGTGTAGTGGAGAACAGGTTCACCATTAGGCTCTGTAGAAAATAAGAGAAACCTGGAATAAAATAAAAAGTTATTATGATTTTTTTTTCTTTTGTTGTGAATTTTGTATAACGTGTCATACTGCATTTTAGATACTTTTCCACAGGGCCTGTATCATTTGATAGTACACTCCAGGCAAAATGAGCGCTAGTAGGGCCTGGTCTTCCCACAAGCTTCAATTTGAGCTCATCTGCAGAAGGAGGTGCACCCAAGGTGTGGCACGAGACTGACGCGCTTATTGTTGACCCAGCCACATTGGCAGTTACTAGCCAGTAGGTGTAGTTAGTGTAAGGAGACAAATACGTGTCTTCAAATGATTCATTACCTTCAAAGGGATATTAAAATGGTTTAATTATGCAACAATAAATGAACAAATTTGGGGATTTTATAGGCTTGAGGTGGCTACTTACTGAAGGGATAATGACTTTCGATGGTGTGCCGCAATTGCCCATTTCTGATAAGTGTGTAGTTAAGTTTGTTTGAGTATGGGGAGTCAGGTGACAGCCATGTGAGCCAAATAGTGGAATAATTGATGGCAGTAGCTATCGGAGGAGGTTGCTGAGACGGAGCTGAGAAGACAAAGAATACTCAAGAATGTTGAAATTTTGGAGTCAGCTGCGTGTGTGATTGTGTAACAGTCACCTTTGCTGCAGCCATAAGGGTTTTCCGCATCCAAATAATGTGATCCAGGTTGGCAAACATCACACGCGTCTCCAGTTACCAACAGCTTACAGATGCACACACCTGACTCGGGGTGGCACGAACCATTCAGGCTGCCCAAAGGTTCACATGCACATGGCCGGCATCTTCACATGCAAGCAAGCAGATAAAAACTCTTTTATTAAAATTTATTTTAATATAATTCAAAAGCATTCTGTGTAACCAGACAGTTTGTGTAGACAACTCAGGAATGTTTGTCATAATGTCAAAAAAAAAAAAAAAATCTCTCTCTTTTTTTTTTTTTTTTTTTTGCACTCTAACAATTGCTTTGATGCAGTGATTGGATGTTTTACACATTTTTTTTTATTAAAAAAGGCAACACAATTAACCACAGAAAAGCCATACTTTCCCTTTAAAGCTTGTGTGAGCACTGTATTTTAGTAAGAGTGACAGTCCACTTGTCTGGGTCAGTGTTGTGGTGTTACCCTCTCTGAGGCTGGTCAATGGGTAATCATCAGTTCCCTCACCCTTCTAATCACTGACATACACACTGTTACATGTGCAAAACAATGCATTTGTTGGAACACGCCTGTCCTAACTCTTCATGTCTTGTTGAGGCATGGGCACATATATTTATCAACACTTTTTATGTATTTTTAACCACAAAATGTGTTCTCATTTTACAGTGGTCCCGCACACCCAGCTTCACCTTCTACACAGTGGTGTGAAAAGCCACAGTCTGGTAATGAAATTGGTTGTGCCAGTCTGAGCTCACAGACACTTGAACCGCACATACACACAGTGACATAACCTTCACTCTTCTTCCAAGGACAACCAGAACATCGACAACTGACCCATTTCCTCCACAAAATGTGGTGCGTCTAGCCCAGCAGCATCAGTTAGTATGAGACAGCTTTGCCTCAAACCTTGCTTTACTGTATTTTATTAGATTATTTTTTCAGACCAAGGTTTAGTTTGTTTTCATACCTGACAGTTTCAACTGCTCACTAACCTCGTTGGATTTACTTAAATGTTTTCATCCCTCCACATATAACCCACACATTGCATCAGCTTATGTGATAGAAAATGTATTTGGTGGAAAATAAAATGAAAACATTCACCTGCCAGTGCCAGGGTCAAATCCAAAGTACATGTCCAGACACTGGTCACAGTGCCTCCCTCCTACAGAGGGATGTGCACACAGACACTGTCCTGTGTGGCTCTCACATGTGCTTTGCTCTGCTCCAGAAGGGTGGCAGTCACACCTCACACACACACTGTTGTTTGGTGACAGATAAAACCCTGGAGAGAACACAAGAACTATTCATTTCACTACTCACAAATGCAATCAGGACATACTCTGTGCAACTTTCTACATACTGTATATGGGAAAACACCACGAATTGAGCAAAATCTATAAATCTCAAATTATTTGTTAATAATTCAGAGATTTTTGACTGACCTGGTCTACACCTGCTGCAATCTTTTCCATAGCGTGTGGACAAACAGACACATTGACCTGTGGTGCTATCACACACTGATCCATCCATTGTCCCACTGGGGTCACAGCTACAAGGCACACAGCTATGGAACCATCCATCTGAAAGACAAATATAAGCTCAAATATTGGACTGCTAAATGAGGATGCCTAAATATTAGATCAAAGATTATTGAAAACATTTCTAACTTTCGGTGGATTCACTGAGGTTGTAGTAGTTGCTGGCGCAGTTGTTGCACAGTGTTCCCTCCGCTCCTTCTCTACACGGACACTGGCCTGTGTGGACATCACAGGTGGCTCCTGGAAGAGTGCCACTCAAGTCACACACACAAGGAAGACACCCAAAGGAGTTTCTATGGTCTAGAGTGTGGTAGCCAGTTTTACATGTGTCACAACCATGACCAAAAACATTGTCCTGAAAAAATAAAACACATTTATTTTTAGTCAGCTTTTATTCTTTATTGTTTATGTGTGCTTATTTAAATTGGGTTTGCAGAAATATTTAGCTTACTTGCCTTACAGACACATTGCCCTGTATGAGGATCACAGATTGTTCCAGTTACTGTGCCATTTTCTGAGCAGTTACAGGGGGAACAGAATCCCTCCAGGCCATATGAACCGGCTGCACAGGAAGCACAGCGGCGCCCCCCCACACCAGGCCTACACTCACACTGCCCCCCCTCAGGCTCACAGAATGAACTGAGAGAACCGGACGGATCACAGTCACATGGGACACAGCCGTTTGGGTGGGACAAGTTCCAGTACCCAAACTCACATCGGTCACAGGACAGACCTAGCAAGAGAACAAGAGTGGTTATGTCAGAAAGAATACAAACAAAAAATGCCATAAAACCTAGTATCTGCTTATACAAATTGAGCATAAAACCTGTGAGAGGTGAGTCTATAATACTTCATTATTATTATTAGGGTAAGTCCCTCTGCTTATGAGTAATCATACCCCTCAGTCCAGACACAGAGGGAAGAATGAATAAATTAACCATTTACAAGCAATGAATAAAGTGAAATTAAATGAGAGAAAAAAACAGATATCAACCAGGAAACTTCTAGTTTTATAACTTACAAAGTCAGAACCAGAAAAAGCTTAATTGCCAGAAAACACTTGTGTAATGTGGTGCAATAAAAAACTATGAATGATGATAGCAAAATATAAACAATGATAAAATAAATGGCAAACCTAATGATCCTTTCACTGGTCATGACAGACATAGCAGAGCATACATATATATATTTTAATTGCTCTGACTGGAATGAGATAATGTGTATTGTATCTTACTGAAACAAAACATGGAGTTTTTCGTTGTAAAGGAGCAACGTTAAAGTTAAAGAGTATAATTTGGCCTCGCCAGAACGGCAACGTAAGTTGGCTTTGAGGCTAGTTAAATTATGATATGCAGTCCAAGAAAACCGAGCTTATTTGAATATGCCATACGTATTCCATGACAGGCAATCTGTCCCTAAATGGATGCCTGGGGGCAACACAGTCACCACAGCCATTTATGAGGGTGCGTGGGTTATATGCAGCTGCTGTGTGCACGTACATTCACATCAGCTCCCTCGTTACTCTGTGTGTGTCCCCAGATGTATGTCTCCCATGTAGAGGAGGCCAGACACTTGGCATTTCCCCTAGTCTGCCCACTTTAATGATTTTATAGATATGAATGTATTTCTGTCCATGGCTCATATATTATAGTACAGCAGCAGGTGAGTGTGTGTGCCCAAGGCCTGAAGATAAATATGCAAGACACATGCCCATAATCTGCAGATTGAAATAATATGTAGATATTATTTCATATGAACAAAAAATAATAATGCTTACAATTTATAAATAAACAACAATTTTGCAGATGTCTGCTGGGTATTTAAATTCAATTCATGCTTAGCTATAATTACAATTTCCTTTATAAAATACTTAGATGTAAAAGATGCCAGGTGAGAAAACCCTATAACATTTTGTATTTGATCATTATGAATAGAAAAAAAAAGACTGCTTGTGTGGATATGAGTGTGTGTTTTCCGGACATGGCCCAGCTCTTTTATCAGTAGCCAGCTGGTTAACAGGCCCATGCATCACCATTTCAAACGCTATTATGTACACACCGCACTCTCCCACCTTGTTATGGCTGTGTGCGTTGTTGTACGTGTGTGTGTGTGTGTTTCTGAGCACACATTTCAATTTTGTCCTTCTGAAGTGTTCCTGCCATTGCTCTGCTCAAAGTATTAGCTTGGCAGTAATAAATTGCCATAATCAAATCTCATTTCTGTAAAATACCTGTGGGAACAGCCAAACAAACATGCGCAGAAAAAGGAATGTGGCCCAGTAAAAATACAAGGGGTTGCAGGCGCAGCATTAAGTTTTAATCAACTTGGCACTGAATTAAAGAACTAAATATTTGCTTAGTCCTTGATGGCATGTTTGTATAAAGTATAAATATGTTTTTATGCACAGCAAGATTCAGAGAAAAACTCACATATATAAACACATATTGTACAGCTAGTACTTCCATATATAAATATGCAGTCTACTTTCCCTCTTCTGTATATTCATCATAAACACAACTATGGCCCTTTGGAAAATAGTTTTATTCACATTCATGATTCCTTAAGTTGACTGAACAGTTTTCTATTTCATACAAGTCTGCTATTGACAAACAATGGCAAAATTAAACATTTATGACAAAGGCCAAAAGCTGGTTTAGTATGGCTGACAAGACATATTTGAAAATTTGAATAGTTACATTGTGCAACATAATGAGGCAACTTGAGTATTAAGGATTTCTTTACTATAGTATAGTATAGTATGAGTAACTTCTTGTGTGAATAGAGTGCTGTGTACCTGTAACATGAGGTTTACAGGGGCACTGTCCTGTGTGCTGATCGCAGCTGAGGCCCCCCTCTGCTGACAGGCTCATGGTGCCAGTCTCACTGCAGTTACATTGAGTACAACCATTTGGATTTGATGCATCAAGTCCATACCAGCCAGGTAAGCAGTCTGTGCACTGACGACCTGTTACTGCATGTTTGCAGTAACACTGCCCTCCAACCTAAGGACATAGTTAAACAAAGAAAATAAAACTTTTTTTAAGCAGAGCTATTTGTTCACCTTTAAAGAACATACCTGTGTGCATATCACACTTCCATTTATAGAACCAGCAGTGTTACAGTTACAGGGCTCACAAACATTAACCAGAAAAGGATCAGACTCCTCCTTCCTGAAAAACTCACTTGCACACATCTCACAGTTCCTTCCTTTTGAGAAGAGAAAATAAAGAATGGTTAAACAAATGTGAAAACATAGCATATGAAGACATAGCATATAGATGTGGTGGAGTATGTGGTGTCAACTTTTACCTGTAGTGTTGTGCATGCAGTGGTCACAGACACCTCCTCCACCTCGATAGTGGTCATCAGGATGCTCATCTGCTTGAGCCTCATAATGACATGAGACAGCGTGGCTGTAGCACTGACAAGGGCGACAGTTCATTGGTTGGAATTGATTTCCAGATTTGAATGGCTTGTCATTAAAGAGTGGTGCGCACTGCTGGCACTGTAAAACAAAACAGTAAACGTTTTTATTTGTTTAGTATGTTTGAAAAAAATAAAAATAAAATGTATGGACAATCATCAACAATGTTGCTTGTCAAATTTAAGATCATTAGGACATATACAGCACTTAGAATATATTTGTGATGCACCAGTCAAGCTTTCTCAGACCCAACAATATAGTTTATATATTTTAAATATGAAATATATTCATATTGAAATATATGCAATGTTAAAATATAACACCAAACTGTAGCAATAAGTTTGGTGTTATATTTTATTTTGATAATAAGTTATTATTTATTTATAAAACAATCACAGCATCTCTAAGGAAGATCAGTTCACTAATGCGTAGTGACATGTAACAGCCACCCTTCTCAGCAAGGTCCACTTTCATGTCAAAACAAGCACAGCTAGGTGTGAGGAGGGCTATAAAAGAGCTCAATTAAATGTATTTTCTGCAGCATGGGGAAAGCAGACACGGAGCAGCAAGTATAAGCTTTGATTTTGTGCAACAGTCAGTACAAATTATAGTAGACAAGGGGGGCATCAAATGGTGGGATTAAAAATGTATTAAAAAACACAGGAGTTCGTCCCATGTGTGACACATGCAGCCATGCTTGTGTCTATTATGTGTAACACATGGAAGAGGGGGAGGGTTAGTGAGGAAAGAACGGGACAGACACAAGAGTATATAATATCAGCAGTTTGAATACAAAGCACAAAAAATTGATTAAATGTATGTCATATAGATGAATGGATGACTCCAAAAAGCTTCATAATCAGTGCTTGGTTTGGGGAGGAGTACTGTTAAATGATACTTCTGTGGTATTGAGACATAAAGCTATGACATGTGTTTTCAAATGTATGTTCTGCATGTATGCATGTTTTGGTGGGTCCTAAGACAGTACTACTACAGTACTACAGAAAGTTACTTTGTCTTTTTTTTGTTTTGTTTTTGCACAATTGTTGTAAATACCTTAGTATATGTTTTACTTAATATTTAACAACATTGAGGTGTTTAAGAATTCTGTTAATTTTATATATATATACTTTTTAGATAACATGGCCATAACATGTGATCGTACTCCCAGCTCGGCCGATGCCTCATCCAGAAGTGAACATGAAGCTAGTGTTCGCATAGTTGTGAGTAGTTGGTTTGGCTTTGGGTACACAACAAATTTTTTTTAGGACAGAACTCATCTTTCCCTTTTTCCTAAATCTTATAGATTGCAATCATGCATCTTTCATTATCTCATTCTATCTAGTTTGTGGCATATCTGTCTTCTTGAGCTGTGAATACATGCAAGTCCATTCTCGCTTTATCTTCCCATCCTTCAGCCCTTTTGAGAGCCTCTGTAAAATGTATTTTTACCATCTCTTCACTGCCTGTTAGTTCTTAACCCACTTCTCCATGACTTTAACATCCCCCAACTGTGTGTTCTCACAGCCATTGTGAGTATGTGAGAGGGAAATATTACCATACTAAATGAAAGGGATTTTTTTTTCTTTCTTCTCTTTTCTTTTTATTCAACATTGCGTTACCTTCCTTCTCTTTTGGCCTGCTAATTAGTTGAGGGACTCGTGTTTGGGAGTTAATAGATGAGCACACACGTTCATTCTCTCTACATACAAAAGGACTGCACTGGCAATCCATCAACAGCATACAGTACAGGAAGTAGACTATTCACGTGTAATGTACTTGTACTTGATTATTTTAGTATTTCTTTAATTTTTAGTTTTATCCAGTTTTACCCAAGTTAAATTTTCAATACATACGTGAGTAAATGCAGTTGAAAACTCGCTCACATACATAGAGCATGTTATTGGATAAAGTTGTCTCCATAGTTAAACATTTCATTTTAATAAGATAGATCCACAGATAAATACATTTGCCTATGGGGCCAACATCTTATATTTATGGTAAAAGCTGCTGAGTGAGGCCTTTGGACTAATGGATGTATGGACATTCAGATGGCCTGTCACCAGCACCTGTATTTGTGTGTGTGTGTGTGTGTTTGTGTGTGTTAATCTGCTGGGGCAACTCGTCTTATCCTAAATGCCGTGACCAATTTCACGGTCTCACTGGAAAGGTCGTGCCACTAGAGTGTGTGTGCAGCAATGTCTGTATGTGCAGCAGTGTTTGTGTGTATGTGTATTGTGTATATCAGATGTTAACCCGGTTAACCTCAGAGCAGGGGAAAATCTGCTGTTCAAGCAAACTCTGGCAAAGCAAGACCCCGGACAATGCTACTTAACGTCAGTAGCCATCAATATCTGTGTATGACACTCACAGACAAACACATAACATACAACTTTCATTGTATTGGTCATACACAGGATATTCAGGACAAACATGGTGAGGTTTGTAAATAAGACATTTAATTTATAGGAAAATAAACTGAAAAAAGTCTGCACCAGTGCCATCTTCACCAAAAAAGTAACATTTGGTTTCTATATATGCAGTGCACATTTTTGTTTGTGTGTTACCATTTTTATCTGTGGTAGTAATTCTAAAATGGGGCCATTTTGGCAATCACTCCCATGGTCACTTATTAATATGCATCACTGAGTAAACACCTTCATGTATATAGACACACTCCTTACTCAAAAAAGAAAACTAACTTTGGTAAGTTGATGAAAATGTTGGCAATGCTTTAAAAGTTCCTTACTAAAGTATTTATAAGGTCTTAATAAGCACGTGTCATTTGTTTATAAGCACTTATAAAGCATTAACTACCATTTGAAGACACGTAATACAGGCAATAAACTATTAACGACAGCATTAATAAACTGCTTATTATACTATTATCAACAAACCAAGTGATTCATGGGTTGTATTCAAGCCCTTAATAAACATGCTTTATTTGATTATAACAGAAGGCGGGTTTAAGGCTTTATGAAGTTTATTAAGTGGTGTTGCAGTTCCTCAATCTAAAGAGTGAACTACTTTTGTAACCATGAATAATCATGCTATGAAAATGTAACATTTTATTTCACGTAAAGTCACTCCTAAACAAACAAGCCTGTTAATTAATCAAACACTGTACTTTTTTAACAACATGTATGTACTGTATTTTCCGGGCTATTAGGCGTGCTCTTACGCCTCCAACCCCATCAAAAAACGACTGCGTGCCCCACAATTCAGAGCGCCCTATACACGAATCCACTCAGGTGTCCCAGCACAACTCCAGTAAACTACAAAGCCGCACCGCCCACAGTGCACGCAAGCACGCACGGAGCAGACAGTGACCGCGCAGAGAAAAACACCTGCAGCCACACTCATCACTCCACACGGACGAGGAATTGAACGGAAGAACGAACCGAAAAAGTGAGTGCAATGTGCCACTTCTAGCCACAACTGAACAACTGAGTCACTGCAAACACACCAACAATCCAGGGGTCCCAGACTAGAGGTAAGATCTTAAGACCGAGCCCAAGCCCGACCCGACCCGAAATGTCAATCATTACTTCGGGTCGGGTCGGGCTTCAAATAAATATATGTTTATAAAATGTATGCTAAAACGATGTGTGGATACTAAACTAAGGAATACTTGTTATAAAATAAATAATATGGATAAAACAGAGAAGTAATGTAATGTAATTGCTATTTAACTACTAATTACAGGATCCGCAGAGCCAGAGCTCTGCGCACGTGAACGCCCCCTCTTAATTTAATAATCTTCCCCTCCGCAAGTCTGCATCTATTTTGACCTGGTATCCCCAATATGGAGGAGCAAGAAGTTAAACTAAAGGCAGGAGAACTGAAAAGACAAACACGCACCGGTAAGAGTGAGGTGTGGAAAAGCTTCAAATTGATTGTTGAAAATGCTACAGAAACTTGCGGTGGCTTCGCTGAATGTAGTCAATGTGGCGCTTTGCTTTCATACGAGAGCAAAAAGACTGGCACCTCGACGCTGAGCACTGCTCCTCCTCCCGAGTCCTCACAAATAAAATATGACATTTCGGGTTTGCTTCGGGCTCGGGCCTGCAAATCAAGTTAATTGGTCGGGCTCGGGCCGGGTCGGGTTTTAATACCCGCGGGCCGGGTCGGGTCGGGCTGGATTTTTTAGGCCCAATCTCACCTCTATCCCAGACAGCACCCTCCCTACGTGCCACAATTGAACCAAGCCAAGAGTCACCATGAACGCACCAAACAAAGTCCTACTGACCCGTCCAACTGTTGTGTTTCGTTTAAAGTCCGGTGTGGTTTATTTGTGAAAAAAGTTCGAAAATAGACCATTCTATGACAGTGCGCCATATAATCCAGGGTGCCTAATAGTGCGGAAAATACGGTAATGTAGGCGGGGGATGATTTAAAACAAGAATGGATTGGTATCAAAAATTTTAACTCAGTGAGCTCTAATTTTGAGTGAAGACACCAAGAAAAAAATTGTGGAAGATGTCTCAGTAGTGTCACCTCAAAAATCTATTTAAATGGGCCCAATGGGGACACAGTCATTAAAAAAAAATATATTGTTTAAAGCATTACCACCATTACCTACACCTCTGTAGAGAAACTGGGCATAATAAATGTTAGAAAATATTTAGAAGTGCAGTGTGATGCAGTTCACATCTATGCTTAAAAATGGTCTGTAAAAATGTGGATCAATATACTTGAATATTATGCACATCACATGTGTCTAGGGAGGGCCTGCTGTCCTCTGTGGTCATAACTGACCACATGACCAGGGCAGTACTGGGGCGCGCCAAGAGGTCCATCTGTATTCAGCTGTGGGACTTTGAGCTGGAGGAAAAAGAGAAAGCCAGGACTCTTTCTGAAACATTTAAGTCCAGTCTTGTGAAAGCCCAGTGCAGTAATGCTGATTCTTCTCTTTGTCTCAGACTTGGGACGTTATGAACCAGCTCAAAATGAGCTGATGTCTCCTGAAGACATCCCTGAGAATTTTCTGTAAGTCGCACACACACACTGTTCATTATCCTGTCTTTGAAATGAATGTACAACTCATTTGACTTCCCCCAAAGACCCAAAGATCCTACACCTGGCGCAGGAGATTTCAGAATCTTTGTCTGAGCAGACAAAGGAGTGTCCCTAATGCCCAAGGATGTGGTACTGGTGGTTGTCCCTCTTCAAGACATCAAGAACATCCCGGTACTCGAGGAGATCTCAGGCCTTAAGGAGATCCCAGAAGTTGAGGAAATCCCAGGCCTTGAGGAGATCCCCAGGCCTTGAGGAGATCCCCAGGCCTTAAGGAGATCCCAGAAGTTGAGGAAATCCCAGGCCTTGAGGAGATCCCCAGGCCTTGAGGACATCCCCAGGCCTTGAGAACATCCCCAGGCCTTGAGAACATCCCCAGGCCTTGAGGAGATCCCCAGGCCTTGAGGAGATCCCCAGGCCTTGAGGAGGTCCCAGAAACCGAGCAGCTTCCAAGCCTTGAGGAGATTCCAGAACTTGAGGACATCCCTGGACTTGAGCAGATCCCTGGACTCAAGCAGATCCCCGGGCTTGAGCTGATCCCAGCACTAGAAGAGCTCAGATGCCAACACCCCCTATCCCAATACATTAAATGGCTTTTCTCCTAGACTATAGCTGATACATAATTGCAGTTTACCATTTCAGCGTACCATTAGCTTCTCATCTGTGAAGCAACTAGATATCATGAATGTCCATTTAATCAAAACCTGTCATTAAATGCAGTTTGAATAACCTCTAAATACTGTGTGATGCTGATTCACAGCAGTTCATCATCTTTGTGGAACACAAGGTTGTCTGTGAACTCAACAAGACAAAATGAGCAGAGTACCCCTTAAACAGTTCCTCCCCTGGGAAAAACAACTATCAAAGCAGGGTTTAAATGCTCTGTCAGGGCTGCCCTTTGTCACCGGTTCTGTTCATTGTATTTCTAGCTGCAGTCAGGGGCCGGAAGGGGTCCGGTTTGGAGACCACAGGATCTCGGAGGGGAGGATGGAGCGTGAGATTGACAGTCGGTGCAGTGTCGGCAGTGATGCGGTCGCTGTTTCGGACCGTTGTGGTGAAGAGAGCTCTCGATTTACCGGTAAATCTTCGTTCCTACTCTCATCTATGGTCATGAGCTTTGGGTAATGACCAAAACGACAAGATGGCAGATACAAGCAGCTGAAATAAGTTTCCTCTGCAGGGTGGCTGGGCTCTCCCTTAGAGATACGGTGAGGAGCTCAGTCACATGGGAGGAGCTCAGAGAAGAGCCACTGCTCCTCTACATCGAGAGGAGCCAGTTGAGGTGGCTTGGGCATCTATTTTGGATGCCTCCTGGGCGGCTCTGTCAGGAGGTGCTCCAGGCATGTCCCACCGGAAGGAGGCCCCGGGGAAGTCCCAGGACACGCTGGAGGGACTATGTCCCTTGGCTGGCCTGGGAAAGAATCGGGGTCCCCTCAGAGGAGCTGGAGGATGTGTCTGGGGTGAAAGAAGTAGAAGAAGAGTAGGTCTCCGTTTGGGAGGTGCACTTGTGGTGATAGTCTCTCTTTTTCCATAGCGACTCATTATAAGGCCAGTTTAATTGAAGATGAAGCCAAGTAAGTTCCTTTTGAAAAGTTTTTCAAAGTTTGGTGCTCAGCGTCTTCACTCATGCCTGCTCAAGCTGCCATCTTCAGGTGCTAGCACTGTCCTGCTGCTTCCTCAGTTAAGGCACCACTAATGACATCACTCTGTTGCAGCCAATGAAATAGCGGCATGAGTAACCCTGTCGTCATATCACTGAATACATCTCAGAACGTCTAATAAACAAAATGTGAACTAAAACATGTAAAATTAATAGTGTTGAGTTTGGAAAAATATAGCCCCATACATTGCATTAGTCAAATGGTTCTCAACCTGGGGGTCAAGGCCTTTATACAGGTTGCAAAATTATTTCAGGTCCACAAATGATGTGGGGATTTTTAAATGAATGCAGTAATCTCAAGGCTTTACACCCAAATGCAGTGAATGTAATGTTTCTAAAGAGCTTTAATTGAAAGAATTACCAAAATGTCTGTGTCTATGTGATGTTATATACAATACTATTCATGCTATACGTTTCTGACATGAGAAATGCCATCAGTTGTGGAGAGGTAGAGAGAGAGTGACAGACTGAGAGATCATGTCTGACACAGAGTGCACGTGAGGGAAAGAATCAAAAGAGAAGTAAGAGAAAATAGAAGAAATGCGTGTGCGCTTGGGTGCATGTGTGCTTAAGGCTGCTCGCCAGTTAAAGTGTCTGTGCTCGGGCCCCCGTTGATCATCCTGACACATGTCTGAGCATTTCTGTCACTTTAATGTCACTGTGGAAATTCTCCAGATTAGCCGAACATCCGTCATGGAGCAGGGCCGATCCAAGTCAACAGAACACATGCAATATTAACAGCTAATATTCCCCTCAGCCTTTTATGTTCCAATATTATGGAGACAGACAGAGAAGGTACTGAATATTCACTCAGAGGTAAGAGGGGCTGGTTGAGAGGAAAGTACTACATACTGCATGAACCTGGATAAAACTGCTTACAAGGGTGTATTTCGGAGTAAAATAAGAAGATCAAATATTGAGCAATAAAGAATGGTGGTGGAGGGGTGCTTGGTCAAATAGAGTGAAAGACAAACAGACAGAAGAGCTGATTATAGATGCAAGCTTTGGGAATGTCATTGTTCTACTCAATTTGAGACATTATTTAAACAGAAGCCCAGAGGAGAAAGCAGTACAAGAAAGAAGAAATGGGGGACGTGTAACTTCAGAGAGAGGCAAAATCGAACATTAAAATTAACCAGGGAGCATGTCTATTATTTACTAAATATAACTACAAATACTTTTACAAAGATCACATATTGCAAGAGTAACAAAAAGTGTCAAAATATCATTAAAACTATTTTATGTGAGATTTGAGTTTCTCCAATGTCCATCAGTGATTGTCACCTGACACATCTGGACACCTCAATCACACATTTATGAATGAAACATAAGGTAATAAATAATATAAGAGGCTAAAGAGTAGGAGCAATCAAAGTGAGTGTGTTAATGTTTTGTAAGCTCCACTAATATTACCAGGCTGCATTGTAGGAAGCTCACTCTAATAGTAATTTCCACACAGAGGCAAGAAGTAGAAGAAGAAGAAGACACAGAAGTTATTTTAGAAAAGACCACGTAATGTTTATAGAAACTACGATTTGACAAACAACTTCAGGATCATTGGTTTACCCTTCCATCTGCCATCTAAAATCACCAAACAAAATAGCAACTGGATGCTAATAACTTAAGTACCGGTCCAAAATCAGGAAGTCCACATTTTCTCAAACAGAGTCTATTGCTACAGAGATATATTGTGATAAACAATCATATTGAAACTACTACTACTACAACTACCACTGACACAATAACAGTAATGCAAGACAATCAATAATCCCAGTAAACCCTTTTTAAATAGACAGTATAATTAAAAGGCCTAAGATATAACAAATAAATAGCAAAATGAAACAATAATTAGCCATAGAAGTTAACAAAAACATAACAAATCTCCCCACTTTTACAAAGAAATTGTATACACAATAAATATTAAGCTTTAAAATATATTAGTAATATATATTAGTAATTATTGTGACAGGTCAAAAAAGGTACTATACACATTTTAAATTAGGTTGAATTAGGTTGTATATGGATTTAGAGACACAAAAAAGTAAGCAGTGTTCACCATTTTGTGATTGTTGGACAGTGTATATAGTGATCATTTATATTTTTAGTCTTGGTTATTATGATATATATATTTTGTAGATCAATAAAGTTTGTTTGTCTAAGTCTAAGTCTGATTGTCCAAGAGACTTATGTATTTTTTCTCATATGTTAAGTGTTGATTTTACTCACATTGTTGCCCTCTGTATGACTCTCAAGCAGACATGAACAGCGGTAGGGCCTCACACTTGTATCACAATGATCCGCATGACCGTGGCATTCACATCTGCACAAAGTAACACTCCGTTTATAATAGACATAGAAATAACATTATTACCAAATAGATAAAACATGCATAAAACAGAAGTAAAATGTACAATGAGATACTACATTTTACACACAAACGCTCCTCCATTGCCTCCCCTTCACATTCTTGAAACTGCAATAGTGCCATTAGGATGTCGGCATTCAACATTTATAAATGCCATCTAAAGAATTACAGCAGCCCCATAGCAGGTAGTGGACAGCTCCGTCTGCCTCCTTCCTCATTTGACCACACAGATTTACACACACATGCAGCATGACACAGATTTAATTATTTATTCTGAAATTCACTTTGGCTTTTTTTTATTTGTCTGCCTGTGTGGCCTCCTTATGCCACATACTGTTGCAATACAGTAGAGATCAACCAATTCAAAGCAGTCAAACACAGACACTAAGGAATTGTTCACTTTATCACAATCTAATCAAGAGGCGCAATTATTTAAAATGTACTCTGGAAATTTTCTGGTGGGGGTCCACCGTGGATTGTGTTTTTGGTTTGCCTAGAATGTTCCACAGTATAATATTATACTTACAATCGGCTTTGCAAGATTGTTATGCCATTAGGCCAAGTTGCAAGTCCGATCTCGAGAGAGTAGCCCATGTTTTTAACTTAACTTTTTTTTTTTTTTTTTTTTACAATAATGCAAGATAGACAAGTTTAATCCCATTCTGTGGAAAATTCCAGTCAAAGCAATAACATTTACATAGAGACAAGCAAATGGCATACTCCCTACAGTTACACTGTGCACATTAAGGTCCTTTCTAAACATTGTGCATTTTATTATGTAAAAATCCCTAATCTAGTATACAAACAGAATTCCGGCATTGTAACATTTTAATTTGAAATTATATTTGAAGATAAAAAAGTTTTCTATATATACTATATATACATGACCACATTAGAAAAGACAGGCGAATATGTAACAACTGGATTGTCAGCTGGGGTTAGGTTGAGGGCTTGTGGTTGTAAAGTTATCTGAATAGGTGACGATACCATTGTAACTCAAATCCTTAGAACGAATTACTCACTCTTGACGAGGAAACAACTCTACCAATGCTACCATATACATATCCAGAAAAATCGGCCAAACTGTGAAAGTGTTACACTATATAGACCTGCAGCATAAAACATTAAGAGCTGCTCTACTGATTGATTTATAAATTAGCAATGAGGCAATAATAAGAAACATATCCTCATGAATGTAGACAGCTCAAATTCTAATGAAGTATAACGGTGCCAAGACGGGACTTTGTGTGAAGAATTAGAGGACAAGTGGAAGGTGCGTGAATGGAAGCACCGAGGGTTCACAAGAGAGATTTCAGTAACTCCAGATCTTTGTTTATGCCACTTCACTGTAACAAGCTGCCAATTAACACAGCTTAGAGGGCTATGAGAAAGTTGAAGATGATTGCCTCGTGTATAATCCTATAATTACCACAGTTTAAACATACTGTCAATCTAATGGGCAGATGTGCTTAATAACTTTACAGAGTTCTGCTGAAACTTGTCACATGGGAAAAATGTGATTGTTGTACACATCATTAGGAAACACATACCTTCCACTAACTGTGATCTCCTTGACTGCGTAGTATCGGTGTCCGTGGTTCACTCCAGTTTCTGTGGTCAGGTATTGTCCTGTCAGATGAACTCTGACCTGTGTGGCATATACCATTTTTTGCAGGGCAGGTGTGTTGTAGAAGTCATTGTAACCAGGCCTCAAGTTTGGTTCAGACGTCAGCAGGCTGAACGTGATGTTTCCACCAGAATATGGCACTTCACTGCAAAGTGAACATGACAGTTTATTATGTGAAAGGTCATTCGTAACTGTTCTTTTTCTCATTTTAGTAAAAACACTATACATTCAAGTACCTGGCCTTAAGGCCTAAATGCATAGTTTCAACCACATCTCAGTGGGGATAAGACAAAGAAAATAAGTGAATAAAACCGCAAACATGTTTACCTGGGTAATGTCAAACAGTTGATAGAATCTGGTCTGAGTAAGGGGCCATTATCGTCCATATCAAACATGCTACAGTTTCGAGCCATATACTGCCAGTCTGACCACAGCGCTTCAGTCACGTTTGGATTCTCTACATGAACATAACGTCTTTGGAAAACTATCTTTTCAGGCAAGAGGCCTCCAAATTGGATTATCACATAGAAAACCTGAGGAAAAAAATATAGTTAAATACAACTAACTGTATACTATAACTCGTGTTCGCATTTCCTCATACCTGGTACTGTCCATTCAGCAGATTCACAGAAATAGTGACACCTTCATCCAACTCCTGTGTAGTCATAATCTTGGAGAGCCACATGGTGCCCATGTCGTTGTCGTTTACATAACTGAGTGTGTGAGCATTCTCATTTAATCGCGGACTTCTGTCATTTGTAGTGTCCTCAACAGCATTAGGGATGCAGTATCTGTTAATACAGTGGCATTAATAGTAAGTATATGAAATATAATGGTGCTGATCATAAGTAACTAACTGTACCACCTCTCCAGTAAAGGGTGGATTCTCGGATGCGTAGGAGGGCAGCGGCATTCTGACTGTGCATGGACCTTAGGCAAAGTTCCTGAATACAACTCTACAATTTCCCTGTTTAATTAAGGAAAAAGAAAACATTTATATTTATTATTTTTTCATCAAAATAAGTCCATTAATTCATTATCCCTCCTCATAATGTGTATTTTAGTACTTCTTGGTAATTATTCTTTACATAGTGAAAGTATTAGTTTTCCTTTTATGCCTAAAACAATCTGCTTCTTGCACTATCACCAGTACTCATTCATGTCCTCATGCTGCCCTACTGTAGTCTACTTAGCCTACCTGTTGGTCAGAGTGGCAGGATAAAATCTAAAGTCCTGCATGTGCCCAATGAACTGATTGGACCCTGGAGAGAAGAAAAGAGGAGAGAAAAGGACATAAAGAATGCGTTAATGGGTTTGTATTGAAGCGGTGTCTGAGAGGATTTCACAGTATTTAGAAGATTATCTTATCAGTTCAGTAGTACCTGCTGAGTGAGGCTGCCTACAGCTGCTCACGGCCATGACAAATAGCCAATCAAATGGCTCTGTCTAAGGCTACATCACTTTCCGTTACAGATCAACATGGTTTGACATAATTATTTGTTGTAGTGCACTGGAAGTAGTGCTGATATCGTGATCTCATCCATGTGACAAGATGCTATTTTGGTCATATATCTGCTCAAACACACACACTTTTTCTCACCCAGTCTTTCAGCTGGTTCGTCTCTGAGTGAGTGACAGCTAGATTTAACCAATAACAGTGAAGTATGAACTTTTAGAAGAAGCAGGTGGCTTTATTTACCTCTTAATGGCATTTGAAAGATACAAAGCATACATAAAATTGAAAATGTGATATATTTCCATATCAGCCACCCTAACTGGAAGATACTCATTTATAAAGGAAACATTTTACAAAGGTTCTTCTAAATTCACCATGATAGTAAGCTAAGTTTGAACTCAACCGTACACATAGCAAAAAGCTTAAAAACACGTAAAATGCAACATATCCCTAAATGCATATACACTGGAACATTATTGGAACCTTCATCAAGGAGACTCACAACAACAGTGACTGATTCTGGGCCAAAAAAGACAGATTTGGTGTCTAGCAAACTTCTGTCGAGTTTAAATACAACTCTTAGAAAGTGGATCATGTCTTAAGCGTTGACAGAACCAATGCCACAGCTGTTTGTTCACTCAGTCCTTTCTACAGTGTGTATTTACATGCTTCTGAGAGAGGCCTGGCAATGACTGGCAAATCCCAACTCTGAACTGGTGTGATGATGTGTGCAGTGTACGGGGTAACGTGGGCTCTGTATGAGTGTAAAACAGAGACTTAGAGGATCCAAGAGTGTTCCAACAGTGTAGCTGCACAGCTTTAGGCTTTGGCACTGGATTCCTTTAGTGTGTGGAAATGGGATTATGCTATCCTTTGAAAAGCACTCCCTCTATTGTTACTAGGATGATGCAAGGTAAAGACTTTAATTCTCTTTTCACAGTGTAGGTCTCTGTCTGCAATTTCTGTCACTCGCTGCTGCCTCAAGTTGCCTCTCATTTGTTGCTCAAAAGCTGGAAAAAAGTACAACATGTAAATTGGAATTGCCATTTTGCCAAATACAAAGTTGACAGCTATATTACTGGTGTGTCATCGTGTATAGTAAAACAACTCATTCACAGAAACAAACAGTTTTGAGTTAACAGGGTCTGTTCCAAAACAGATTTAGTTGCTGATCAATACATCTGATTTGCATTTGCATAATCAATGCACTGATCAAAATTGCAGACACAACCTCCAGATTCAACAACCACCCACCCAAGCACACACACATAAATCCACACACTCGGCCTCCCCTGAGCCAATCACATGTATCGATCAGCACTTCTGATGTGATCTTCAGCTGATCAGATGCTACCTGCCGTGAACTAAGAATCAATGTCTGATAAACGAGAAGAAAAACACTCGTTTATCACCCAGGAGATGAACGGATATCATTTTTCTCTCAATTTCTCTTCTATTGACTCTGAGACGGCTCACAGGCACCACCAATCAATCACAGAGGTATAGCTGAATGGGCATCAAGGCTGCATGCTGAATTAATGTGTAGCAGATAGAGACCACTTAATATTAACAATACATCAATACATATATATATGTATATATATATATATATATATATATATATATATATATATATATATATATATATATATATATATATATATATATATATATATATATATATATATATATATATATATATATATATATATATATATATATATATATATATATATATATATCAAATATGCCATGGAGGTATTTTTACCATTGGAGCTGAGGCCCACTGACATGGCGCCACCTTCGCTGGCGTCAGAGATCTTATTGGACAGAGTCTGTGTCTCAAAGGGTGTCCCATCCTCCTCCAGGCCGTCCAGGAAAAGATTCACTTGAATATCATGAACCTGAAAATAAAATGTTAATTGTTAAAAAAAACAACAAAAACAAAAAACATTTACCAAACATGTTAATAAATAAAGAAAACTGTTGGTGCCAGTTGGTTTGTGTGAGTCCATGGTGGACTTGGTGTATTTTGTCAGTGAGTTTTGAATACGAGACATGTGTGTGTGAGGTGTGTGTGTGAGGTTTGTGTGTGCGAAGAAGAGAGGCAAGTGTGTGAATTATACATACAGCTAATCTTCCAGCTCATTTCCCTAGTAGCAGAAAGAGCCTCAGGCTAAACTGCCTCAGTCGCAAATTAGCTTTCTGTTTGACCAAAAATCTCCTCTCCACTCTTTTTCTCTCCCCTTCCCGATCTGCTGTATGAATATTAAAAACTGCACCGTAGAAAACAGCGTCAAAGCTGGGCCAGGCCGCTTTTACATCAAACCTGAGCAAAAAGGGAGATACTTCCATAAGAGGGGCTTCCCAAAAACTTCAATGTGCCCCATACCAGTCACTCTGTAGCCCATCTCCAAATCCTTCCTTGGGGAGGCTCACTGTGGGACCACTGATAAACGTGTATGTGTCAGACCAGAGCCCCGCCTTCTCAGCACTACTCCTGCGCTCCTCTCCTTCCACGCTTTGTCCTTCCTCATACTCACAAGGTCATTTACTTCATTTCTGTTTTTCCTTTAGCACTTTTCTTTCTTTTTTGTAATTTGGTCAGTCTTTATACTTTTATTATATTTTTTCTCAGTTTTATTTTTGCTGTATCCATGACTTCCGCACTCATCTCTCCTCCCGTCTCCTTGCCTCATGTTTATCTTGCCCTGTCGCACTCACTTGTTGTCAGCTCTTGAGAGAAGTTGAAAAGGTGTGAGGAGGGAAATAAGTCCAAGTCCAAAAACGCCTTTAGGGGATGAAGGCAGCTCAGACAAGTGTCTGCCTCTCAGAGGATAGTTAAGACGCCCAGACAGACACTTTTATGATGGCTGATTGAAGACTGGCAAGCGCATGAGAGCACAAGAGAGTACAGGAGAGCGTACGAGTGAGAAAGAAGGAAGGAGACAAAGAGAAAGGAGAAAGGGAATGAGAGAGAAGAGAGATACTGAAAGAGAAGAGGAGAGAGGGAGTGAGTGAGTGAGAAAGGAGAGAGGGACTCAGAGAGGAGAGAGAGATTGAGAGAGGAGAGAGGAAGTGGGTGAGAGAGGAGAGGTAGAAAAGAAGGCCCCTCTTTAGGAGTCTGTGAGCCCGAGCACCGTGGCTCTCAGGGAGATGTGAAGCGGTTGTCAGGCCTGATGTAAATGAATCCTGAAGCACTCATCCTCCTCTGCTACCACGCGCTGCTTTCAAACACAACCACCTCCCCTTTGTTATCTTTCACAAACACTTTCCCTCCTCTTCTCCCTTTGCCGTCCATCTGTATTTAACCCACTTCTGTCTTCGGACTTTACAAGCTTGCCATAAATAAAAAAGCCTTACAAAGGAAGAAAAAAATGCATAGTCCTTTTTCAACTAATGTAAACGTGCTTGATTAAGGGTGCATTCACACACGTGACCTGGTTTGGTCCCGGTGTAGACTTGGTTTGGTCCTGTTCCAGTCCTGGTTTAGCTCTGTTATAGTCCACTATTAGCAGTAGTAGTAGTGGTAGTTATATAGCCAGGCCCAGTTCAGTCCCAGTTTTGATGTATTGTCTGCAAATGTAAATAATAAAAAAAGTTTGACTTTTAACATTTTAATACACACAAGTTTAAAATAACGGCGTCCCTCATGTTTTCATAGGATATGCAGTTTTTGTGTTATCGTTTAATTACCTGTACTTATTTAGGTTTTCATATTCTAACTATTCAGTCTTTACAACACAGAAGCCACCTGTTTGGCAGTGTTACCACCTAAACCCCCCTAAAAGCCCAGTGAATCCAGGGTGGAAAGCTTTTAGTGATCTGGAGACTGGCATTTGGACTAAAGCTCTTCTCCATTTTCACACTCGTGCCAAGGCATGGCTCAGTACACCAAGGGCCCAACAGTGCTTCTTTAAAGCTATGGTCTGTATGAGGCAAGTGATGCACATTTAAATTCATTGACATTATCTTACATTAATAAAACCCTCATATAAATCCATGTTCAAGTAGAATTGTCTCAAGTTGTTCCAGGAATCACTTATTACTGTTGCCAGGAAGAAGAGTGTTGAAATACGCTCTGTGCTTGTCTTAGCAAGGTCAATAGCTGCCCATACACCACATATACTGATTACATGGGTAAATCTGGATCGTTCCATTTTGCAAAAGGCCAATCATATTTCATATCACTGACATGTAGACGTAAAGCGGGTGACTTAACATTGTAATCTAAATTCATGAAGTTCATCTTTTCACTTTGTGGGACCTGCTGTCACCTCTTCCTCTCTTTCATCCTGTCATATGTTACCACTCGTTCGCTTCTTGTTATTCACCCTCTCTGTCTATCCCTCCCTCTTTAGTGCCTCCTGCTTCTCTCACTCACTATGAACTGAACTCTAATGTACAGCCAATATTCTCTCTCTCTCACACATTAACGCAGCTGTGTAAAGAAAGAGATAGAGAAGACGGGAGGAGAGAGAGAGAGGATGGAGAGGAGACACATTTGTTCTACTCATCTCAGTGCTAAAAGATACAATTACCTCTCACAGCATATTATCCATGTTTTATACCAGCCCAAGGCCCCATGCCTTCGCCTTGCCGCGCTCGCCTCATGTTAGGCCCATATTTTAACACTAGCTATGACAGTTTATTTAAGAAAAGAAAATTGTCCCGGGGGAGACAAAGAAGGGGAGAGAAAAAAAAGAGAGGGGGAAAGGGGGGAGTACAAAGAAAGAGGAGGAGGAGACAATGAAATAGGAGGCACAGAAGGAGAGATAGATGAGCCATACAAGGATGCAAGGGGGAATTGTCTCCATGAAATAGCTAAGAGAGACCATAAGTCTTCAGGATAATTTTGTTCCAAACAAAAACCCATAGAAATCATACTAGGAAGTAGAAAAGTCAGACCAAAAATTGTGCCACAAAATTAATTCAGGTTATAACACAGAATATCAAAGGACACAGTCATCTAGCATGGCCTTACAATTCAAAAAAGTGTATTCCTCAACTACACATGAAAATGTACTTATTTGTCTTGACAAACAGACCAAACCCCACCATTATATGCATATTCTTTTTCAGCTTTTCAACATGAGCTGTACATTTTTTGAAAAGTAGGCAGTGGGATTGCAGTTAATTTTACAATTTATGTTTGAATAGAAGGCTTCTGTTCAAAGTTCAAAGTTGTACAAAACTTTTCACTTTTAAAACACTTCCAGGGGCATTCACATTTGAGTGAAGATAGAGGTTTGTTAGAGGTTAGATGTTATTAGGGTTAGAGATTTGCCTACTTTAAAAAAAAGTAGTCTTTGCAGTTAGGTAATATATCTTGCAGCCCATTGTATGTCATTAGTTCAGGAAGAATAACCTTTGTTTGGTAGGTTTTTAATATTTTTTTCTGTGATGTGGGATTTGATCATAATTTGATCAGAATAAATTAATGCGCTTGCCTTTCCTGTCAACATCATCAAATGCTACTATATCTGGACTGGGTAATGGGGTAGTGGGTTAACAGTCTTGCCAAAGGACACAACAACAACTTGTATTTCAGTGAGATTTTACCCGGCCAAATGCATACACTATCGTTATACTCTGTAATATAACATTTTCCTTAAGGTAGCACATCTTTTGCCACTTGACTGGGTAATTGATGCCAGTCTCATGCCCTTTTGGCTTCAGTGCCAGCGGGCAGAGGGGAGCATAGAGGTCTGTGCTTCACCCTGGCATAGCAACCTTGCTTCACCTTCACAATCCACAAACTCACCTATAGAGCAAATGTAAAAGTTAACTTGTATATTTAAAAAGTTGCTTAAGAAAATCATTAATGGAAAAAGATGAATGTAAGCAGCATAAAGGCAATTGACAACAGGCCTATAGTTGCAGGAACTGGCACAAAATTCACTGTCTTACCTTTGTCAGTACAGTCACTGCCAAAAATTGAGGCATTATTCTCTGAGTTGAAAGTTAAAATTATTAAAACTGCATGTTTATTGATCATCTATTAGTCCTGACTAAAGATAAACAGGTTCAAGATGTGTGCTATTATATTTATATATTATCTAGTGTATGTATTGAGCTTTTACATGATAACATTTTAGAATGTGATTATTTATTATTTATTTTGATGTATAGTACTCTGATGTATTTTTTTTTTAAAACAAAGCTTGAATTTGATTTAAAAAACAAGACAAGATAATAAAGTGGATTCAGCATTAGGACCTTTACAGGTCTTAGATGCTCTTCTCATGTCTAAATTGCTGCTCTTAGCTAAAAAGCAAATCAGAATAGCACAAAGAAGCCAGTTTAAATGTCAAGTTTAGTGGTCTTTAGTATATCACCTTTCAGCCACTTAAAAGCACAAGTGACATGAAAATAAAAGAGCAAAGAGCACTTAACACAAAATCTCTTAACATAACTTGTGTTAAGCATTAAGCTATCATTTACCACATTTTTACCATCCGGTGGTTGGTTTAGTGACCTGCTAACTTTTCCTTCAGGGCACACAGCTCCCCTGCTAACAGTCCCTCACACCCTCAGGCGAGCGCTTCCTCCACTGTTCTCTCTGTGGTTACCATAATCAGATAAGACAAGTACCTAGGGAGCAGCAGCATCCCTACAGTATCTTGCTCTTGGCACCATGTTTGCGTGTGTGAACTGCTCGGGGCCCTTGAAAACATATATTCCCTTTGACTGTCTTTTTAACTGTTTTGACAAACTGGCACATGCCTGGTGTGCTCTGTGATGCTGTACAAAGCTAGTGTTAATAGTTGACTAAAAGGAAAGTATGCATTCTTTTTATATATTTTCTCACTAATGCTTAAGCTGTAAAAACACATTTTTATGGTATCTATGGCTATTATGCATATTTTGGCAAATTCTCTATGAGTAAATTGTTTTAGATTCATATTGCATTAAATAAAATGCAAACTATAATCTAGTTACAAGAAAATAACTAAATAACTAAATAAAATCATCAACGTTTCTCAATGAAGGCCCTGACCTTGCATTATTAAGTCATTAAATATTAAGCAAATACTTTACTGACTGTTACCTGGAGAACAAGGTGTGTCCACTTCAAAGGTCCAAGTCTGCCACTGGTTCTGAAGCTGACCATTCGAGAGACGTGACTGCTGCTCTGCCCATATCGAAGAGTGACAGCTTGTTCCGATATTGTTAATGCAAATGCAAGGCTTTCCTCTGAGCTCATTTCCAATATCATCCTATACAAAACACACGGAAATAAAAATAATTACAATACAGCATGATTAATACTGGCTAAAGAAAATGGCACATGCTTACTAGATGCTTGGTGGTTTCTGGGATTGGCACTGGTACAAATAGTTAACTTATGAAATCTTGCAGTTGGATAATATATTCATCAGAGCATACAATAAATACATATTTTAAAATGTCTTACTTTGATTTTATATACAGTTACATTGGTTTACTTTGGCCCACATGAGTTACACTTAATAAGCTGGACTGAAGTCTCACTAAAAGCTCCGGTGTCAGGAAGCACAACAGGCAGTCTCTCTTTTTGACATTTACACATGGAATATCAATATTTTACATGAGTGCTGGCTCTGCACTGCCACACCGTGTGCAGACACATACATGTACACACTCCACGCCTCATATTAACCACCATCACTGACATTTTATGGGAAATCATGGCTTTTATGAACCCAGAACAGCTCAGGCAATAAATCACATATGGATGTATGCATGAGAAATAGAGCATCTGTATCCTTGCACATGTGGTAACTGGTGAGTGTGACTGGGCCAACTAGACTGTTTGAACAAGAACATTTGGTTTGAAGTTTTTTTTTGTTCCAATAGTTTTACAATGTTGAAAATTGATATCAAAATATGGCAGAATGCAAAGTAACCTGACTGTGAGATGTACAACAGATCACATTTTCACGTGACATATTTTCCTAAAAACTATAATGAACTTGCGTGGGAGTAAGACTGGTTCTCTGATCTCTCTATCGAGTTAACATGTCTCGGATACGGACGGACAAAGGCATTCAATCAGGTTAGTTTATTTGAGTGACGCATGGGAAACGGAGGAGCTAATTAGTCATATATTATTTAGAGCTAAATCAAACTTCTCACACCTCAGATTAACAGGGTTTTAGGCTTCACTCTTGAACAGAAACCTGTGATGCTTTTTAGTTCACTGTGATAATTTCTTTTTTCGTCATAAGCAGCCATAATTGTTTTGATTTGAAGAACCATGCTTTTCTCTGTTTAGCTAATCCACCTGCCAATCACAACCATCTGAACTAGATAAAACCAGTGTCCAGGTTACATGTCTTTGTAAAGTATTAGAGAAGTGTGTATTTTTGACTAACCAGGAAAATAATGTACAGCCCAATATGTCACAATAGATTCTAAAATATCAGCACTTATTCAAAATACAGGGCAGGCTACCAAGATGAGATTAAAAGGGGGAAAAGTTCATATCTCTTCTTTCTCCGTCTATCAAAGCCATTTTATGTTTTCCTTTAAGCAATTCCTCCTCTGTCCCATATCACTGCAAAACCACAAAGCACCTCAGCCTCTTCATCTCCTCAATACTCTCCCTTAATTTTCTCTATCTATTCCGTATGCTTGTCACCTCATCAGTTAATCTGGTTACATCCTGCCTGGTTGAAATAGCACTCATTAAGAATATATTGTGATATAATTTTAAATATGGAGGTAAAAATTAGTTTGTGAAACAGGTGTCTGACTGTTCATTGTTCAGAAAGCAGTGTGAAATCACAGAGCGAGCAGCAGAGACCAGAGCACGGCTGTGGAGAAGTGGACAGAGGTGAGGATAGAGACCTCCTTTCATCTGGCTCTTTGATGGCCGCTGTGATCACTTGTGCAACAAAAAGCCCGACTGCAACAACAGCAAGTGATTCAAACTGGGGGAGGGGAGGGATATTTTCTGTCACTCAGATGCATTCAACCTAACAGGAGTCATGTTCAGCCCAGACCTACACAACAGCTCTCATCTGTCATCACGATCCCCTGGGAACCTCAACTTCATGAACAAAAATGAATGATTGCATAATAGTAAAAATTTCAAAGATTTAGCTGCAAAATGCAAAGTTTTTCACTGTGTTAACTTGTTTTGTCTAACAGATTTACTGTACAGCTTGATTAAAATAGTTTCCACAGTTAATTATTTGCACTGTAACATGCTGCAAAAACGATTGCCAAGTGCGTGCTGTCATACTACTAAAATTCTACAATGTTCTTGATACTAAGGAAAAGACATGATACCAATTTTGATACCACTGAAAACAAAAGAAAAAAAAACACTTTTAGACAAAATAATATAATTTTCAACACAAAGAAATTGTTTCTAAAAAATGATCATGTGGTCTTTACAAGTCCCCATATAGATCAAGACAATTCTAAAACTATTCAGGAAAGGACACATTTTATATTATTTGCGGTATTTAGCAGAATCGGTAGTTGCTATCAACTACCAAGGCTTGTTTAGATTGACATTTTAAAATATATTTTGTAGAACCAAATGTCACTGACCACGGCTGTTACAAAATAAAGTCAACTGATCTTTGTGAGAGCTCACACGTGTCTAGTATGGGAGTGTGTGAGAGAGAGATTGTCAACTGATACTAGTTTGTGTAACTGGAGCCCTCCCCTCACTGTGAGACGCACTAACACACTCTCATCAGCTTTCGCTCTCATACAACACGGTTAAGTGAGACATGACGCCACGTTTTAGCTTCAGCCTTTTCATGCAGTCCTGACCTGAGTGGACCTGACCAGGAAGACCCTCGTTATTCAATCAATACCAGCTCTGCAATGAACATGGGATTAACTCTTGTGCATTTCTCACTGTTTCTGAAGAGAGACTCAAAATTGTAATACAGTCCATCTAGACATCACAACACAGTGCAGTTTAAAGAAAAGCCAAATCAACGTGAGCAATAATATAGAAAACAGCAGGGACTATGAGAAGACTGTAAAATGTAAAATTTTAAAACTTACATTTCTCCTGTACTGTTCGGTTTGATCCAAACTGCTAAAGTTAAGGATCCTGAGGGACCCAGGTTTTGTGCAGGTGGAGATACCAAACATCCATCCTTTTGAGGCCAAAACATCACACTGGGGGATCCTGTTTCAGACTTAGTAGTATAAGTGTCGTTGTAGTCTTCTGTAATGCAGCTCCCCCTGGGAAAGACGGGTTTTGTCAGGGTAGGTCAAGGCATTAGTGTTAGTATTAGTATTACTACAATGATAATAAGTATACAAAATTAACAATTACATTCCCATAAAGACAACTTAAAATAAATATGATCCGAAAAAGGCATTTTTTATCTGATGACTACTTCTAGGGGCCACACAGGACAAACCCCTGATGAGACAAACTTTTAGTTAGGCTATTGTGTTCCTTTGCATGTGCTCTAATTGTGTATATATGGAAATGTACTTAATTTGAAGATTTTTTGCACAGATAATTTTGTGAGCTTAGAAGAAATGACTTGTACAAACCAGTGAGCTGGCAGCAGCAAGGGGGCATAAGGTGGAGTGGAGGACCTATAGAGACAGTCCTGGACACAGAATGCCTGGTAGCACACCTGGAGCTCAGGCTGTGAAGTTGCAGACTGACAGTAGCTGCTCCGCTCAGGAAAACCACATGTGGAGTGAACAGGAGAGGTGGACACAGGTTTAAAAGCAGCAATGTTTTCCATTTGTGGAAAATGGCCCTGATGGTGAAAATAATGGAGGACATTTAAACTCTTGCACAACAAGACACAATATGTGCTACTGACATACCTGTGAAAAAGAAGGCCTGAAACACAGGACAAGCAGAAGGAGATGGAACCAGGGAAATGCAACGTCCCACTTGTTTTTTGCTTTATACATATTTTTCACAAGAATAACAGTGTAAGAGGAACATTGCTTGGTTTTATTTTTCATGTAAGTCTTCATATGTTTTATCAGTCCCACTGACTCCAATGAACAGACTATCTTCTTTTTCCTTATTGTTCCACATGATATTGCTCTGTCTGTATTCCAGCAGCAGTCCACTTTCTTCTGCCTGCTGACTGCACAGTGCTGCTTTTGGATTATTGGCAGACATTTCCTTCTTCGCTCCATATTTCTTATGCTTTTCTCATCTTTACTCCCTTGACCTGTGACTGGACCCAATCCTGTAATTGCAGCCTCCAGGGTTTTCCATTTTTCCTGAACCTTATGTTTATGTTCAGAAACATCTCTGGTATCTCTGGTTGACATCGGCTCATCAAGAAGCAGATCTTTACTCCAGAGCATTCCAGTAGGGCCTGGGCCCGTCCTGGCTGTCATGGTTCCAGGGTTATAGCGACATTTCACAGGCCAGTCCCCCTGGGGTGAGGGTACCCTGCTTAGCTTTCTTTCTCAGTCCCAGCTGCCACTGACCCACACTCATACCCGTCCCAGCCAAAGCTTTACATGATAGCTAGGATTTCACCATCTAGAGAGAACAGAGAAGAGAGGGAGAAAAGGAAGATATGGTCAGTCCAAAAACCACCATGACATGAATCTGAGGAGAGTGAAATGCCATGCAGGCTATTCCAATGCCAAAGCCTTTACTATCATGTACAGTCTGATAGAGGTGCTGCTCAGCAATACAGCTACCACACATTCTCTGTTGAATTAAACATGCCATTTTCCACTGGCACTGACCATTGCTTTTTAAAAACTGTCACACAAGTTTGTTGAAAATTGAGGCTTAGACAAAAGCCTCCTTCATTATAATTCTTCAATTTCACATTTTGAACAAAGAGAGGCCAGAAATCAGTGCACAAAAGTGTAAAAAATAAACAAACTTCCTAACATGTAGTTTGGAATCAGATTTGGTGTTTCTTATGTGAAACCTATAGATATTTATGAGTGTTACGTTGATATTTACAGAAGTACAACATCAAGTAATGCCTACATAGTTTAACATACCTGTCTTTGCTGTCTTCTTGCTTTGAGCCTGCACGCTCTCCATCACAGGTGCAGCGTCAATAAACCTCCCACTTGTTGCACATCTCACGCAAACACGATTTCAGCAAGCAAGCGTTAACTCCTTACTCACCAAAACAGAAGACCGAGTTGGAATCCCTTCTCGTTTAGTTCAGTGATGAATGGTGGCACGTATCCGGTTGACGCTGCAGTTTTTCCTGACTTCATTCACAACATGCAGCGTGTAAGGAGATTAGCCCGAGACGCCATCTGGCTAGCAGCACTCCATGGAGCACACAGATACAGCTAAAAAGTAACGCAACATACCCAGAGTACACCGGGAAGTCCAGAAGATCCTAAAGAAAACACTGCGTCGTTTCTGCGTGTATTGGCATTACGCTGATGTAAATTATATCTCCCTCGACGCTGCTTCTTCTTCGTTTACGTGGGATGCGTTCTGATCCGCACAAGTGGCTCTCAGAAGAGCGCAAAAAGCTACCGCCATCTCCTAGGCAACGGCGATCCGCAGCGGACTTAAGTGCGCTTATCTAATGGTATTGCCTTGTAACTCGATAATATAACTCAGTAATATGCTTAATTCATAAGATAACGTATAGCAGGCCTATATCTTAGTCTTATTTATCAAATAAGCCTAAACTTATCTAGCCCCAAAATGTGCAAAAATTTGATAGAAATATAAGTGTTTTGAATGTTACGAGTATGGTAGGCTGCAGAAATAGTCGAGTTACTTAATATTTTACTTTATTTATTTATGCATATTTATTTATATAGCTATAATGCAAAATTGAATAGGAAATTGCAGCCCAGATATGTTGATGATGTTGTGTAGCTTATGTAAAATTACTTCCTATCTATATAAGCCTATTTTAGATTTTACCAATGTTTAGCATTAGATTGAGTAAACACTGCTACCTAACAGAGAGACATTTTTCCCTGCCGACAAGTTTTATGTTATCATACTAATCGCGTTTGAACAGCTGCAATTTGCTTTGGCTGAACAAAGGCATTCTAACTAGGTTTTAATTAAGTGTTCCTAATGACCTTAAGGAGATTAGAGGTTCGCCTTCTAATCAATACTAGGCAGAGAGGAGACGAGGGAGAGAGCAGAGGCGGCTGGGGGCTAGAGGAGTAATGTAGTGTGGAGAGGGTGGAGGAGGAGACAGAGGAGACACAGGGTAAGGAGCTGCCAGACGGACAAGCATCTAAACAAACCACAAAGCCAAGATGATATTATTAAACACTTAGCGAGAAATTCAGTGGAATCTCGTTATTAGTATAGGCCTACTGTAAAACTGAAAATATAAAAAATATATATTATAAAATTAGAAAACTGAATTAAAAAACTGGACCTAGCATTTCTACTTATTGAGAAAACACGGAAAGGCCTTTACATCCCTTATTCTTGCTTGCTCCAATGAAACAAAGTGCTTTAGGCGATGTATTTTGTAAGCATTATGTGTTCATTTTTCCCTTTATTATCAACAGGATTGGATTGCACAAAATATTACACATGTAGTATAATATCATGTTTGAAGTAACTCTGGTTAAACTGATGGTTAGATTTGATCATGTTTGCTGGTCTAATAACAGAGTGTAAAAAGGTAATTGTTGGCAGTATCGTAAAGTATCGTCTTTCTGAATCTCCAGTGTGCCATGAATATTTATGGAGACATCTTTGGCCTTGCTGCTGATTAGGAGAAGTTGAATAAATTGATGATCATGCTGTGTGTGTGTGTGTGTGTGTGTGTGTGTGTGTGTGTGTGTGTGTGTGTGTGTGTGTGTGTGTGTGTGTGTGTGTGTGTGTGTGTGTGTGTGTGTGTGCGTGTGTGTGTATGTATGTGTGAGGTGTGTGTGTGTGCGTATGTGTGAGTGTGTGTTTGCATGTGCATGTGTTAAGCAGAAAATACAAGATAGATATGGCTGTAGATAATAATTGCAATTGCATTCCTGTTGCATATACTGCATTCAAAAATAATTTATTCTTTTATTTATAAAAATTAAATCATTTGCCTTTTTGAGTACTCTTCCACTGAAAGCTTCTTACTCAGATTGTCCTTTATGACACTTTTCTTGTCATTGTTTTATGTCATATATATATATATATATATATATATATATATACACACACACACACGCACACACAGATATAGATAGAGAGATAGATGATATATTTTAATCCATGTTTATTATTCATTCTCCTTGGCTGTAAAGAAAATGCACCTGAAATAAGATACAAAAACAATTCTAGTGTAGGGTGTTTAAACTATATACCCTGAGGTCAGTGAATCTATATTCTCCATTGTGTGGTGGTGCGCGATGTGCTCCCTGTCGGGGTTGAGGCCAGTGACACCCTCGGGGCTGTGCTGTCCAATCCTCAGCATGCTGCGCTTCTATAGGATTGAATTAACCTCCTGCCTCCTCCAAAATGCACATGCACATAATTATCCAACCTCACCTGCTGCCACACTTTGTCTGAATCACATTTCCTCCTCCAGGATCAACTGTTCGCTCAGGGCCCTTCAGGAACTTGCATCACATGGAATCAATATTTGTCACTGTTTTGCACAATGCATTTTGTTTTAGACTGAGGGGTCAACTTAGAGTTTATTCTAAACTGACCAAATAAAAAAATGCTGTACACAGATTACTGCAGCCCACACATTACAGGCAGATTATCAAATGTGCGTATTATGATAATGGTTTTTATGTTTCTGTTTGTCTACTTGGATCCTGGAGTCATGTGATTGCAATCTATTTTCACAACAGTGGGTTATCTGACTTTTAGGTTAGTAAGTTGGTCTGAGCTGCTATAGTACCATCCCTCAGTTGTCCAGGAGACTTTTATAACAATGTCTACTGGTTTTGAGTTTAGTCAGGGGAAGAACCAAAGGACTATCCAGGTAATGTATTTTTTAAACAAATGAAATAGAATGCACACACCAAAATCCTTGTAGAAGTGCAAATGCCAGGAACAGCAACTCAGAAGTGAAAAAATGCATAGCACACTCAGAACTTACTTTTAAAAATAATCAACTCACTTACAACAGTTCAAGTGTTTCTGGATAGGAGGAAGCAGCACCTTTTTGGTAACTTAAAAGGGACAAGCGGTGACTACATACTTAATAATAAAAGTGCATGTTAGGTATTATTTTATTGAGAACATATACTGAATTGTTGTGTGGGCATGTGACTGCTGCATATCAGGCTTCTCTCCCTCTATTGGCCACTTGGAGGATGGATTTAAAGTGCCACTAATTCACTGTGCACTGACACGTTAGACTATTTATTAAAGTACACTAACTTAATGAATGGTCCATAGAATGGGGAGTTAAAACATTTACTGTCCTTAGAGAGAAATACAGAGCAATAGACAAAGCAGGAGGATGGGAGAGGGGGAGCACTGGCAAAAGAGAGAGGAAAGAGTGAGAATAAATGGCCCATCGTATCGAGTTAAGACATTCAAAGTTCAAATAGACAGCTGACCCTCTTACAGTGAGCATGCATGTGGCTCTGATGCACAGAGACACTGGGGCAGTTTTATGGCCTGCATGAAGAAGGGATAAGGATGGTAATAGAGCAGCAAGGAGAAAGGGATGACACTGGGAGCAGAAAATGGAAAGAGGGATCGGTACAAAACACACAAGAGCAGAAGAAATGAGTTACATGTGTGAAGATTTTATGTTAGAATGCTCATAAAGTTTATTCCTCATATTCTTAGCCTAGTAGCAAAATTCCTTAAATTCATTAAATTAATTAATTTCTGATTCGTCAAGGACAGAGTCAATGACACAATGAATCCAGGTTTGTAAAGAAGAAAACATAGATCTGAAAATAATAAAATAAATAAATTGAGCGAAGTTATGTCTATATAAACCAAAAACAATGTGTTTGCCTACCTAAAATTAAGATATGATATTATTACATATTGTCACATTGCTGCATGCATGGGGACAATTTTACCTTGTGTTAAATTAGAGTCAGACTGCTGGAATTTTTTATTTTTTTTGTAATTCACTCTTTCAGTGTGTGCATAGTCAGTCTGTCACTATGGCGTGTTATGCTTGTGTGTGTGTGTGTGTGTGTGTGTGTGTGTGTGTGTGTGTGTGTGTGTGTGTGTGTGTGTGTGTGCGTGTGTGCATATGTGCATGTGTGTGTCAGGGGAGCAGGAGGCTGTGAAAGGCCATTACCACCACAGTCCATGTCACCAGTCCTGTGAATCCTCAGGGAGCACCACACTGACACATGGAAGCTGAAGGAAACACACACACAGTGGGGGACACAGCAAGGTTTACAAACAGTACCTAAAAGTCAATGTATCTTGATTAGACAGCTGAATAAAAGAAATATTTGCCACTCACTACTTGTCTCTTCATGTGCAGTCTGATCCATGTTATGTTCTGTGTGCATACTATAATGTACAGCATTTAGTAACTGCTCTGAAGCTCCAGAAGTGTGAAGCAGCCACACATTAACACTTTACAGACCATAGCACCTCCAACAGCACAGGCTCACCCTGTTTGTCTGTCAGAAGACAAGCACATACACACTACATTGCACAAAAATCTGGATATACCTCAGTCCAAGATACTCTACAAGAGATGAGTTCTCACTAAGATTGTAAAGCTTTTTGAGACCATGTGCCAGTTTTTTCTTGGTCACCTACAAAAAATGGGGGAGCTTCTTGACCAAATTTTGTAATGGTTAAGTGTCTTGCCAAAGGACACAATGACAGCATTTGTTCTTGGGAAATTTATTTTATACATTCTTTACAGACATTGGGAGAATCATCGCACATAGGCAAATCAGACCCGCAAAGCACAGATAAGTTCTACGTACAATCCAGGAAACATGTCCACTGCTGCTGTGATGTGAGTTGCCTTACTGTTTTTGTGGCTCAAATATCCCTAATTCAAGAGAGAGGGCCTCTGTCTGTTAGTAGTCTACTCTACCAGCCACAGTTACTTGACACACAAGGATCATATAACAATAGGTATTACTTAAGAGGTTTGGTATCTGTGTCTGGATCCATAATACATGTAGATATGATTACAGACACAGTGTAGATATGATAAAAGAATAGATGGAGCCTGAGATATGGACAGAGCCAGAAGGTGGAGGAGGAGACTTAAGTCGGCCATTAGTGATGCACGGAGTGGAGGCCACTCTTACATGCGTTCCACAAGGTTAACGATAAGAGCCCCTGAGCAGCTGAAATGCTCAAGTAGCTTTTATCGTATCATAATAATGAATCACAGATAAAATAAAATAAATGAACTCCAAAAGGCAAGCAAGTAAAACAGAACATATCTGCAAATGGATGGGCGCCCAGGAAACAACCCAAGTAAAGTGGAAATAATAAAAAAAAGGAGAAAAATATGTTTTGTTTTAATACAGTGTCATCTGTTCGCCGGGGGTCAAGGCTCTGGTCTCCTTACATGCACCATAGACTTCTACTGTATAAATATAGACCTTGTATTTCACCTCTGTCTAGAAGGTATAGTCTCCCTTCCTACAAAAATGAAGGAACCCCCTCATTACTTTCAAATTGAGTGCAGTATCTAGTGCATTCTGCTGTCTGTTTGGCTACATAGAAGTAATTATAACAATAGTATAATAATATAAAATAATAGAAAGAATTGGTTCAAAACATAAACTGTATACATGACTTATCAGTGGTCTTCAACCATTAAAAGGCATTCACTCACATAAAGAATGAAATGTGACTCTCCTTGACAGTATCAGGATTCATATTTCTATTCACTACATTGTGTAAAGTAAATATTCCCTTAAAAGTTCATCCCTTTGTACAAATGCTGTTGATATATGGAGAAATAGCATAGGCATAATATGTTCACCATTAGACAAAGATGAGTTGTGCTAGATGATTTAACTAATAAAGCTATAAGGTATAAGTGATGTAATAAAAGACAAAAGACAGGTGTCAAAACTGGAAGCCTGGTTTTAATTGATATTGCTCTACTGTAATAATCCTGAAAGGCATAGTCTGGAGTAACACATGTAATGGTTCAACCCATATTAGTTTAAGTTACAGAATCATAGGTCTCTCTTTTGCATTGAACAGTATATACAATGTGAAATAAATACATTTACACAAATGGACATTATCATCGAAGCACACTTGTATGATACACGTCACAAAAATATACAGGTAATTGTTTAGTATTTTTTTCATTGATGTGGAGCACATCTAAAATCTACAGACAGCTTTAAATAACACTACAGGGTCATCTCTTGTTCTCAGTTGTTTTCCTTGGAAGGGTCAGCCTCCATAACCTTTTTGATCCAAATGGGTTTCCTTCCAAAATTCTGTAAATCTTGGCTGCTCAGGTACGTATCTGCAGCACAGTGGCAGTTACAAGTGGAGATTAAATACAACTAATGACGTATAATGTAGGGGAAAGAGTGCGAGATGGAGGGTCCTGCATGTTGGCTATGCTCACCCAGTCTTTTCATAGTTTTTACTAAAATATGGTTTCATGCATGATTTCCATAGAAAAGATTTACAGGTTACAGAGGTGAACAAGTAACGTATGACACCCAAAGTGCAACAGGTCCTTCCATTCAGGCTCTAAAAACCTCCCGCTGCTCTGTGAATACCAGTGTGACAAATGCAAGAATGTCAAGTCCCATCACAATGACCCAACTTCATTTTCCAAAGATTGCTATAGTCAATTTAAAGCATCATAGAGTTTGCAGGGCCCAGCAAAACAAATGACACATGTCTCTTTTATTCTGGGGTACTGTAGTTACATTCACCTAAACTGATATACTGTATGGTAACTATGATACTTACTCAAAGTTGAATAACTTAGGTCTAGAGTTTGTAATAAAATTCAGTAGTATATTAATTATTGGAGGGTTTAAAGGCTTTGTTTAGCTAAATTAAAGCAGCAATACAAAACATTGCACAAGGTCAGCACCTTTTTTCATAGATGGCAAATAAGTGCAAATGTAAAAATTAATTCCTTGACATACATGACATTTCTCAGAAATCAGTAATCTCACTGATGTAAAATAAGTGCAATCAAGTAATTTCAAGCATCAAAAATGTACATAAATCCAAATAGATCCAAATGTATTTAAAAACATTTTGTGGTTGCCAGATAAATAGTGCACTGCTCTCTCTTGCTTGAGCGTATGAAGGGCCGTTATGTACAGCGCGTTATAGCAAAAGCCTTGTCTTCAGTGAGGAAGTACCTAAATGCCCAAATTTAACCTAAAAATATACAATAGTGGTTATGTTACATGAAGTCACGCAAATGTGTGTCTTAGTTAGGTACTAAATTTGTATTATCTGGATAAAGAATAGTGTGTTTTGTGTCTGGAGGCTTACTGAAAAAGAGCCTTATATCCACTTGGGTTCAGCATGAGACAAGATGGTGGCTACCCTACTGTGTTGTCTAAAGAAGAAACACACAGTTCACAAACAGTGACCACTACGAGTAAGCACAGTAATGTCTGAGAACTGAGGAAGGAATCAACAGAAAGACAAGCAAAAAAGAAAGAAACTGCTTAATTAAAAAACATAACATGAATCACACGTAATGAACTATTTTTTGTCTTTTTTGTTTTGTTTCCAATAAAATGTCTTAAGTTATAATCTGTATAATTTATACAATATACATTGAGTAAAAATACCCCTTACTAACAATGCTGATGTGTGGTGTGGAGTCACCTGCACTACTCTGCTGCTCCTCACTTGAACTGTCTGAATGTACAGTTTGGCTTCCTCACTTGGCATTAAGAATTGCATAACTAATAGTTTTAGATCCATCCCCTGTTAAAGCTGAAAACTAATAGCTTTCTGTCGAGACAGCAGTTTTTTAAGTGGCAAAGTAACTACCTCTCTGTAATGGTACGGCTTCATCAAATCACATTTGTAGTGAACAAAAGTGAACAAAGTGCAAGGAAAAACTGAAATTTGCCAATAAATTTTAATTTATTCCATTTTAACTATACACATACTTGTGTAATAGCACCGTTCCCCAATATTGAGTGGTCCTCACTTCTGCCTGTGATAACTCTGTCCCTCTTTATTGTGAGACTATGTAACCATTTAAATGGTTGTAGAGATTGTGAAAATGACATTTTAAGATGCTTAAGTTTATTTTGTGTTTCTGCTAATACTAAAATAAGCCTGTCGGCATTATTATTAATATTGACTGTTTCTAATAGCTTATGGCAAATTACACAGAGGAAGAGAAGCGCTCCTTACATGTTCATCCTTTTGCTCCAAACACTGGCAAGGATCGTTCTCAGTGCACAGTCCATGTGCACAAACCCCTTCTTTAAAACCACTATTGCTTGTAATGCCTAAGATAAACGCTGATTTGTTAATACATTATTACTTGTTATATTCATTATATATATGATAATTGTCAAAGGTGGACAAGCTGATATAAAACGGAAAGACATATTGATTGGTTTTGTTTTTAAGAAGACAATATTAATAAGAAAACAAAGCAGTGTTATATGTCATATACAGGGTGAGAGTTATTTACATGTTTAGGTTTCCAAATAGAAAGAAGTAAAATAAGGAGTTTGTTCAGTCAGTTTTGTTAACAAACATCTTCCGCAAACCATTCTCATAACAGATGCCTAAAGTATGCATATCCGAAGTGATGCTGGTGAAGGTCAGTACCAAAAAAAAGTGAGAAGAGGACACTGAAATAATCTGGACTATTAATGCACAAAGAAAGGAATCTTAACAGAGGCCAGTTAAAAAGGGCAACTGTGAAGAAATTCAAGTCTTAAAATTACACACACATTTTTGAATGATAACACTACACCTTGTATGTGTTGATAATTAATTTTCAGCCACATTACAGGTGCAAACACTATTGTGGTAATATTGGCATGTATATAAAGTTATATGAAGTTAAAGTTGTTAAGGGGAGGCCAGAGAGCAGTGGTTGAGATGCAGTGGAGCTAAGAGTGTAAGCTTTAACAGTTGGGATTGCATCCTTCATTTTTGTCAGGGCAAATGTCAGTTCTTTCTCTTCCTGTCTAGTTGTTTAGATGTACATGTAAATGGAAATAAATAGTTCATAGTCTCAATTATGCTTTAGGTTGTCGTCTTGAATATTTAAAAAACTCTGGAGTAAACTGGGACAAGGGGAAAGTACAGTCTCATTATCTCACAAAAGTAAAACAAACAGTTCTTTAAAACGTGTCCTTGTTTAAGCACTTGTTAATAATAAAATCTTAATGCATAATTGACTGCCACAAGTGTCCCAAGTTACTTTTTAGTAACTTTTCAGAGATTATTCAAAGTTCTAAAGCAAAATATCTTACTTCCTTGGTGAGTAAAGGGTGATGTTAGTTCATCATCTTCCTCCAAACAAATTCAAGTCACTCAAATATGGAGCGGTGTGGGGTTCAGGTGAGAGGCTTGGATCATGTTTTTTATACAGGGATGCATCAGCAGACAGTGTAAAAGAGCAAAAGGTCATTCAAAGCAGTTTTGGATTTTAAACTGAAGCTTGGCCTCTTGTAACCTCTCAGTGTCCGTGTGTCCGTCTGTCCCTCTCTCACACTTTGGCTTCCAGCAGCTCCAGGAAGAGTTTGTGCATTGGGACTTTGCCATCCTGCTTGATGCTGTAGAAGTGCTGGACGGCCTTGGTGGAGGTCTGCCGGAGCAGGGGGAGGGTCATGAGCAGCTTGCCCGCTCGACGGGGGTCCTCCTGGTGCTGGGAAGACTCGTAGTCCTGCAGGGCCTCATGGAGCACATCCTGGAGCTTCTGCACCGCGTCCACGTCCTCAATGTGCATCGAGTCTATGGGACCAAACATGTAATAATAGAATAACATAAAACGTGATAACAACAACTGTACATAAAGATTTAAGCAATTGTTTACAATATACTTATGGGGCAAAACATAACTTCAGGCACTGGTTTATTTATTTTTTATTAATCTGAATATAGACACTGGTTTATTTGAGTGTGAGTCGTAAGTGTAATAATGGTAATATTGTCATTTTATGAACCTATGAAAAAACTTACTTTTAAACAAAACTTACAGAAAAAGATCAGAATTTGCGAAATTATCAAATCAAAAAGATTGCAGCTATTTAAATAATAGAATGTTCTCTGCAATAATCTAAATATATCTTATAGAAAAAAGTCTTGTATATGTAACATGAATCTAAAAGGAATCTTCGGTGTGTGTGTGTCTTTTTTTTTTTTTTTATGCTATATGATTGCAAAAAATTTTAAAAAGTGCTAATACTTGTTTTGTTTTTGTTTTTTTTTAAGTCTGTACAGTAAAAAAAAAACACTCTATTTTGATATTGGGAATGAGACATGTGGTTAGAAAAGAAACTAGAAACTGCTGTTTGGAAGGCCTCTGCTGCCGTCTGTGGGTGTGATGGATGAACCAGCACAGACACAAGTGGGAGGGGAATAAAAGCTGGATTTAGAGTGATGGAGGGACAGTGTCTGTGGTAAACATGTGCTGTCTTTCTCTGAGCTGGCTCCGAGTGTGTTCTGGCAGCTGTGGCAGTAAAGGCTGAGAATGACCCTCAATAATAATGCTCCATATCGGCCCTTAGGGAGGCCAAGTCTTAATGTGAGCTGGCCTTTAGCTCTCCACCTCCGATCAATGTCCCTGATCAATGACTACATGCATGTTAAATAATAATCACAAGGAAACTATTGATAGGCTTCTACACACACGTGCACATGCTGCTTAAAGGAGGAGTGCATAGTTTTGCAACAAGCACACCGTCACTTTTACCAAGAATAAATAACATGAACGTTTGTGGAAGTTTTATAATGTCAAGAATAACATTTATTTTACTGTGAAACACAAAAGTGTGTGTAGAAACAATACTTTGTGCATTGATTTATGCACTCCTTTCCACACAAAGCTATTTCAAATACACAGGACTGGATCTATAGACTACTAGAGTATAATGCATGTATCAGTATGCAACCCCAGACCAGTCTCTGGTTTGAATTCTATAGGATCAATAAAAACTTGTTTTCCATGTTTAAAAAATAAATACAAAAAGCTTTGAAAAAGTGTTTGAATTAAGCTGTTAATGTGTGTACATTAGTGTGTACATTATGGAACTTCACAGTAATTTTTAAAATATATTTTATATACTATATGTGCATTTAGCACTCAGCTTTGCCACTCCCAGAGCTGTGGCCTGTTCAGCTCAACAATAGGCTGTAATGAGCATAAGGACGTTAAACCAAATGTTAACATGGAACTCACAAAGCACACTTCACTATCAAAAGAATGAATGGAGAAACACTCAGACACACGTACATGCTCCTGTTTCCCATGGCTAGTTTAGCAGTCTTTACATGTGGGGCACGTTGGCTAACATTTCTTAAGGCTTGGCTTCATTAATGCAGACGATTAGCATCCTGTGAATTAATTAGTGTCAGTGCCCTTCAAAATGCTAATGCTAGCATTCTGTTGTCTTGAAGAGCAGTTAGAGAGTCTGGGCAGTGGGGCAAACTTCTTATTTGTGCGTAAGCTAATTTACTGATTACACAGTGTAGAGCGAAAAAAAACATCATCATGATAAACTAGATTAATTTTCGTGCAGTTTTGATTTGAATGACAAATAATTGTAGTCACTTTTATCAAGTTATAAAAATAGGATAAGCAGTTTGAATGAAGGCCGTTGAGACAAATTATAGTATTAATTTAATTTATACGCCAAATACATGTAGCATAAAAGCATGTGCCTGTACTATGTGGTTGTCTATGTCGGTTGTTTAGTTAAATAATTTAAAGCATTTTGCAGAAAAAAAAATGGCAGCATGGACTAACTCTGTGCCTGTATTTGCTTGTTTGTATACCTTTATTTAAGTGTTGACGGTGGCAGATTTGGAACTAAAGGCCCCTCCCTCGCTACGCATAGCTCTAGTTGCATTCTCTCATTTAAACACATTGTATTGACAGCTCCCCCCTTGTAATTAAAGAGTACTGAAGAGTTGGCCGGCTTCCAAGACAAAGTTCAAAAGACAGGTCACGGGAGGAAGAAGGCGTGTGTGAGTGTGTATGTGTGTGTCAGTCAGCTGTCGATGCCGCCGGACACATCAGAGAGGGGCCCATATTGACGGACTTGGGGATCTAATGATTTTACCTTATTTAACAGGCGTCTGTAGGGGCGACTATGCTAATTGTAACAGGGATGGTCACTTTGTTTGGAGTGGGAGAGCAATAATAATGTGTGTTTATGTATACCTGTGTGACTATTGAAGTGTAACATTGGAGAGAGAGTGGCTTAACTATAGTCTGTCGAAGTAGGTTCAATGTGATGCATGGTGTGTTTGTTTCATCGCAAGTAAAATCAGCTCTTTGATGGTTCAGCCTAAATGAGTCCCCGGAGCATAGAGAATCCTAGGATTAACTCTTCTGTGGCCCCCCACACACATGCATACACATAGCTATAGTGACACAAAGGCAATACAAACCTGAGTTAGCTAGAGCAATCGCTTTCAGGGTGACGAATTCCTCCTTCTCCAGTTTCATAGATTTGTATTTCTTGACCAGTTGAAGAATGGCGTTGTTGAGGTCCAAAAGACCTGCAAGTTTGGACTGGTCCTCATCCATAATGTAGTCCTCCGCATATACCAACTGATGAAACAAAGAGAAGAAAGCACATGCGAATAAATAATAACTAAAAGTGTAAGACAGAATAAAAATATGACAAGAGACACAAGACTTACCTTGTCTTCAAAAGACAGTGAGCGGTAGACGACACGCAGAATTAGGATCTCCATCCAGGCACTCTGCAGGAGACTCATCTGGTCAGCCAGGGACAGTGTGGAGAACCCTGACAAAAAAATACAAGAGTGTTTTAATGCAGAGAACAGCAGGAGTCAAAAACTTTCTGGTATGGTTGATGGGAAAACTTAGAAGAGTTAGGCTGTTTGATTATTTCTTCTTTTCCGTATGCCCACCCTCCAAACCTCCACTTGACAGGAGTACTCCTTACCCTCCTCTCCCTCCTCCTCTCTCCCTGGAGCCCTGGGTCCTCCTTGGGGGAAAGCAGGCCTTATCTCCCCCTGACACAACCCCTGTGGATCAATGCTGGTCACTGCTGCTTCACCGCTCAAACACACAGCCTAATTGCTGCTGTCGCATCAAAACTCATGCTTTTCCTAACGTCGCCTATCCAGTCTAAGATCAGGCATTTTTTATCTGTTGCGGCTGTCTAACACCGACCAGCTGTTTGTCAGGATTGCTCTTGAATGTTTCATCCCACTTGATAAATCTATCTGTTCAGGTACTGTTTCACCTTGGTGTGTTTTAACAACAACTCATTTGGACATTTTAAATCCACAAAATGTTATTACATATTTGAGTCATTAATATGGATGTGCAATAACATAGAGTGCCTGCTATTAAGAACAAAACCAGTTATGTCACAAAAACAAAACATTTTGATACCCTCTGGACAACGCTGAGGCTATGTTATATTAACTATATGCAAGCATAGCATTACATTTGGTTTCAAGAGAACCAATGCTACATTCAGCGGATTCAGTGGAATAAGTCTTCATTTCAAAAATCAAGAATGAAATTGTGATAAATCAATTAACATTTTTCTGGCAGATGGAAGACATCTGTGTAATTTAGCTTGTTTCTGGTAATGCAGAAATTGTCTTTGCCGATACTACAAAAATAATACCAAATTTGTGATGTAGCGTGCAGCCAAATCAGAATATTACAAAAGAGACAGTTATCTCATCTTCCTCCGTTGGTCTATTAACAGCTCAGTGCTCTAATGGAACACCTGCGCGCTCACACCTCTGCTCACAGCTGTCTGCCTCCACCTGCCACACGGTTCATGTTGGTGTGGGGTTCATAAGGCACAGAAGCGCACCTGACAGACCCCGCTGCAGCCCTCTACTTTGTGTGTACGTATGTATTTGTGTGTCAGTGTATCATCCTGTCAGAGGGGAGGCAGGAAGATAAGAATGGAGATAATACTTCATCAACATCTGCTGCGACGTGCTTCCTCGTGAGACACTCTCTGGCCTATGTGTGAGTGAGGCATTATGGGTATTAGGAGCTCTTATCTTTGAGCTCATTGATGGATAATGACAAGTGTCTCATTATGTCGTAGTCGTTGGCTATTGTTGTTTGTAATGTGTTATGACGCCCCCTATCTACTTTTGTTAACATGGTGGAAACAGATGTGTCTATTTGTGAAGACATGACAAGACACACACTCATTCCATAACATTATAAAAGCAAGGAATTTAAAGAAGATAAACTCATACATACACAGCTTATCAGATCATTATTTTAGATTTTATTAATCAGAAGCCACAATACTGCTTGGTTTCCCTTGTATTTCACCATATAACAACCAGCAGATTTTTCTTAATATGTTTTTATTGTAAGATTCAAAAATGTGACATGCAAGACTCTAAGAATGAGGTTTTTAATTAAGGGCAAGTGAATGAAAATAGGGGGTAGGTGGAAACTGAAATTTGAGTAAGCTAAAAGTGAGGGAACAGTGTTATAACACGGGCAAAACATTTTATATAATGTAATGTAATAAGTAAGCACTAAAATGGCCTTGGTTTTAGTTTAGCTCAAGTCATGAAATGTTTGATTTATTTCTCTGATGGACATAAGTTTGACTTTTAACTGATTTAATTAAATTGATGTGATGATGTGCAACTGTATAGTTAAAACAAAAAACAGCCTACACATATATAGGAGTATGCTCGGGGGAAAACGTTGCCAACTGCCAATGGTGTCCTATTGAACTTTTGAGATGATCAAAAGGGATTAAGGCTGATTTCTTCTGGGGGTCTTCATGCATGTACACACAAATACACATGCCTTCAGGGTGCCGGTCACCACTCATTTGAACAAAGACAAAATGAACATTGGCACTGCTAAAATTATCACTAATTTTCTGTATCATTCTAAGGCCTCAGGTTAGATGAAGAGAACAGGGCCGTAATGAAGGTTCAGTATTATTCACTAGTAATATTATTGTATTTGATAATTTAACTCAAATGTTTACATTAATCAGTTTAGTAAAATAAATAGCATTAATGACCTACAGTAGTGAACATGCTAAAAGTGGACATCTCATATCAAAATAATATAGTTCTTTTCTGGACAAATTTTATCAGTGTGTAACATTGTCTGGTAAAAATATGCATCCATTAGACATAAATATAAATGTATTTAGGCTTCAAAATATGCAATGCAATTCAACAGAATCTGCATAGGTCAAATATACATACTAGTGCATTTGTATGTTGTGTATATAAGAGTCTATGAGGCCCCTCCCTCCCCACCAGCCTGTCTGCACCATTCAAGCATCCAATGCCTCTTATCTGTCTGATTAATAGGCGGCCGGCTTCAGGACAAATTAATTAACAGATAACGGCATCTCTCCCTTCTTCCCTTCCTCTCGTCCTCCCCTCCTTCTCATGCAGCGATCGATACAGCAGAAGAAAAGAAACATCAATGGGAATTTAGTGCTGATGATCGAGAGAGAGTGGTATTGATGAAGAGAGAGAGAGGTGGTAGTGGGAGGGTGGAGACCTTTCTTTCATACCTGTTATTTCAAGTGACAAAAGAAGGTTCCTTATTTGACTCTAATTACATTTCCTTTCTGCTCATTGTTGATAAGGAATCTTGTCCAGTGTGTTTACAAATGATAGTGATAGTGTTTGTCTAGCTTTAGCATTACTTGTTTAATAGAAACATAAACCAAGCTTTGCATTTAAGCTATTCTGGATTTAACTTAACAACCTGTGGGACACATTTGTTAAAACATTATAAACTATAATTTGGAATTCACAAGCATTTTGTCTATAAGTTTGTGTTTTGGGGACAAAATATATTCCTAGGTGTGTCCCCAGAAAGATCACAAAGTTTTCATAATTATTTAAGGTTAATTTGTTCCATAATTTCTAAGTACATCTATGTAAAGGTGCACTGTGTAACTTTTCTGGTGGAGGGTAACCTGCTTGTTGTATGGATATGTCATTGCTTTGCTTCGGATGTTCCACAGTATGATATTAAACAGCTCTACCTTGCATTTTAAAAAAATTTAACAGTTTTATAGCTCAAAAATACGTAGAAAAACAGGCGGTTGCCTCTCCACAGACCTGACCTGTAACCTGGCCTGGTTTAGAATATTAGAAAAGTTACAAAATGCACCTCTAAAGATGAAAAGGCAAAAATAAATAAATAAATATATAAATAAATAAAATAATAATAATAATAATAATAATAATATACAGAAAATGTTCATCATTACCAAAATACTTACAATACAACATGATTCTTAGAGCAGCACTGTCCTAGTAAAATAACATGTCTCGTATATATTATAGAAGGAGGCCCTGTTGTGCTCTCAAACCTAACCTACTGCATTCCCTTATGTTTTCTTTTTTTTTTTTGTCATCTTCCTGCTCTATCGAATACACACACAGACAAGCATGCGGGCGTCGATTCCCCAGCCACCCTGCGGCCTGTTTGTCTGCCAAATGATTCCTGACTGCACGTTTACACCAGAGAGCACACACCAGCCTCCTGCCCCGTACACAAGCACACAAGCCCACCCTGCACTGGGATTGGCCCCTCTCATGCCCCACTTGTTACCCAGACACACACTGACACACATGACCAGAAGGCCCACATTTGTTTTCTTGTGGTTACAGGGCAAATGGGATCCAGTGAGAGATGACTGTTGTATATGAGTACCTATGGACCCATGTGGGCAGCAGTTGTTGGCAGAATATTTTAAGCAGTTTTATATAGGAATGTGATCTTTTGGCTAGAGACAATCATGAGCAAATCACAGTTAAAATGAGTAAATGTTTGATTTCTGTGACTAAATAAGTATCTATGGCATGTTTAATATTTCCTTCAAATACTAATACTAATTAATATTAATACAAAAAAGTGTAGGTCTCTAAGGGCAATAGAGGCCTCTTCGCAGATTGTTTTAGATTCTATAAGAACTATATTTAAGCCTACTGTGACAAAGATTGCCTTAAAATGCACTGTGGGAGTATGTTGTATACCTTTATGTTTGACCACTACCCTCACCTGTTTATCTCACTCATACTATTTTGAGTGTGAAGTCCTAGGTGAGCATATTAGTACCTGGCGTGCTATGCTAACTACATTCTGAGGCTATATTTATGTGCTTTGTGTATATGCTGTCAAACTGCTTCGCACCATACGGCCAGACGCTGGCCCAAATGAACATGGACCCCCCGTGATGGCTTTGGCTGAGCTGAAGCTACACACACTAAATGTACCACAAAAAGCAAATGGTGCCGCACACTGCACCACACACATACACACACTTCCACCAGCTGACCCAATTACACAGAGATGCGCAACGAGATGGAAACAAATCTACCCAGAGAACCAGTTAATTTAGAGGGGCTCAAAGATAGGCACAAACCCGCTCAGAGAATTGCTCCTAATATACAAGTTATAAGGAACAACTTCAGAACTCCAAACTTTGGTAAATGTTTTCAATTAAGCGGTATTTTTACCTTGGCACAAGTACATCAGTTAAGTTTGTGAGGTATTCTGAACACACATTTTTTAAAAGAATGCTGGCCTATACACTGTAAAATAATAATTATTATGGGGTTGTATTTGTAACATCGAGACCCATGTATGCTTTTAATTTAGGGAAATTATTATTTTTTCATTACCAAACGCACATCTTTCACATGTGAGGATGTAAAATTATCTATACAAGCCTTCTAGTATATTCTGAAGAGTAAGACTGTTAAGATGCCACATCATATTTTTTGCAAGTAATGGCGAAAAAATATTACTAATAAAAAGTGGCTAATTAAAACATTCTTATTGAGTGACAGCAAAAAGAGAGTCATGTAGCAGGTGCAAAAGAATAGACTCTATGCTAACAGCCAAACTGCCAATCACTGCTAACCACAAAAAGAAGTTTTAACTAAGTTGAGTTGATGAAGTAGAAAAATAATCTGTCCTATAGTTGCTAATCCACATCAACATAATTTTGTTGGCTTGAATATCTCTGACTCGGCTCCCCTCCCCCTTACCCTCTTTCCCCTCACATCCCCCCTCTGTACCTCAGGAGAGCAGAGCAGTCATAGGGTTGTGGTAGCCTCTAATCAGTGTGAACAGCCAGCTAATTACCAAACTCTCAGCCCTCCGCCGACCGTTAATTGCATACATTAGACACCATCAGCAGCGGTGCAAGATTAACACTTAAAATCTTCCCATTGCTGTAGCGACGATGATTGTGTGTGCAAAAGCCATAGACGGGACTTGGAGTGGATAACTGTATTCCCCATGTGTAGATGTGTGCTGTCTCAGTGGTGGTGGTTGCAAATATTTAACACTTAATTAGAGCCAAAATGGCGACGTGGCAAATGTTACAGAGAGGGGCACCGCGCTGGGGTGATGGGGGCGATTGGTCATCGAGGGCAACCAAAAGTCTCACTGGAAACGACATATGGAGTGACATTAAGAAACATCAAATAATGAAATACCAATATTTACATTTTAATTACCCCACTGGAGCTCCGCATGAACTCGTAATAATGTCAGAATATGTGCAGAACAATATTGTACAGTAGTGTGCAGGTTTTCAAGAAGAGGCATGAACAAAGACATGTGTAGAAAAGGTATAACAATGGGTACAATTAAAATGGTAAAAATAGACAAGGCACTAGTTCTTTCTTGCAATAAAAAGCATTTAAAGATAATACCCGAATTCATTCTTGAACATTAGCACCAAGAAAAATTTTCTCTCAATCATCAGACCATAAATGTTCTATTGTTCTATTCAAAGACCCAAACTATGACCATGTAATGTCTAAGGTGTAATTTCAATAATTATCTGTTCGAAAATTTAACAGTGCACTATGGAGAATACATTCATCACTGAAAATTCTCCCAGCATATTGGTTTCTCTGCCGTATCTTGGCATCTTTTTTATCTATCTATCAATCTCACTGCTGACAAATTCATTTTCCCAGCTTGTTCAATTAACTAGGTGGTGAGAGTCTATTGATCTTATGTCGGATTACCTCTTCAAAACAATATCCCGTTATAACAAGTTCTCAAAATCCAAAATCTATATTCCATGGATTGTGAAATGGGATATGCACCTGCCTACAACATGGGCCAAAAATGAAACTGCTTTATAAAAATCTATTAGCGTTGAACTTTCTAATAATAATACTATGAAGCAAAGCCTGCAGCATTAAAAGAAGACCCAACAGACCCTCCCTGTCCTGGCTGGGTGCTGTCTGTGTATAAGATTATGAAGCTGTGTTGATTCTATCTTCCTAATCCGCCATAGCTTTCCATAGAGAGAAGAAAACTCCAGAGGGATTAATTTACCATTCACAGATTAGCGATATGTCTCCAATATCATCATCCAGGACAAACATTGTAAGAAAGGGCTCAACAATGCCCAAAAGATGAGGCATACTGTACCCCGATTAAATGAAAGACAGAGATGTAAAAGAGACAGCACCGAGACAGCATCATGCCTTAATGTTTTAGCTTCAAGACAAGAACATTAGAGCTCATTCCACTTCCTCATCTGAGCCTGAAAAAGCCTGGGCTGAAAATCTTAATTAATTGTCCAATAGTGCTGCAGGGTCATTATGCATTGCAATAAAGAAGCGTGTAATTATAAGATTTAACAGCCATTACCAAGGCCAGGAACTCATATGTCATCATCAGCAAGCAAGCCAATGGTTTGGTACGCTTCTGTGTGTGGCCTGATGGACAGCACACACACATTCACAATATACAACAACGGCATACAGTGTAGAGGTAAAATAGAATAAAACACTAAAATGACATTAAAGTAAGATCAGCAGACATGATTTACTTGGGAGATTCAATGACATAGGCCAATACTTAAGGAGTCAAATAGTCAAATAGTCTAAAAAAAAATCAGGCCAATTTACTGATAATAAAAATATGAGCAAATTCAACCACAGTGAAATCTAGTGTACTTAGTGTTTTGTTTGTCTGCAGGCTCCAAATGTAGTGCTAGTGCTCACAAACATACACCTGATATCCGTAGATTTCAGAATATTGAAACATTTGGACTGTTGCCATAACAATCAACAAATTCAAACTAAATATTTAGGATTTTTCAAAAGGAAAATCTCCTCAAAATATTGCATATGGTAGGAAACTGAAACTCATTAACAGGGACAATGTTTCTATTATTATTACAGTTGGTTGCATGTTCAGAGAAACATGTTCAATAAACAAAAGGAAAATGTAATGAGATAGGACATAACAGGAATGAAGGGAAGACATAAAATCATACAAAAACAAATAAAAAATTATACACTAATTCAAAATAGAACAGAAATATCTAACCACCAAGCCTGCTGCACTTGATAATTAGGTTGCTTTTGGGTGAATAGAAAACAAATATTTGTTGTTCTTTTTGTTTGTCTGTGGAAAGCGGTTTTGGTAACCCCCTGTAATATATAAATACATTTACCTATGAGTGATCGCATTTGTGTGTGCACAAGCCATAAGTCGTCCCCATCTGGTGACAGGCACGCTCCAATCCCATTTCCCCACCTGCTTATTCCCTGATGGAAGGGATGAACCCTCAGGACTGTTATTTAAGCAGATAGATGGAGGACGGGAGAGGACAGCGGGACACAGACAGACAGGAGACTATAGCTAAAGTACCATAGAATGTAAGGAAAGTATAGGAAAAGATTTAAAGGAAATACCATTTTTGCTGTTGATAAAAATCTGACAAAACAATACAACAACCTGAGAAAAATGGGAGGAAAAGGAGACAGACAATGATCACTCTGTCTGTGAACTTTACATGAACCGGCAGAAATGATGTGATGCCATGACAGTCCAGGGCCCTCCTTCCACTAGATTTGCTGCAAGCTTTAGGTGTGCGATAAGTGCATGTGTGAATGTCTATGGGAATATTCATGTACATATATGTTGATGCTAGTGCAGAAGTCTTTATGGCCTCCTTTGTCTGTGTGTGTGTGTGTGAGAAGATGGCGATGGACTGAAATGGAGTTTAGCCTCTCTGTAATTATGATCATCTATCTTTATGTCTTCTGAGCATACCATAGCATATCACGTCATCTCTCTCTCTTCTCTCTCACTCAAATACAAAGCAAATTGAAAGTAGTAAAAATGCAGGTGATTGACGTAAATTATTATTGGGTCGGATGCCGTAATGATAATCTAAATGATTTATTTATAACTGCTATTCCGACAAATATTACTACAATATAGAGTGCATGTGTGAGGGCTGGTTTACAGGGATACCATGTGCTGAATGATTGTTATCTGTGGAAAACTGGGAGCCAAACCTTATTTGGTCCCATTGTTAAGTGTCCAGAAATTGGTTCCAACTGAGAGGCTGGTACACAAGTGAATTTGATTTGCAAATGTAATCAAACCCCACAAAACAGAAATGGAGAGATCAAAGTAAATCCCATAATTTTAATATCGGCCTTTTTCCTATTTGCATAAAGTTATAAGACAAAAATATGTATTACTTAAAACATTTGATTATTAATTAGCAAGTAAATTAATGACACCGTTATTGTCACTGGTTTATATTAGGAGACACAAAGTACTAGACGTCTGTCCCATCTGATTTCATAAGATTGATGGAGGAACAGTGGAAAAAAAACAAACAAACTTCAACATTATTGTACAACATTGCCCCATATCAGAGCAAATGTTAAAATGAAGCAGCAAAATCCAGATATTTCCATGTCTCAAACCCATAGTTATGAGATGGTTCAATAATGCAATAAGAAGGCCAACTTAATTCAAAGATTAAGCTCAGCTATCAAATTTAATTTTCCTAATTTGATTTTGTCAATATTTGTTTTCATCTGCAAAGATTGGTATTGTGTGTATAAGATGCAAGAGGCACAGAAAAATAACATCTCATATGCACAAATGTAAGTGGTGGATGAACAGGCAAACACACTTATAGCCAAACCCTAAACGCTTTATGTTTCCCAATAAAAGCAAATCACACTCAACTAGATTAGAGCCAGCACACATGAACACACATCCGCACAGTGCTATGGCCTAATACAATTGGCTTTAGCAATGAAATGGGAGCATTTGTAGAGGAGTGGCTGCTGGAGTTACAACCCCATCTGACAATAACAGTTACCATGTGGTGTGCCTTTGGCTAATAAAAGTTCAGACTGGACAAACCTTTAGGCTCAAGATTAATTGGTTCTTAATTGCTGATCTGATATTTTGATAATTATTCATCTAAATTTTTTTCTCTGCAACTAGGGTGCCCACAGCTAAAGCTCAACCAGAAGAACAGACTTCAATAACCTCTAATGGAAATAAGGAGAACAATGTAAATGAATGAATTATAAAAGCAATAACGAAACACAGCATTTTGTAAGAGAAAAACTGTTAAGAAGACATAGGGACTTAGGGTCATTATAATGAAGAGGTTACAGGATACCATCAGGGTGAGGGAGCAGCACAGCAAGGTGAAGAGGTGTAACAGAATGGGGCAATTAAAATAGATGTTGCTATGAAATTCATCACTGGAATTTATAACAGGGCATTTTAAGAGTAAGACCAAATTTACATTACATCGTTTATTTAAAGATGCCGCTGTAACTGTTCTGGAGAGGGTTCATTACATAACATTTTCCATAATATGGCATTAAACTTGTCTATCTTGCATTTATTCAACTATGAGAGTTTACGTACTAGGAACGTACTAGGGCCAGGAAAAATAATATCTTGGAGGGACAAGGTGGTGCTAGACCCTCCACCAGAAAAGTTTCATAGTGCACCTTTAATATTATTATGTAGCATTATATTTTTAGGTAATGGCCTTTTGCCTGTAGTGCAATGTAACTTCTTCATACACATTATAATAAAGACAACACCTTCAGCTGAAAGTAGGAACTTCCATATTGCAACAGTGCGCTGGAGAAACCTGAAAACTCTATAATATCTGATCACCCAGACCTCTTCCTCCATATCTACACCGAGACCAATTAAATGGAGAGAGTGACAGGAAGTTCCTTTGCTGCCTCCCCCATTTTTACAGCTCAATCATTCTGCATTACGATGGACAATTTGACTGCTTATCCCAAGTGTCAAAATTGAAAGGGACGAGAAAGAAAAAGAGCAAGTGAGATTGAGTGAGGCCAGATAGGAAAAGCAGAAGAATAGTATGGAAGAGTGGTGGGCACCCCCAGAGCAATTTCTTTCTTGAATAAAAACGTTGGGGGAGGAGGTTGTAAAGAAACACTAATGGCAAGGCCCCCCGGTTCTGGTAAAATAGACTGTTTTATAGGTTCAGCTTCTTATTCATTGATTCATTCATTTGTTCGGGCCATGCTCTTTCGTCAAGTCAAGTGCTCATCTGTCTGTCTCTTTCCTTTATGTCCATGGGTCCAGATAAGAGCTGCAGCAAGACTGCCCAGTAGTCATTTAGTTATTATGGAGTATAGTGAGTGTAACAGTAGGGACCAGAAAAGAGAATGAAAAGACCCATTCTACAGTAAGATAAATGAATTTAGATTTTTTTTCTTTTCATGCTTTAACTCATGCTGTTTTAAACATTTTATGTGGAATAAACTACATGTCAATAGTCCACTCAAACACTCTTCGTACAAAGGTAAAACCTATAGACAATTGTGCATTTTGGACCTAACAAAATATACATTGATTCCTATGTGTTGAGCAAATGGCGCCAAAAGAATAATACGTCTTACATCTCAGGAGAGTTGTAACATATAATAGTGTTCAGTTCATGTGCTTCTGTTAGTAACTCGTTTGAAGGACAACAGGAGACATACAGTGTGTGAACGCTCATTTTGCGACCCTAATGATATATCAAATGTTTGCATATACGCCAAATCAGTATGGAAATACATGTGCACACACAAATACACCCAGAGCCCAAGAATAAAAGAGCCAATCACACAGATATGCGTCTGTTGTCACATGTCTCTAAGGTTGGGCGACTATGTGTGTCAGACATGAGTCCCACTGAACACACACACATTCAGCAGCCTTGTTATCCAGGGGCCTGTCTCAGAGGCAGCCTCTCTAACGCTGAGTGATGTTTAAATTAGTTTACAATTTAGCCTCCTCGCTATCCGCAGACGGCTCTTAACTCAGTGTGTGCATGTGCTGTGCTTTTGTCAATGTGTTTGTGCGTGTGGGAGTGTAACAAATTGTTGCCAGTACGGCAGACATCTAATGACTTCAAATTAGCTGCCTGGTGCTCGCCTTGACATGTTGTTACCACTGTTAGCGTCTGTGTGCGCGCTCTGCTGTGTGTGAGCCCGTGTTCTCTGCGCTGCACAGCCATATCATGAAGCAGAAATTGGCTTTACTTCATCAGTCTTTGCATCTATCGCTCATTTTTGAATTTGAATAAGATCAAATGGCACAAACATGAGCTTTGACCTGGAAGAGGAAACCTGGTTGTCCATTTATTTAACTGTTTCTAATCAAAATCTAAGCATTTGTTTACATTTTATTGGAGTTAATGCTGAAGAGGTCTATTTCACTTTGACAACCCACTCTCTCCAGAGAAAAGAGTAAATCATTTTGTGTGTGGACATGAGAGTATTAGATCAGTGGTCAGTGCTGTAAACACACACACACAGAGGCAGAAGATGAAGAGTTCTATCTTTCGGTGTGAGCAGTGGATTGCCTCGCTCGTACATCTAATCACGCTATCTGCTCTTCTCCGCCAAGCAATTGTTGCGCTTCAGTCCCTTTATGACAAAGTTACACGAATACAGCACCGCTCATAACAAGGCCACTCAATTGTAGGAAAAAAAGGAGGAATAATTTATTTTAAAATTTCTATAGGCATGTTTTGACTGGCTCTTGTCCTGACTGGGTCGCCTTGGAGCTCTTCAGCACTTCGGTTCTTTCTAATAGTGTGCATTTCCAGGTCTCCAAACATAAATATTTTGTTAGTAAATGAAATCTAAATTATACTTGAATTATACATTGTAAACATAAGGCAGATCTCAGCAGCATAAAATTATTAGAAGATTAATGTAAAAAATAGAAAGTCGAGAAGCAGAGGATTTGTGGGATAAAAGATGAAAATAAATATTAAAAGATGGAGCTATACTTAGAGAATGGATCAATATACATGTCTACTTACTGTCCATATAGCAGCCTACTGCAGATCAATACAGTAACAATAAGTGATGCAGATTCCCATCCTTTTTGCACTTCTCTCCTCCATGTATTCTTCACATTGATAGTACACATTAGAAAGCACATTATCAGGAGACACTGTTATCCAAGCTTATTGACTACAGCATTTTATTTATATAGTATGACTTGTGGTATTTATGTGTAGTCATGTGCTTTCTCTACAAAGTACACTCTCTTTTGGTTAATTCCGGTGTGCTGCAGTTACACCAAGTTATGCATGTATTGACAAATAAAACAAACTGAAAAGATGGACAGGAGTTCAATCAGTGTGATTTAGTGATGAAACTAATCTTTGTGAATGTAAAACATCACTCTTCTCCCCTCTAGGCTGTCATAGCATGCTCACTCAAACCAAAAACAGATTACATTTAATCTCTTTCTCTTATAGATGCTGATCACAGTTTGCAAGGCAAAATGATGAACCTTTAAAATATTATTCAGTTCAATTATCAATAGCAACATGAGGGCTTTGTGTTAGCGCGAACATATGGTGCCTCGTGCCTACAGTTATACTGACTTGGAACGGTCAAGAGTTTAGTCTGTCTGAGTTCACAGATTAGGGTGAAGGGTCACACAGAAATAGCCTTTTGTTCAGTACATTAAGTATAGCAAGGTAGAAGGTGTTTGCTTACCAGCATACACTATATATAAAAGATGGTTTAAATCTGACCAGCAGGGCCAGGCTTTACATGCACTCGCTGTGGTATACATGAGAGAGTAGGGTGAGTGGGGCTGTCCTACCTGGGATGTGTTTGGCCCAGCCGATGTTGACCACAAGTTCTCGGTCAGCCAGGTCGCACAGCGTCGTCAGGGCCTTGATGTCGCTGTCTGGTACTGTGGGGTCGGGCATGGCATAAATCTTCTCTGGCTCAGCCACCAGCAGGTGAGAGACAATTTTGTTATCTGCAAGGCAGCCAAAGGCAACTGACATGACCACCAGACAAGAGAAAGACAGAAACAGAGAGATGGTGAATTTAGGCTACTGTTGGCTTAAAGATTTTCCACACCAATAAGGTGCAAAAAATAAACAGAACATAAAACAAATTACACAGTGAATATTAATCAAGAGCACTGAGCAGGCATGTTCATATTAAACACAAAATATAAGACATTTTCCATTGTAAAGGTAAACATTTGATTGCACAAAACTTGAGAGAAAAACATAAAATCATTTGGGGCATAGAGAGGGAAGGATAATACTTAAAGCCAAACAGCTCAGCTGGTAATGGTGACATGTGGTGATGAGATCTCTATGGCCCATTAGTAACAGACTGATACCCTGCTTCCAAATTAATCCACTGACTAATCAAGCATGGAAGTCAAAACAGAGAGGAGAGGAGGAAGAGAGGTGTAGGGCCAGAGCACAGTAAGTGAAAGAAGGAGAGATATGAGCAGAGGAAATAGAGGAAATAGCAACAGACTGTAAAAGACAGACAGTGGAGGAGAAAACGACAGGCAGGTGGAGATAAACACAGGCAGAGGGGGGCTGTATTGATCTAACACTATCCAGCCCCATTGGCTCTCACACAAATACACACTTGGATATATATATCTTTATAAATATCCTGTGCATCCCCTTCCCTCCCGCTGCAGCTCCAGGGTCGTTTGAGCACAACCAATCCCAGTCACACAGCAGTATCTGTGGGTAAATCTTATTTAATGTTTCCCTAATTAGAATCAATGGAAGCCCATTTCCAAACCCTGGGCTATTGTTTGGTCCTCACACAATCAATGGAGACACCGAGGCTGGGGATTGTGCTACAGACAGATAGGCACTGTGTGTATGCGAGAGGAAGACAGTTGGACAGACAGGATTTTGGTCACTATTGACTATTTGTAAAAGAAAATACAAAACAAAGAATGCTGATATTAACCTACTGAGGTTTGAAATTGGACTAAAAATATCAGTGTTACATCAGAACAAATCTGGGTACTTAAGGTATAGATTTAGGTATTGTGTTAACCACATAACTTGTCTATAAAACAAAAGAAAAGAGAAAAAAACTATACAACTAAAAACCTGTCCCCTCCCTTAATCACTAGCCCATCATACTATCAAATATATAGAGGATTAAGAAAGATGTAAGGGTAATGCCAAGCTTGTGAGTGCATTGTGTAGTGAGAGTTTGAGCCCACAGAAGCTCTGTATACACAGACACATGCCTATAGTCACATTATCTCATCATTTTAATGATTAGCAGCACACAGTAAACTGTGCAGCCGCTCAGCATATTGGCCTAAAGCAAAATATGCTCCAGCTTTAAGTAAAATGGGCTTTGGGGAGCAAGCCGTTGAACACTGCTCAATCTGCCTCGCCTGCATGCGTATGTTGTGTGTCTGAGCAGACGGTTAGCTAGAGAGCTAACCCTAGTTTGATGTGGTTGCCAGATTGGATTTAATCCGGATTAGGTTGTTGGCTGGTAGCCCCCTCCAGTATCCTGCTCTTCTCATTCTCTCTGAGAAACCATCTCATTTAGGTACCTTTCTTAGTACTCTCTTTTTCACTATCAAATTTGAATTGTCTGGTTTTGCATATATCCTTATTTGGAACCATTCTGGTGTGCCCTAAATGAACTGTTTTGTAAAGAATATTGGTCTTATAAAATGTTATGACCCTAAACTGGTCACCGTACAGACAGGGAGATAAACTTGGCATTAAACAGATGAGCCTCTCACGGCATGCAATTGTGTTGTAATTGTTTACTGTCCAACTGTCTTATTAATATGTAAAGCAGAAAAAGCAGTGTGGCCTTATGGGCAGTGAAATATTGTTAGAATCTGACAAATGAGACTACTGCTTAGATCACATGAAATAAAAGGAGATAGATTCCTTACATGGTTTCTTAGCTGGCAGAGCCAGCTGTGGGTTCAGATATGGACTGTTGTCGGCATCTATCCTGCGTTTATACTTCTGTCTTCCACCACGAACCCTGTCCAGACGAACACCTGCAGCGCACACACACAGAGGCATTAATACAGAAAACAGTACATTTATTATAATGTCACTTAGGATATGCAGGGTCCTTTTTGTACATAGACCTGGAGGAATGAGATTTGACAGATGAGCCATAGGACTTGGTTAGTCGTGCCCTTTCATTGTGTAAGAAGGCCAATATATCCTGACTCCTCTCTTGGGTTCTATGGCATATGACTTTCTTTTTCCTGGTCTTGCCCAATCTCTGTTGGTGGCTGTCTTTCTGTCTGCTTAATTAATTGACACAAAAGAGTCCTAATTTAATTAGTCCAATGTCTCCGGGGATTGGTTGTTACCGTGGTTACCACTTAAAAGATGGATAAGTGAGACAGAGGTGTCTTGTATCCTGAGGGAGAAGAAGAGGAGAGGGCAATCTTCTTTTACACAGGTCCTGTGTTTAAGTGTTGAGTCACTTAAATACATTCAGTAATATTGACTTGTGGGACATGGATGAAATTTTTAACTATCATCTGGGCTCATTGTGACAATAAATATTGAGAAATCACTCCGTTAGAAGTACCTAGCCACTAAAAAAAAGGTTTGGTACTGTACCCCAGTTCATAAAGTAACTTCATCTACAGTATTTCCTGTTTGAAGAGCTGGCTGTCCTATGGCTAAAAACATAAACAAGGCAAAGATGAATTAATTTTATTTAAAGTTTAAAAATAATGAAAAACAAGTTTAAGATAAAGATTCACCATTTACAGCAAGTTTGAAAAGTGACCTTGACTAATGCGCATGAACCTGCAAGAGTAGCTTTTTAAGAACTTACTTAATTATAATAAATATATATAATAAAATAGAACACTTTTTTTGTTTTATTTCTCTGGCTCAGAGCATTTTTGACTTCCATTACTGCAGTATGCCCCTTCAGTCCTCAGACCACAGCTCTTCTTCAGCTGCAGTGAAAGGGTGAGATGGATTTGCTCACACAGACAGATTTAAATCCTGTGGAAATAGTGCTGACCACATTAGAGACAACACACCTGGGAGATTAACACAAGACTTTAAGCTGTAAAGGGGGAAAATGTTCACATAATAAACAATAGGGTAAATTGTGTGAAAACTAAATGAATGTGAATTGATATGCATCTGCAGTGTGCATGTGTGTGTCTGAAAAGGGAAGGTAGACAGAAGGGCCGACAGTCCAGGTACAGTGGGGGGGCTAGTGTCAGCAAACGGTCAAGAATCTCTTAGCAACAGGGGGTACCAACCCTCTCACACACATGCTCACACAGGCAGGAACACAGCAATATTTTTAGGTAAACCGTTGCAGTGTAGAAGTGTTTGGGTAAGCCCTGACAAGCGGATAGCTCAGTCACAACATGGGTCAGTGGAGAGACAAAAACAGGAGAAGGCCAAAATGTATTAAAGATGAGATATGTGGTCGAAGATTGTGGGTTTCACAAACAGATCGCAAACTGACAAAAATATTACAGTTATTAAGATTTTTGACTTGACAGTTCCATGAATTAGGGTTGGATTTCTTTAGTAGCACACAAATAAAGAAATCGACTCTACAGATGTTTCTGCTCACAATAATATGACTATGATGATGATTATATTGAAGCAAAGTAAATCATACTTTAATTTAGATTGTTATTATTTATAATTATAATGTAATAAACACTATGACACATTTAGATACTCCTCCTTCTAACCTTTCAAATAGAGAGTGCTATTTTCCACTCCCATCCCCACATACCTTAAAGAGGCAGTCGCTCTGCAGCCAGGCTCACTTCATAAAAAGGCCTCTCTAACTACCTCATCTATTTTCCACCAAATTAACTCTCTCTCAGCACTGATTAATGATCAAATCTAAATGAATCAAATTAAAAATTGAAAATTATATTTCCAAAGCCCACAAAAAAGAGACAGGAGGAGGTTAAGGAAGAGAGTAAGAGTGCTGTAACTCCCTTTAACAAATGAGCCTTCAAATAATAAAGAATGGTCATGAGAAGAGAGGGGAGAGGAGAGTACACTTTGAAAATAGAGAGAAAAAAATCTGACAGTCAAAGGGATGAGGAGTACAGTAAAATAACATTTAAAAATGAAAAATTATTATTGAGGTAATACAAAAACATAAAAATCAGAGTAATAATGGAGTAGTGAACAAGGAGAGAGAAAGAATATATACAGGGAAATGCTGTAGGCAGCATTGTGCAGGTTACCTCCCATAGCCTGTATGAACAAATACTACAATAAAACAGTTGCTACCTGAATATGAAGACACTGTATGACAATGATGGAGGTGAAAGGTTCCTACCGTGGGAATTTCATTGCCTGTCAATACGGCCATCTGTGCTGATCACATCAGCATAGATTTTACACAACATTGGCATCTCTGTGTGTATGTGTGTTTGAGCTATTGAGTGATTGCAAGTGAAATGCCTTTGACACCTATGTGCTTTGAACGGGACCAACCGATGAACAACAAATGAAGGGAGTGAGGCAGATATAGAGCGATGGGACACAAAGAGGAAAAGAGGAAAAATTGCACAAGAGGAAAGACAACAGCCAGATTGATTTCAGATGGCCGATAGATGATATGATAAGAACAACGTACAGACTGAGGAAGGGCAGACAGCAGTGAGAAATAAAGTGGAGAGGGGCAAATATAAATGGATTGATCAAAAGCAATTGAGACATATGGCAGAAAGATGGATTTGATCAACTAAAATGTAGTTTTATTATATGAGCCTTAGGCAGAACATTTCATTTCACAATAAATAAAAATCTATCTGTAGTAACAAAAGATCTATGGATACTTGAAGTGGGACAGTAGAAGAAGAGTGGAAGTGAGGTGAAAAAGACTGTAGAGTCAACAGTGATGTTTGTTTAGACCGGAACAGATCAGAGCTGCTCTGCCCGAGGCAGCGAGCAGGTGGCATCACTGCTGTGTCAGTGTGTGCGAAGACACAGCCAGTGTCTGAAGTCTTTTCAACACCTATGCACTCTATACAATTCTTCAATATGCAATCACATTTAGATCAAATCAATATTTTACTTTGGACCAAATTTGACATTGCTCTATTTCCATTATGGTTGCTTTTTCTCAGATGCAACAAGATGCCACTCACATACACTCTCTTACTCAGGACACACACCACAGGGCAGATTTAGCTACAAGTTTCCCGAGGGGAAACACCAGACACCACTAGTTGTCTATATCTATATTTTTCTATTTTTTTCTCTTATTTTCTGTCTACTAATGTCTATGTATTCCTTTACATTTTTTACGTTGTGTGTTCATGTTGATGATATTGAGAAGAGGTGTGTACAAGTATGAGAGCAGAGAGCTTCAGTGGCAACAGGCACGCACACACGTACGCACAGTGCAATGCAGGCCTTCCACCCGCTCTCACTCATTAGGTGTGGGAGGCCATGGGGAGCATGGCCAGAGCTGGCACAGGATCCTGCTGCGTGCGTTTGTGGAGCAAGCGCATGTGAGGCTCTGTGCATGTGTGAGGCACTACGCCAGGATTTATATTTGCACTGTGTGGACTGCGAGTCATGTGGCATCTGAATCCAGCTGGTCTTTTACACTTTATAGAGATGGGCGCTTTGCTTTTGGAGCTGTACGTTCTGTCTGTTTAACTATGATTCAGGAAATGTGCTATCATCAAAGTAATGTAATGTGTGGGAGCAAATTCTGTCAATATGAGCATATGTACAATGTACAAGCATACTGAATACAGTTGGCTAGTAGAGAGAGTGCTTCTGCCAAAGCGTTTCATGTACAAATTCCAGCTTTGTGGAATGGATCCTGTTCATTAGTATTTCAGACATTACTTTTGATGTGTATATTTGTGCAGATCATGTATTTTCAACTCTACTCTGAACAGTAAAGTTAAAACAGAGAGCTTTTCATGCTATACCTGAAAAACACTCCTGCTATGAGTAGATTCTGGCCCCACCCACCTGACCTTTCGCTCTTCAGCTGACGCATCATTATGACCTCATTAAAAATGGACAGGCAGCTATAGCCAGAGGGTAAGTTCTCATAATACAGTCAGGCTTTTAATTGCCTTGCTCCAGAAATTAACTGCTACATATTGGTGGGTGGGTTTCCCCTGTTCGCTCCTTCTTTCAGCGGGCCACCTGCTTGTGAACAATTTTTTGCTAGTGTTTGAGTCTGTGTGTATGTGGTTAGCGGCACAGGGAAAGGAACTGTTGGTTTACTGGATTACTGACCCTCTGGCCTCTTGTTCTCTCCGCTCTCCATCACGCACATGAACTTACTCTTCATTTCAGCCTCCTTGTCTCCCAGGGCGACAAAGCTAATTTGAGGCAGATCTTGGCCTAAGGGGTAAACCACAGTGTCCACACACACGCTTTGTGTAATACACCACATTTCACCCCACTCCACCGTTTCCATTTTATCTTCACCTTTCTCCTGTGAGCTACCCCCTGACACCAGCAGTTAATGCTGATGCTAACTGATCTAGCCACTTACCATTATCATCTTCTGCTGCTATGATGGTTACTGCCTAAAGCCAAACAAGAAGCTGCCGCTAAATGAGTGCAGTGAACACATGCATCAGTGTATGTATCAGTGAGACCAAAAGATACTATGCACTGCTGTGCAATGTCCAATGATCAGAAATGTTTTCAAATTCAGTTTAAAACTATTATGGTTCCATCATTTTTGTAAATAATATAGCTGTGTTTACAGAAAAAAGCATTAAGGATATTTTGTCTTCAACAATTTACTGCTTAGGTTTGGAAGAGCAGTAGTGGCTAATTAGTGTTACAAATAAACCATACCTTCTTGTAATACATTTAACATAATATAATTACCTATTTTAAAAATATATAATATGAACACATAAATAAGAGATAGTGAAGAGGGGTAGTGTGTCTGCAAGCCTATCAGGAATATTTAGTAGGCCATTAATCATGCATTAATATAGTTAAACAATACACAAAACAGTATACTAGAGGAGACTGAAGTTTCTTAGCCAGGGTGGCGCCACCTAGTGCCTCCGCGCAATTTCATTTCTCTCCAGCGACTATGTCAGGAATCAAAATACCATAGACAGTTCGCAAAAACCCCGGAAGTGCAAGTTCAAGCATCAGCCAATCAGCGAAGAGCCATATATTCAGTGTTGTCAACGATTCCCGAGATCAAGGATTTAAATCCAGAATAAAGAGAATGTTTGGTGAATTTCATCAAGGGAAAAGACGTGATTGCCCTTCTTTGGGATTTGGAAAAGGCTTAATACACCAGTTATCCCCGTTAGCGGTGCATTACATAGGTGACTACCAAATAGCAGCCATTGGTTAAATAATAAAAAGTACCTGCCTACCACCGTGGGAACAAATTCTAACACTGCGAGGTCAGACGGTTTCTATGAAGTGAAACCAGCTGATGAATCAGGCTAGAAGTTTCTGCCTGTGTTAAAACAACTGAGACAATTGCAGCAGCGGCATGTCATTACAGCCGACATGTGGATGAATCAGACAATGTACAAACACAAAAAATGCAAACGTTGTATCATGTGTCTTGATATAGTATAGCAATCTAATAATCATGTGCATAGGATTTGTTGTACTACATTTTTGTTTGACGAAATGTAGTTTTTCGATCACACAAACTTGAAAGATGTACATTAAAGAGTAGAACTTTTAAGCTGTGAATTAAAAATACTTGACAAGTGAAATTTCAGTCATATTATACTTTACTACTGTACTAAAATATATCAGAATACAGTATACAGTTAAAACAATATGAGATGTTAAGAAAGAGAACAGCTGAAAAGAGTAAGCCATCAGTGAGTGGGAGAAGTTGATAACAGGTATAGATGGAGGGGGCTGGCCAGCGTCGGTGCAGCCTGACCACGGTGAGGAAGGGGGCGTAGGCCAGGTCCCCCATCAATTACAACCTTGACCCTCCTCCTCTGCCTGCCTCTCTGTGCCTCACACGCTCACACACTTTCTGCCTCATTCACCCCTCCTCACCCCGCTGCTCCTCCTCCCCTGGTCCCTCTCCTCTGCTCCTATAAATCAATCTCTTCTCCCTTCATGCCTCCTGCCCCCCTACAACTTTCTCCACTCCCACCTCTACCCCTATTTCTCCATCAGCCACTGGCCTCCTCCTTAGCCCCTTCTCATCCTCCTTTCATCGTTGGGAGTGCAGAGGGACTAGTGAGGTCAGAGGTGGTCAGATGAGAAGGAAAGGGAGAAGCGGAGTCAACATGGCAATGCAAAACTAACAATAGTGTGGGTGCGTTTAGACAGTGTTAAGGGTTATACATAAACTGTGGCAGTAGAAGAAGAAGAAGAGACCTTTTCCCCTACCCTCTCTCAGCATGCCCACTGTCAGACACTTCATGAAGCGGCAGGCCTGGCACGACTTGCGTCTCCTCTTTGTGATCTCGCACTCATTAGTGGCTGGACAGCTGTATTCAATGTTACCTGTAAAATGAACAGAAAATACTGTTGGTACATACATTAATGACAACCAGAACATTTACAGAGACATTTAAATACAAGAAAAAAACAGCTAAGACTAGATGTAAATATTACAGAACAAAAAGAATAATAGATAGAATAAAGAGAAAATTATTCCTAAACATGCTGTCACGCCAATTAACTAAGCAATTGCGTGCAACACAGGCATGGAAACACAAGTAGCTCACACTAAGTTTATTAGTTAAACTAAGGCTATTAACTGTTCAACCTGGGCAACTTCTAACAACACTTAGAGTGAGGTTAATACAGCTTTTAGGACTAAAGAAGTGAATAGCTCAATGCTCAGTCAATGGGCCATTATTGTCTACAACATACTTTCTTTTCCAACCTCTTCTTTTCCCATAAAATCCAATTTTTCTACCTGTAGCCACCTTCAAAGGCACAGTGCACAGTGTTTTCTATGGCCTCACAACTACAGTACTGCAGTAAGCCCATGCATCTCCCTCTGAAAGAAAGTAAACAGTGATTACTATTGACTGCTGCTCTGCGAAGGATGTTTCTCATTACGGGCCTGATTAAGAGGGCTGGTTAGCCCAGAAAGAGGCTAAATGCACAAGTGTCTTCTAATGGCTAACAAGATGCCCATTAATTGGCCTTGTTAGTTAAAATAAGGGCTAAACATGCTAAATGGGACTCCTGCAGTCTGTTAAATGAACTCAAAGGGATTTTTTAGTAAGCTCTATACTCAACATGGTGATGATACATGTGGAGCAGTTTAATCCAATTAGATGTCTTGTTAGAACTAAGGTTTATATGAGCTACTGCGAACAGAAGCTCAGTAATGGACCACATCCACTGCAACAATCATTTAACAATACTTGGGGCATATAAATATAAAACCTGATATTATATGCCCCATGATATGTGCTGAGAAAGGAGAAGTTGTATTTCTGCCACATACCAGTTCACAAGTGTGTGTGTGAGTGTGTGCGCGCGCACGTGTGTGTGCGTGTGTGTGTATGTGTGTATGTATGGGAGAATGGTACAAGAGGGTTCAAATCCCCTGCAATCTCCTTTGAGATGTGTGAGTATGTCCACCTGCTGCATGACAATTGACCACTTACACAGACACAGGGTCTGAATGACCCTGAATGAATGGTACTATTTGTAAGCTTTCTTTTCTATTGTTTTGGACAGGACACCTACACATTGTAACCAGAATTCTATCCCATTGCCCATTTCCTGCAGTGCTGATGTATCACTAAGAGAGTCACTCAGAATGTAAGATAAATGTGATATTTTTATATTTATAAAAAGACCAAATGTATTTTTTTTCTCTTACACTAATATAATAGTTTTCTTAACTTCATTTTGCATATGTATATTTCTTCCTCTGGTTTGCTGCATTTCTTAACAAAAATTATTTACTGTGATAAATAATGGTAATTCTGATTCCATCTCACAAATGCATATTTGTCTGACTAGCTCTCTTACATTGTCCTGTCCTTTTTTCCCCCCATACCTAGCCCTCCTCCCCTCTCCCTTTATCCCACTCTCTCAATAAGGGAGTGATAGATGCAGGTTGTCAGGTGCCTCTGGACTGACGCCACAGCAACAGCAGCTGCCACAGCCACTTCCCCCCTGCTGCGACATAAACACACAAACCACACATTTCCTCCAAAGTCCATGTGCCCGGTGCCTGGACCCTCTTCGTCGCTCTCTCGCTCTCTCCTTGCCTTCCTGTCCGATCCTCTACCTCAACCCCCACTCGCCCCGCGCTGTCCTCCCTGTCCAGCTGGAGGTGTTTTTTTGGTGATTACCTGCAGTTTTATTGGCTAATGGCTTGAAACACACCAATATGCCTGCCACTGCCCATCTGAGCCCAGCCTTGCTTTCAAGCCAAAATGTGCAGCCCCACTCTTTGCCATACATAAACACAAGCATATGTACACGGCATACACATAAAACCTGTACTAATTTACATGGATGAGCACAAGGCCACACACAGGTAAGGAGGAAAACTCACAACTGAAAATACGATGAATAAGTTTGGCCAGGGATAGAGCCAGCGATAATGTCATGACCCATTTGTCACAGGGAAATTCAATCGTCCATCCAAACCAATGTTAGGTGAATTAAAGCAGTATCAGGTTGAAAAACATCTCAAATTTTGTTTTTTGAAACTTTGCAACTCAATTTTCAATACCATTTGCATTTGAGGATTTCTTTGCTTAGAAATTGGTTATAGTTATTTGACTTTTGCATATATATCTTGTTCTGTAAGATATCTTTTATATGCACTTCAATTATTTTTATAAAGCAAAGCAATTCAATATTAATGTAGAGCTAAAATGTAACACTTTATAAATATTATCCCAAAGAAATGGTTGCGTGCCTGGCATTGACCCAACCACTAACCTACAGCTACAGCATACCTGATCTGCCACATGTCCACTATGGGAGAAGCCCGGATTACAAATAGAGAAAAAATGAGGCAACAACACAAAGGGTGCACACCACAACGGTTTAAACCTATCCAAGGTCATACACCAAACAAGCTCTATAGGTTACTGTCATCACGGCATCATATCTATATGTTTGCTGGGATCTCGTATTTAATCTGCGCCTCACTCTCACCTATATGACCTTTAACAAGCCCTTTAAATGAAATGAGACAGGTGGAATTGGTCAACTATTAGATACAACAGCAATGGGCAGTGAATTAGGGGTTAAACCTACATATGGAGTGATTACAAGGTCACGCTCTATTCATGTGCTGGTGTCTATGTGTGAATGAGCCTGGCCTTTTATCTCTGCGCGTCTGTCCCAGGCTTCAAATCTCTTGGTGGGGATTGCCATGTGTTCTGATCTGCTTCCATAATAAACACAGACAGGTCCTGGCTGCACAGTGAGGTGGTGGTCACTGTCTAGCCACAAATGTTAAGACTTTTACTCGTCTTCTAGGCTGTCGGGTTCTCTCTGGAGGTTTACTGGGGAAAGCTGCTTATCGGGACAGAAAGAAAGGGACATACTGTATAGATAGGTCTGATATGACTGACAGACTGCAGGACTCAATGGATCAATGTTAATGTTAGAAGACTGGTTACCTGGTTTGAGTTGTTATAATGGTGGAATTTAGTGATGTATATAAAATAACTTAGTTCTGAAGTAGTGTGATAACTGTACTTTGCAAACGAGAGTCTCTCAATGTAGCCAGAATAAATGAGCTGATGATGTATTTTTCATACTGGGCATATGTTTTAAACCAGATGCCCTCACCAATAAAAAACACTTCTTTGAAAGGCTTGGTACTGGTAACTCAGAGCCTCTGTTGCCGAATTATTGACTGCAGCGCAAGGTTAGAATCTGATCTCTCACAAGTATCATTATTAACAACTACTTTTTTAGTTTAATTTGAAGATACTCTTTAGCAGTTCCAGTATAGAACCCAAATATGTGAAATTGCTTTGTACGGGACAAGCATGGGATTACTGGGTCTAATATCTGCCACTCTTCTCATCATGTGGATTACGATATATCCTGTCTCTCCTTTACCCCTTACCTGAACTTCTAACCCTGAGACATGACCTGTGACCTCCCGCCTACTTTACCTTATCACCTAAACAACAGGCTTATCGTAAACAGTCTCACAGTCTGGCATTAGCCACAAAATTTGCTAATGCAAACACGATGGAGAAATCGCCCCGTGCTGTTGATGAAGGGGTCATGGTCGAGAGTTGGTGGGGATAATCTAAAGTGAGATAATTATGTGCATATATATGGGTAAAGGGAATATTACAAAGAGAGGGCAGTGAAAATAGACCAGGACTCTTTAAGCAGAAATGTGCTCTATAAAAATCTGGGTTCACATCTGGCCTCAGGCTTCCATCATATGTCCTGGATCTCACCTTGGCTTGCGTCTTGTGACCGACTGTTAAAAATAAAACAAACCCCTCATGTATTGAAAAAGAGGGATTATAATGCCTATAGACAAAGTGCCTTTGGTGACCGTTTCTAATAAAACTCTACAATATTAAAATAGGAGGAAAATTCATTCACTTAGCTATTTGTCAATTAGGACAATAAATATTTGAACTAAACAAAACGAGGACCAACCTTGAATGGTACGCTTGAAAAATGCCTTGCAGGCCTCACATGATGCCACTCCGTAGTGGTACCCTGATGCGATGTCCCCACACACTAGACACAGTCTTTTGGGCATTGAATTTAGCATGTACTCGCACTTAATTTGTGAATCTTCCCCAATTGTTGAAGAACAGTCCTCATAGCGCTTTGATCCAGGACCACCAGCAGGTCCCAGGGGGCCTGCATTGGACCCGTAGAGGCTGGGCGAATCTAAGCCGTTTGGATGGCCGTTCATGGTGGACGAATAGGAGCCAGAGGCGTCACTGGAGCCACCAGGAGAGTGGTGGTTCAGACTGTCGGTGAGAGACGCAGGACTGGAGGGCTCAGTCTTTATATACGAGGATGGACAGTTGGACTCTAGGTGGCGCTCCTTACTAGACATTCTGCAGAGAAGCCTGGAAGAACAAGACAATTGGAAAAAAACACAAAACATTAACACTGATAATAAAAAGTATTTAATACATCTCAGTGAGTGAGTACAAATCTGAAGGAGTGTTCATGATATCTGCTCTGTAATACACCCCACAGAGACAAACACATACATGCTTACGGTGCTCATCCGTCACTCTCCGGTCAATAGTGGCTTGTTCTACATGAAGGTAATCAGTAAGCAGCCTCTCTGCTGCTCAATCATCCACAGACACAGCACACATACGAGCAGGTAAAACAAGGCTCAGCTCACAACAATACAAAGACCAAGAAACAGACACATGTCTAAACATAACAGCATGGATTTCTCCCTGTCTCTTGACTCTCATGTTTTTTCTATTACACTCCCCAAGGAGGCTGACTGGTGACTTGTTAATGGCAGTTGTAATTAACAGCTATCTTCTCTGTGTCCGTATCTCTCCACCCCTCCTTTTGTCTCCCTTACTATCTATGTGCCCTGGATCCCTATCACTTCCCATTCATTGCATCTCTCAGTCTTTCCCCTGTCTGCCTACTCTGTCTTACTCTCTTCCCTTTTGCATTACCTCAGTCTATCCCTCCATCTCAGCCCTTCTTTCTGCCTCTCATTCCATTGTAAAAGGTAGAAAGCACAAAAGGGGTTTTTAATTAAGGCAGGATGCAGCTAAACGAGGGGCTTCTAAAGTCCAGTCGGCCTGTAAAAGATCCCTGTTCTACAGAGGCCCATAAAAACAGCAGTGACCTGACGAGGAGGTGTTGCTGCAATACCCCCAACTCACACAATACAAGGAACGACTGAAGACAGACAAACACATTATTTGGACTTCAAGAATTGGAATGCATTTTAAGACACAGTGCAGTGTATTTTACTATGCATAATTCATCTGTCATAAGTGTTACAAGTATTTGTGTTGAAGATGTGTCTAGATCATCTACTCATGTTTAATATATAATAATTTGTCATTCAAATTATTTTAGCTTTGTACGAAATGGCTTTATTTGATTCCTCAAAAGCCTTTCCATATCCTCACACAGAGCGGTGGAGGGTTGTCTCTTAACCTGCTAATGGCCTTAGTTTTTGGTCACCTAGATCTAAAGAAAATGTCAATGGTTTACCAGATTGAAGTAAAATACAATACTGATAAAGACATCAAAATGTCTAAAGCACACATTGGCCACAGGAGAGCTGTGGAGGCACAAAAAAACTAGTCTCATTTATGTAGATGACGTTCAGGTGATGATTTAATCTGTCCCTTCTCCCTCTTTATTCACTCCCTGCAGGCGCCATCCCTCTGAGTACCATTAAGTGAAAGAGTTCAACTGCCACCAGATATCACACACTCCCCTCTTCTTTTTCCTCTTTTCCTTTTTCCAGTCTCACTCTCTTCCTCCAGCCGTGCTCATATCTGTGCACTAGGCTCCGGCTCCCCCTTTACTCTGCTTATAAATGAAAAATAATGGCAGTCAAAGGGGGAGGAATAGAAAGAAGCAGAATGAACATGTGTGTGCAGAGACGAGCAGAGCAAAGAAGATTAAGAAATCAGAGCAGTGTGCGGTGCTGAGTGAGAGGTTGAATGCATTTATGTATGTATGTTATCAGTATAATTATGGAGCTATGTAGCGATGGCTCACTGCTGAAGGAGCAGTCTTATTGTGCTTGTCTGCTCCACAGAACAGAGTGCGCAGAAAAGCAAGGCACAACCTCTTTTATTTTATCAATGCACTGCGTTTAAAGTGGTTAAAGAGATTAAATAAAGAGGGGAAATAAAGTGTTTCTTTTTGTATTTTAATAAGAAGAGAGGGTTGAGTCGAGAACATAATGGGATGATTATGGGAAAACATTGTAGTAATCAGATTAAGAATAAATTAGAACTAAGGAATGGTTTTATACAGTTTATTGCTGTAACTGAAAGATAATTATGCAGTTTCAGACATAAAAATTACCTGATTAAAATATACTGTTTATTTTTGTCAGAAATTTACTTACTAAATTGATGAGAGTGAAAGAACACACTTTTTGTTTTAATAAACTACACTACAAGTATGTATGAGCCACAGGTCTAACATTAGGGACTATGGATGATTTAGATTATCTGTGATCCTTAATATTAGATGGTGTGAGCTAACATGCCCAAAATATCTCAACTATGAGATTATATGTTGGCTATCTCATGGTTAAAACCTACAGTCAGCTTGCTGTTTGGTAAGACTGCAACCACCATGTACCCTCTACTACCAAACTAACTGGTAACTGCTGTTGTTATTGTCCTCACTGAACCTATAGGTGAAACAGACAAAATAGAGGACCCCACAGAAAGAGAAAAGGCAGTGTTTGGTGCGTTTAAAGGGACACTTTGGTGACAAGCTGTCATTAGGCCAGTGAGCTGAGCTGTGCCCCCACAAACATATAATCATCGCATTAGACCAGCTACTCTCAGCCTCGGCCCTGTGTTTTTGTCACTCACTCTCTTTTATTACATACAATCCACTGTGTTCAAATAACTCTAAACTGTTTCCCCCAGGAGGAGCCATCATTTTGGAAGCTATAGTTTCATTTCAGTCTGAGAAATTCAAAGGTTTGGTCCACCATTTGATCCCATTTCAACAGTGCTTTAAACATCTACATTTTGCATAATATGTAAAAAGGCTTTGTATGGGTTTTAGTTCCTTGTTGTAGATGCCATTTGAGGACTTTAGACCATTTTTGGTCAAAGGTTATTCTTATTCTTAATACACAGATCCTTTTGAGCTATAAGTCATGTTAATATTACCTCCTCAGAAATATACCTGGAGCTGTATTTTATTTCATTCACACGGTAAACCTGCATTATTAGTGTGTCTACATCTCCAGAGCTCAAAATGCTCTCTTCCACTGTGTGATGTCATGAAGTGATATTTTTCTTGTTAACAGCTTTACCTTTTGTTTAGAAAAAGAGAGAGAAAACTGCAGACCTTAAATTATCTAAATGATTCCATTGAAGGTGTATGGAGTTTACAGTGGAGCACTTCCTGTATTACCACATGACATCACAAAATGTTTTCTGTTCGAGAGAAGATCTCCTAAATGTGAAGGATTTGTGTGTTACATATGTGTGAATGAAACAAAACACAACTCTGGGTATGTTTGTGATAAGAAAACAACATTATAACATCGATCAGAAAATAGTGTATAGCATGCTCCCTTTACCTGTGTATTGCTATAGTTTCACAAATGCAAAAGTAACGCAACACTATAAATTGTTTAAAACACAAAGAGAATAAAATTGTAGGTAAGGTAAGTGGCAGGAGAAGAGACAGAAAGAAGTGCTGACAATGTAGCTACCAGGGATTGGCTAATACCTTTCCATCACACTGAGCATTGTGCTTCCGATGCTGATAAGAACACTCGGTGCAATAAGCAAAAAAAGAGAGAGGAGACCTAACACAGTTCTATCTCGATGATACCAGCAGTGCTTCTGGGGGGACAAAGAAGAGTTTAAAATGCATTGAATTAAATGTAAGGGAATAATTTAGTAGAAGTCAAATACATTTACATTTACATGAATGCAATTGTTTCATCATGGACAAAATTGGTTCTACAGCTGTGTTCTTGCTATTTGTTGAATTGCTAGTTAATTTATGCGCAAGTCAATTTCAGTTATGTTTCTATATTTTGTTGGTGTAATACTTTTTCTACAATGTATACGTTAGTGCAGAAATACTCTTGCAGACCTGAAACTTGAGCGCAGTCAGTTGGTGCGTGTGTGTGTATTGTGTTAAGCGACTCCATAGACTGTGTGGAGAAGATTATAGTTGTTTTCAGGGACACAAAAATGAATAAAAAAACATCCAACTCCCGCAGTGACAGTCAATCTTTAGCACTCTCCCACCTACCGGGCGAGCTCCCTCCTGCACTGTGCTTCCTCCTCTCTTTGGGTCTCAATCTCTGTCTCTCTCCACCTCAGTGCTGTTTGTGCTGCTCTCAGACGCACACACTACAGCGCACAAATATACATGCGCACGCCAGGAGCAGATCAATTGTTACAGTGTTAGTCGGGCGGGAAACCTGTAATTCACTTCATTGGCTGTGGAATAAACCCCTGATTACATACAATCAATGTGATAATGGCTAAAACCCATTCTGCCCAATGGGGTGACGGCCCATTGTCGACCACCGGCAGTAAAGGCCAGTACAGAAGACAAGTCTGTATATTCTTCAATGTGTGGAGCTCTGAGATAGAAATCCCAACGTCAAAAGCTGACACTAAAGTGGCAATCCCCCTGTACTTTATCCAGGCATCAGTGCGGAGGTGTAATAAGACGCAGAGAGAGGAGGCGTGCAGCTAAAGCTGTTATGACAGAACCAGGGGCTTGTAAAGTTTATGTGTTGTGTAGATGTGGATGGATAACCAGTGGGGGTCCACACAGGCTCAGCTGAGGCTATTGATTAAGAATCATGTGCCATATCCTGTGTTCTACAGTATGTGTCTTCTATCTGCACAAAATGCATGTTGCAAAGGTCTCCATTTTTTAGTTTTAGTTGAAATAACTTAAATCAGAGCTACAATTTGCTTTGTGAAGTCTATTCAGGAACAGAAAGCAGTACAGAGTGCAGGAGAAGTGGGAGTGTGCATCAGATGAGAATCTTGATGATTTAGGTCATTTTCTTGTGAACAGTGTCTGATAAGTGTGTAGCTGCCAGTTACTATCTTTGTCACCATGTCTTGCTCTCTCTGGGCCTTCTTTTCCCTTTGTCTCTCCTTCTATATCCCTCTTTTCCCTGTCTCCTTTATCGGCTGTGTGCCATTGTTTTTACTGGAGCTGGTGTAACACACAGCTTCCAAACTGTTACACTGGTGATGCTGGTTTGCATAAAACAACAACAAACCACTTTCCAATTTTTTAGACTTTCGTAAATCAATATGAATCCAGTTTTCTAAATAGACTGTGTCTAGTCGTGCAATGGGTTGTTAAGAGTTAGTAAACTCATAAATCTGAGCAAACTGCTTGCTGTTTTCCAAAAGTTATGTGACTTTGCATTAAATTTATGACTTTACCTTGACTTGCTATTTAGGCATTTTTACACATGTATATTTATGCACAAGTCCCCACCACCATTCTACCTCCATACAAACTGATCTAGCAAAAAATATCCACATGGGATTAAAAACATATTTTATTAAGCAGATGGTGAAAGAGGATTTCCTCTCAAGTAAATATGACAGGGCTTTTAAATGTGACACAGAAGTGAGTGGAACATGAAGAGGGGTCGAAAGAGAAAAAGAGACAAGCCCAGAATGGAAAAGTGTGTGCTGTATAATGCTGTTGGATTTGTGGAGGTGAATGGTGAGAATGTGGGAATACGAAATGCTGGAGGAGAGAAGGAGTGAGGGAGCACAGACTGGAGCGAGCGGCCATCATCGCTGCATTCTTTAAGCAGATCAGATTTGGGGAAATTGGGCTGTCACTACAGGATTGTGATGATTTACACCTATCCATCACAGGCGCACGGGCAGAGGCTGTGCTCCCTGTGTGTACAATAATGCACGCTGCCTTGTAAGAGAGTGGAAACGCTCAATGTATTGCACTTTCAATTGGTTCTCTATACTGCAAACAGGATCAAAGAATGATCTAAAAGAAAATAAGCTAATTTGAAACTAAAGCAATATAAGTTTTATATTGAGGTTTGAATTGTATTAATGATGAGATATAAGGCTCTGAACCCACTAGCCAAAACAAATGTCACACAAAAATAAAAACAACAAATCAGTAAATGCATCCAGCTGAGTACACAGTTCAGGAAAAAAAAAAAAAGTGACCAAGGCAACTCCCAGAAAGGGTTGTATGATTACTGTTAGCAGTTTATATTTCAGTCAGTATTTTTGGCAATCTAAAATGTAATGTAAAAATTATATATAAATAATACCAGCACACTATCCCGTGTTCCTGTGTGCATCCGTCCCCCCCTCTGCACTGCTGGCCGATGCACCTCATAGCTCCGCTCCTGCACCATCTGTTAGGGAATCTAATTCACATCCACTTATAATCAGGTTTACTGGAGTGGCCACTGTGGCTGTTTTTCTGCCGGCCTCTGCTCCTCCCTGGCATCTTGTTGGCTATTATGTATTCAGACTGACTTTGTATTGCTCTTTACATTGTTATAAGACATAAATGTGAGGTGTCATGCTATACTTTGCACTAAAGAAAGTTTAAACCAAACTAGAATCGGGGATGGAAAGATTGAATAATTCCATGTATTAAGATATCAAAGTGAGTATGATTTTTGTTTTTTAAAGTGGTAGCTACAGTGTTAAAAAAAACAAACAAACAAACAACAACATTATGAACTAAATAAAAAAGTAAAAAAAAAAACTTCTTTGTTGTGCATTGTCTACGCCTGGTGTCTACAGAGAAGTTTTGGAAGCAAACATGTTTAACTTTTTGGTCCAGAAAAAACTTTTTAATAAATTTGAAATAATTAGTCAGCATACATTTGTTTAAAAATCTTTCACTTGAACCTCACTGTGGTTTTTACTGTGTGTATTTGAGGATGGGTACAGGGGCGAGGGGGGAGGAAGTTAATGAGAGGTGAGTGTCTGAAGCCATCTCTCTCTTCTCCTCGCTCCTGTTCTGTCTCTGTGAGCGGGGGCAGTAATCCTCTTCTATAAATCTGCAATCCAATCAGCGTTGTCCACACTTCCACACACACAGACACACACAGACACACACAGCTGTTGTGAGGCCCATCTGTGTGTTAAGGCAATCTGCTTTATCATTATGATTACATTGAGCTCAGTTTACAGCGACGAGAGGGAGAGAGGCTGTGTGTGTGTGTGTGTGTGTACTCTGACTGGCTGACATTAATCACATTCCCATGGTTTGATGGCCTAAATAAAAGGAGGAATAATATTGTCGCTGTCCAATAAAAACTGCAGGCGTCCAAAAACAGATTAAAAAATTTCTACAAAATCAGACATGTTTTTATTTAATATCATACGATATACATTTATAAGAGCTTTATGGTATTCTATCTATAAAAATTAGTAACATACTGACAGCCAGACAACTGTGTTAGGGATGCTATGAAAATATTTAGTTTTGTGAGACCAGAATGGGCCATCTTAAGATAGTGATAGGTGGACAATACATTAAAGAACACTGTTACTTTTTGGTATAACTGAATGAACAAAACATATAAATAATGTATGACAAATGCATCTTATTCTAATATACAAAGGACAATCTATACGGCATTTTTGACATCGACTTCATCAACAGGAAATGCAAGTGGAATTTTTTTTTTATTTTTTTATAACTGGCACAAACATATTTGCTGTTTGGTGTAGGCCACAGATTTTATGTGCATGTGCATTCATGTCCCTGATAAATAAACAATAAACTTAACTAATGTATTTTAATGCTTACAGTTACAGTAGTTAGTTAATGAGTGTAGCTGTTCGGTCATTTGGCATAGTCAAGAGGAAAAAACAAAAGTGAAATATTACAAACTGAAAAGGTCATTTTGCCTAACCCTATAAACATAAATTGTATGCAAGATGTCAGCAAATCTGCAAGACAGCATGCAGATGATGACTATTTGAGTCATTGAGTCAGATTTTTAAAATACTTTTTTGCAACTAAAATTCTTTTTTGCTAATAAATTCTTTACCTTTACTTTTCTGTGAAGTTGAATGTGTGTGATCAGATTGTGGATTTGCCAGCTGTGCCTGTGAACCGGTGGTGAGGCTGAACAGGGCCCATGGCGTGACAGGCGAGCCCCTGGCAAACCTCTGCGCCTTTTGTCACCTCACCTTCGTGCCCGCCAACGCACACACACACAAACACACATCCACGCTGCAGCACGCTACTCTGTGATTGGCTGAAAATCTGTGGGAGAATCACTTGCCAGACCTCTAATTGGCTTGACCCAGACTAACCCTGAAATCCTATTGGACTGAGGCATTGCAGTGTACAGCGGACACTGACACACCCACACAAATGTTTATATATTTTAAATTATTGGGACTAACAACACGCTAATCAATAATAATGATTTACAAGATACACAGGAGAAAAACACTAACTATTTCCACTGCAATACAGCATAATTAAATACAGTTCTGAATTGTTTTCTTGAACCAGTGCTACCATTATTATAAAGATATTTGCATAAAGTACCAAATTACACATAAGACACGCACATAAATATAACTTTATATTCACGTCATATGTCATTCTTTAGGGAATGACTGAAAAATGAACAATGTCAGAAAAAAGAATGCCGTGTGATGTTTAAACATAAAACACAGTGTATTTTTACATAATATCAACATAAAATTAATGCATGCTAAAATACTGGAAATAACTTTAAATGTCAAGTTAATTAGATCCGGTGACATGAATTCATACTTGGAATCGAAGTGCCCTTGTGTCAAATACGTAGCATTGACTGGCATGGTCAATGGTAAGAGATCAGTGAGCGATTAAAATGTTTAGGTTTTAAATAGGTGACCAAAAGGATCAAATTAAATCAACATAAAATTATGCCAATTATAGTTTATTCCGTATCTTAATTGCTGTAGATTAATAACAAAAAGCCCTGTTCTTTCTGGACCCTTCAAGACCACACACATAGATTCACTTTCACTGTTATAAAAACTGCTTGATGTCATCCAGTGCTGGCCTTTTCTTCCTCTTTCATCTGAGGTTTATGGAGGTCAAATGTGGCTTTTGTGGAAACCTGAACTAAACTCCCACAGACTCTTCTGAAGAGGTAGATTTTTAGTATGGTTTTCCTCTTCCTCTCTTCCCCTCTCTCTTCTGTGCAGTGTTTTGCAGCCTTACCTGGGGTTGTAGAGGGCATGTGCGTCTCTCATGTGGTTGGCCTCCAGCGGATCGTAGCTCTGGTGCATCCTCCAGGCGCCAGCGCCGCATTTACTAAAAGTGGACTTGGAGTTATCTTCACTGCTGCTGTTCACCAAGGGCCCCTTCGATAAGTTCATTCTGGAGCAGAGGCAGAATGACAAGGAAAAATGAAAAATCACACAGCAAAACACAATACAAGAGAAAGTAAGTGAAATTTCAGATAGTGTGTATGCCACGATATAGAGAGATGTCAACAGACAACAGGAAAACATGCTGACCATTCACAAGCACCACAGAAAAACAGGACAAAGCAAAGCCGGACTTTCAGCAGTGCCCAATTTTTTTAAAGAAATGACTGTCGAGGGGGGTGTATTTGTCTCAGGCACCTGCGCAATTAAGTATGAGGGACAAGCTGGCTGAGTTTTTCTTTGGTACATTTTGACCTGATCTATAGCCTCTTTGGACTGGGAGAATCTAACAGTAAAAGCGCCAGAGGAGGGACCCACTACCTGTCAATCAAGCTCACCGCTGCTGTCAGGAGAGAGGCTGCTGCTGGGGTGATAAGGTCATCACAGGTTATGGACTTGAAATCAGTGTTTGATCAAATCTTGTAATTAAAATGCATGGGAAAAAACAAAGCAAATGTTGGTGTTGTAAAAAAGTTGCAATATATTAAAGAGATTTTCATGAACCACCATAATCAAGTAAGTATTGCAAATATGTGTAGAACATGTTGTTGATAGCATAAAATTATGTCAAGTATTTTCTGAAATTTCTTTTAGTATATAATTTACATATTTTAAACACCAACAACTCTACACATTCAGGTATAAAAACATTTCTAAATACTGATTGAGAACATCAGATTTTGTAACGAAGGTGATGAGGTGAGAGCTTGAGACAGACAGCCAAATGGACCAATTAGCTTTGCCATACACCTTTTGATGTTCCCTCCTCTCTCCTCCCAGAGTTCCTCCTGTCCTGAGAGGTGGAGGCCCGTCTGTGTAAGATGTAGGTTTTAGTTCCACTCTGGTGAATAGGAGGAATCAATATCCCGCTCGCTGCTGCTGCTTCAGACACTTATTGGCTTTGGTTGCGGTATCACGATGCTATATAGACAGACAACACTTAATACTGCCGTTTTATTGGGAGTGTCCTATAGGGTTGCACCGGTCCAAGGTATGACACCAAAAGTTCAATTTAATGAGGTGTATATCCAATCGCGACCACGCCTCTTGCACGATTCACCTGCTACACGCACACTGGATTTGGTGTGTACGGGAAGGGAGGAAGCGAAAAGGTTGTGGGTGTCTTGATGCGATGCTCAGTGGTTCGCTCATGTGTTGCTGGCCCATCTGTGAACAGAATGACCATGGAGCTGTACTGGTGTGTGTACGTGTGTGTGTGTGTGTGTGTGTGTGTGTGTGTGTCCGCCTGTGCGTGTGTGTGAGCAGTGGAAGACATGGTGATGCAGTGATTGATGAGACACTTGCCATTCTTGTTAATGCAAAAATGCACCTTTTCCTTTAGGGAGCAAATGCCACAACATATTGCAACGACACACACATGCGCAGAGACACACACATGCATACATACACATACATCGGTGATCCTGGTCTAGCTAATTACCCCTAGAGTCAGACCAGAGCATAGCAAGTAAGGCGTGAATGTATAGATTGGTTAGTATTGGATAAGGAAGCAACATTGGAAAAACATGTTCAATCCAATAACCTTATTATTTGAACTCACTTCTGAAAGCTAGGACTAAAAACAAGTAACAATGATTCACAAATACTTTTAATAAACTGAATTACTCCAAGATTATCACAGTTGATGGAACTTTTCAAGTCACTGATGTAATCTTTGGTAAAAATAAAAGTTCCTTTTATACATCGCTGTAATCTGGAAACCAATAAGTGCTGATGCCACTGTTAACGAGACTGACAATACTTTTGCAACACAATGTACGCATAACGAAATTTTGATTTCCTTGCAGAACAAATCCCACACAGTAAAAATGAAAATAGTACTGCAAAATATCAACTTTCCAAAACAATTTCTAAATATATATCTAGGAATAACACTAATATACACACAAGGGGGACAGGTGGGATTTGATGCAGCATTCCGTCACCTGCGTGTGTGTGAGAGTGGATGTGTGTGCATGTTAGCGTTAGCGACGGGAGCTGTTAGCGGGGCAGGCGGCAGATGGGCTGTCGGCCTTAATAGGGACTGAGCGGGTGCAGAAAGGTGACAGCTCCATAAGGGAGGGGCTCACGGGGAGGGAGAGAGTGTGTGTGAGGGGTGGGCTTGGGGGTAAGAGGGGGTGAAAGATAAAAGCAAAAGGAATTATGTGCGGAGGTGAAGAAAGATGCGGATCATGAGCGTGGCACCATGCAACTATGGGCAGAAGAGGTGTGAAATTAGCCTATACATGTGTCTCTGTGTATGGCGGCCAAGATAAAGTGGATTATCTCCTTAAATCCTAATGTAAATATACTATGAAAAATGGAGTCCTCTTCAGCTAAAACAACGCAAGCATAATTGTTTTAATCTCCGCACGTTTGTAATGTATGCCATAATGCAATCCAAATAGATTTTTAAAAAACATTATTCAGTTATATTACGTTTCTCCAGATCGTGACTTAGATCTTATGTTATGGAAAATATACCAAAAAGCATGAAATATAAAAATGACAAAAATTTGATTAGCTGGTCGGCCCTTTCATTCCATCACACAACACATGCAGAGAATGAGAAAAAAATATTCACCGTCAACGTACTCATTCACTTATTTTCATATTTTTATAATCTTTGCATACTTCCAAATTGCACGCACAGAAGGCCTCAATATGCAGAAGGGCCATGCATTCCTTTCCCCCAAAGTTTTGAAAAAGAAATTTCGAAGTCGCAAAGAACTGTGGCCCTTTTCACACAATCTTCCTGTTTAACTTCTACCCACACGCCGCACCTCTCCATCTAAATCTGCCCCATTGTGGCCCGGTCTCCGCTGTCTCCTCCGATTAGGACTGAGAGGTCTGCATTAGCCCTGAGCACGGCATGATGGACACACAAACACACACGCACCAATGCACACATACATGGGACATCCCGATCTGAAGCTGTTCAATACCTGACCAATAGAACTGTGCTGATTATTCGCATAAAACCACAGCGACAAATTCAAATGTGATAATATATCGCAAGTCTAAAGTCCATATTCTTTCTTCTTAAATAAAATGACCATTACATTATTTTAAGTGAAAGATAGAGCTTGACTGTTAAATGCAGGTGGCTAGAACAAGAAGAGAGCGAAAGGATAAAATAAGTTTATAGTCTTTTATGAGATCACTATCCTTGCTTTAAAAATCTGTGCTTTTCACTCCAGACCACCTTATTATACGAAGTAGACTACAATATAATGTGTAAGCTAATTGCATTGAAGTGTGTTGTCTATTTAGCCCCAGCTGGTGGAGTCCTCCTTACCACTCCTCTGCCACATTGAGGGTGATTGACCTATGACACCAACAAACACAAACAGACCACATGGAACAGAGGATAAATCAAAGTCTTCGGCGCTCTTTCGTTGCTCTGATCTTGCGTATTTCACACAAATGTAAAGTGTGTGTAATTGCATTTTCCATACTTTTTTTCTCTTTCTCCAAACTGCAAATGAACACGGCGCTTTTACAGTGACTGCGCCGGGCCTGTTCATGCGTATATGCATTTGTCCAGCGGACCCCTGAGTGCTGGTGTCAGACAAAAGCGCACCCCCCTCACACCCCCCACCCCCTCCTTCTCCTTTCTCACTACCTCCCGCTCGCCCCGATCTCTCTCTCTGTCCTCACAAGACCGATCCACTGCTGGAATGATCGCAGTCTTCATAGGCCAAAGCGAAATGAAAAAAAAATAAAAAAGTGCATGTGTGCGTGTCTCCTTATCAGCTGACAGACTGACAGATAGGCCTTACTGGGACAAAGAACAACACCTCCTCATATGGGACACCAGCAGGTCAGTTGGAGGCAGAGGCACAGGGCCATGCATGACAACAGACAGATGCAAATGCACACACGCACACCCAGCAACAAATCAGTGCGCCACATATTGACATGCTTTGACAGATGAATTAAGTAAATGATTTTATAAGGAGATTAAAAGGATTTTAATTTACGCAATCTCTCTTTGGTCCCCCTGTCCCTCCCTCCGCTCTCCTCTCTACCCCCTCTCTCTCCCTCTCGCTTTCTGGCTCTCGCAATACCACTGCCTTCTCCTGCCGCTGGAAGTCTGGGGGATCAGCGCTTAAGAAAGAGATTAATGGAACTAAATTATACACATAACCTAAAGTGGAAATGCGCACTTAGATACACTTATCCAAATATATCTTTAAAAGCTGAGTTGAAAACTAAATATATAGCCCTGATCTAAAAGAAATGAATATGATTCAGAATAACTTTTCAAAGAGAGGTCAATAAATAAAAAAAGAAAGAAAAAGTATTTAAACCTTTGTAGTTGTGATCCCCCCCCTTAAATCTGCCTAAGAATATGAAATCTTTCAAATACTTTGCTTTGTTTTTAGACCAACATAATTTTAAAATTTTGTTCACAGTGAGAAAATAAATATGTAAAAGAAGAGAAAAAAGAGAATAAAAAATGTTGAGTGTCCAAATTGTGTACAATATGTGAGAGCAGCAGAGTATGATCGGCCACAGCGCAACGCCCCGACCGCTTTCATTTCTCACCCGTAAGACCAATAAGACATGAGCCCGATAGAGACCTATGTGAGATGTAAAGCACTTAAGTTGCAATAGTGAAATATACTAATGAAATGCAAATGTTATGTATTCTGTGGCATGAGGGGAACATAATTATGTTAACAGCTTAAATGCTGGTTGTTGTGATTATTATCAGTAAGATCATCATTATCCCTAATATTTTAATTAGTGTGAGGTGGAGAGCGAAACAGGGGAGTCTGAGCGGAGTAAAACACAACAGTTAACCCTATTAGAAAATAAATATCAGAGTGTAAATTAAAGTGGTTTCACCTTACATTAGTAAGCAAGTTGTCAAACAGTAAGAACACTAGAATGTTAGATTTAATTTGTTAAATGCATTAATTGTTTCATAGAATTGTTTAAATGAAAAAATAGCATTTACGCTTTGAACAAAATATTGTTGAAATCAAAACAAAAAAAAACGGGAAATTTAAAATAACAATAAGTAAAAATAAATAAATAAAATAGAATAAATCTAAAATAAACAACTTTTTTTTATTATTATTTTTTTCTAAAGTCAAAACTCAAATGTAAAAATAATTATAGTATGGAAATGATTGTTCAGAAATACGCTGAATAAAACTGATAAAGTTATAATCTATATAACCTTCAAATGATTTGAGCGCATTGGGTAAGAAGGAACTCCTCGACATACAGAAAGGGCAATGACGGCTTCACAGAAATCATAAAGCTGTTTTAAATGAGGCTTTGGGCTTTTTGTTTCATCACATTGGCCGCAATCCAACTGATCAGAATTTCCTCAACAGCACCGGCCAGTTTATGTTAAACATTATAACCACCTCTAGAGTTTTTTTTTTTTTTCAATGACCACAAACTAAAAATAAAATCTGATTGTACTGATTTATCATCTTAAATCTACAGCAGTGAAAGTGTCCCAGAGATCACACCTGTGCATGAACTTGGCATGAACCTCTGATCAGCCGTACAAAGGCAGGAGCAAAGGCAGGAGCAGGACTTCATATGTGTGCGGCTTCATTGGTCTAATTGTCCAGTCTAAAAAGCAGCTGGAGTCCACACAGATCCATCCGTGTGTGATGAGGAGCACAGCTAAAAGAGCAAAGCCCTGTCCAAAGGAGCACTCAGCGCCACTTGTCTGTGTGAGTGTGTGTCAGTGTGTGTGTCAGTGTGGCTCTGATGCCTGCACAGGCCACACGCTGAGACGGCCGTCTGAAATTCTACCTCCTCTGGCATTTGACTGAGCTCTAGCTCCTGTCTGTCCACAGCTGGATGATGGGACCCTCTTTCTATAACTCCTCTTGAACCTCTGTCCTCTCCAGGAGAACAGAGCCTGTGCTGCACTGACTCAGGAGTACCAGCGCAAACACATGGCAGTTTGAAATACTGTACAAAGCATTGAAAAGAACAACACAAAGTTAAAGAAACTCTGTTCTTGTTGTATGCACAGGTGTGTGTAAATCTGAGCCCAGGACAGCACTGGCGGGACACTGCTGTCAGTGCACTGCAGTCAAACACACACAACACAGAGTGGACGCCTGCCACTGACAGGAGCAACCTTGACACAGAGCGGGACACCTCGCTGCATACCAGCACATCAACACAACACCACAGTGGACAGGATGCACATGAAAGTGAGGGATGAAGAAAGAGAGAAGAGAAAGAGCTAAAATTTACCTACTCTTGTTCAGAGTGCATTAAAAAACACTCGGATAACGGATGTCCTACCGAATCCATCGGCGAAACCTGATCATTGTCATGTCAACCTCCAACGAAAAAAGAAAAAAGCAAAACGTGACAAAAGTAAAGTTTGGCTGTGCCTCCTCTCTCCTCTTCTTCTCTGGAGTCTTTGAGTCCTTCCTTCCGCTTGGACAGAGCAGCACAATTAGCAGGCTGTGCGCAGGCTGCTGGCTGTGCCCCGACTGTCACCGTGGAGATGTGTGTGTGAGTGCCGGGGAGAGGGCTATAGGTGCACGCACAGGCAGCCACTCAGCCAGTTGGGACGGAAAGCTGTGCCGCTGTCCTAATCAACGACTTAAAGCCCCGATAGGAGCTCATGAATATTAAGCAGGCTTTTGCATATGCAGTCCCTCAGGTCCAGATGGGGCTCTGGTTGGTGGATGCTGGACCAATTGCTGTGAGTAGGGGTGGAGTCAAGGGTGGAGCCAAGCGGAGAGAGGGAGAGAGAGAGGCTGAGGAGCAGGTGGAGAGGGAGGGATCAGACAAAGAGCGCAGGCACCAGGAGGAGGAGAGAGCACACAGGTGAGGGATGCACTCAAACCAAATGTTTCTCCTGCTCCTTTGTTGCTGAAGCGGATGTTGTGCTACTCTGTCACTCAAAGTAACTTACTTTTCAAACTGTTTGTTTGTTTTGTTTCTACAAAAGCTTCTTAATAATATAAAGAAATGACTTTGGAAATACACTGGATGTTTTACTCTAATTTAGATGACAACCCCCCAAAACTGCCTTAAGAAGAACAGGTGTGAACTTGACCCTGACACAGACCCTAATCATAACAAACACAGAGGACAGAATCCGCCCTCCGACGCTCAGCAGTAAAAGACCGGATTATGGCAATTCCAGGCCTCTTGCCCTTTGTTGTGGAATGATTTGGGAATGATTGGGACAAGCTTTTCCCAACTGCCTGCTGCTTTGTGAAACCCCTGCCATGCTGGCACCAGCATGTATAGCATTTCAGCTACTGTATATCCAATGTCCCCATGTTTAAGACATAAAAAAGATAGACCTAAAACTGATGAAAAACAGTAAAATGTATTTGAAGAATTTACTTGTTAAAAAAAAAAAAAAAAAGATATAAAACATTGTTATTTTAGTAGTATTTCAATTAGGATGCAATCTAACCCTAGTGTTCAAGACAGGAAATATTTGCGGTTAATAATATACTAGAAGTAAATCACACAGTGTGTGATAAATGAAATAAAAAATGCTAAATGTACATTGAAATAAATATATAAATAATTGTTTATTCTGATCAATACTTTGTATATAATTTAGAAGCAGATTCACACTGTGCCATAATATTGGTTACAGTGCTGTTTTTAAAACATGATCATTATTAGAAGATTTTGAAAACACAACATGGAAGAGCAAAGAGCCAAATCTACAGTAAAAATACCAATACATCACACAAACAATATGCATTCGCACACATGTAAACAGAGCACAGCTCACGCACCAGTTATGATGTATCCAGGGGCTTATAAGCATCGACAAAGATGAGTGTGAATCAATGGTGCCGTCACTACTGGGCAAACAAATCTTTTACAAAAACCCCCCTTTCTTGCACACACAAGGCTGTCATGTACTATAGCACTTCTTGCTATGCAATCTAGGAACAACGAAAGAATATTTTGTTGCTTATTTGAAATGATAGCTTGTTAGAGAATGATGCAAGAAGTCATGTGAAAATGCAGTGTAGCCATGCAGTTATAAATGCAAATATTTGTGAACTAGATCCTGTTGATTCTCACTTTCTCCTTGTTTGTTATTGATTGGAAGGTCCATGTGTGGGTAAGTTGACAGTGACCCCTTTAGGTCACTTTAAGCCTTGGTCTTCCTCCTCTTGACAAAGATAACACACAGCACATACCCAAATGTTGCAGAGCGACTTACAGCTCATATCATTTTTTGCCATGATTTCTCTCATGGGAACAGTATAGTGTCTGCTGTCTATGTGCGCTGCCCAGGTGACCCATAGCTCAGGTTTTGTGTGTGCATCTGACCCTTGTTGACACCAGTGGAAGAATTATCCGCTGCAACTCTTACTGGCATCAATCACACCACTCAATAGTGTGCAGCAGGTTCATTCGGGGCACTGTGTCTGGCCGCGTGTGTACACTGGTCAAATATATCCTTAACAAATTCCAAAGGTTGGTCACTTAAGCTGTTGACCCTTTGGCTTCCCATTGATATATGTGTGTCTGTCATATTTACAGCCCTGGACTATGTTATTGCGTGAGTTTTATGAAGATGGAATGAAATTTGATTTTGTGTCTGGTTAGGTGAACCTCAAGGGGAAAATCTAAAAAGTAAATAGTAACAAAAAAATACAAAAAGCTATAACAATTACAGAATTGTACTATAAATCCTTGCACTTATAAAAATATAAAACTCCAATAAGCACAAGCAATCAGAAGAGGGCAGAATATGCAAGGGTGCACTTCATGATTAGCCAACAGAGGGTGCTATGGGCACTGGTCACTTCTCTGTCACATCCTCACAGAGCCACTGGTATGTAGAGTAGTTTTAATATTATAATGCATTTCCAGGTAAATATAAAAAGAATAATGCTAGAAGTAGCACACAGAGGCAGTTCTAAAGCCGGTGTGCAGTGCAGAGATAGAGGTGTGTATAGTTATCTGAGAGCTTTGTCAGCACAGCACAACACAGAGGACCACAGCCCCCCACTGAGCAGACGCACACTGCACCAGGGGAACACTCCGGAGCCAAAGGAATCTCAAAAACACAAAGACAACCAAAGTGGACAGCAGCAGTAATTGTTCAATTAGAGCTATACAATAGGTAAGTATAAGCTTTTTAATTAAAATGTAGTTAACTATAAGCCTGGTCGTTCAACAAAGAACCACAAACCTTATCGTGGCGTTAATATGATGCTGTCAGACTGTGCGGTTAGTACATGCATATTATACATATTAATGCATTTGTTAAATAAGCATTGCTAACATTATTCCTAATGAGCATTTTTAATTGAAATAAAATTTCAATAATGAGTATAAAATCCCCAAGGTTCAAATAAAGTTTGATTAAAATGTATTTACAAGTCATCTATTACTTTTCTCAGTTTCAAAATTTTGTATAATAAAATTCAAAGTTTTTCAGACTTTTTAAAAGAATTAAATAGACAGATGTGCACATAGTTTTCATTTTTCCCAAATAAACAAGACTTTCAGGTTTCTTCATGACGCCTACGCAGGAGTTATACGTGGGTTATTATAACAACTGGTGCAAAACAAATAAAGATTATTCTCACTTTGGTTGAAGATTTCAGATGTGTCTTGTTTTGGTTCCCCGAAGTGTCTGAGTGTTTCTATGTAGTGTGTGTGTGTCTCCGGATGGCCTAAGGAGAGAGGGCCAAGGAGACGAGAGCAGCTGCTAGCTTTAAGGGACTTCTGCTGCCTGTCACCAACTCTTCTGGAGTGACCTTTGGATAGGGAATGCCACGGTATTCAATAAAACATACAAATTACATCTGTTTAGCCTCAATCAGTGTGAAGGCTTTATCAAGAAACTCAATGAATCAAGCTACAAAAATCAAGATGTTCCAGATCAACGTGCAGACTGCCAGGATGTACTAAGACTTTAAGTGTGGAACAGGCTCCATTCACAAATACCACACATAGATAAAAGCAAATGTAGATTCAGTTGATTATTAAGTTTCATTAAGCTGCACTGTTGCCATAAAAAAATCACCAAAGGCCCAAAAAATCTTAAAGGCTATATTCAAATATTTTCTTATTTATATTATAATGTTGTTTCCTCATGAAAAACATACCTGGAGTTGTGTTTTGTTTCATTCACACATGTTTAACACACAAATCCTCCATACTTAGGCAGAGTTCTTCTCTCAAACACTCTAATACATCCTGTGATGTCATGTGGTAATACAGGTAGTGATCCACTGATTTTTTTTAAACTCCATACATCCTTACTAGAATCATATAATAATTTCTGCCCTGGAATTGCAAATCCTTACTGAACAAAAGGTAAAAGGTAATTGTTAATAGAAAACTACTGCTTCATGACATCACAAGGTGGCACAGAAAAACAAAACAAAACCCAACTCTTGGTATGTTTTTGATGAGGCAACAACATTTTAACATGTCTTAAAGCTCACAAGTGTCAGTTTTGCATAATTTAAGACCTTTAAGCACATCTACATTTGCCATACAACATTTGCGCTGCAAGCTCTCTGTAGCATAAGTAAAAAGATGCCAAGCCACTTATAAAACACACAGAGTGCTCTCAGTCGCGGTGGCCAGGGGCCATCTTGGGTCACACTGGGTTGGGCCAAGACTTAGCCCCATCACATCAGACAGACGACACAGACCTCACAGCTGACAGTGGCGACATCTGTGTCACTGCACACAAACACCAATCTACACCTTTGCACAGCTCTGCAAACCACCACCAAACTGCATCTGATTCACTGGAAGTGCTGGGGAACATAAACCTCAGCCAAGGCATTCAACCTGAAAAAATGTCCAGACTATGAGTTCTCAAAAAAGAATAATTGTGTGAATAATTTTAGAATGGTCTTGATTTATAACTTGTGAGACAAAGTGGCCACAAGGTTGTGCACACATGAAAAAAAATTTGACATTTACATATGGATTGAACAAAAAAAGGGTTACGTAATGGTGAGTTACATCACTTACAATTGTAGAATGAAGCAAAAATATGAAATTACTACGTTACTGGCTCGGGCCAATAAAAGAAATTAAAACCAGTGAGGCCAAAATTGGAAATTGAATCATGAAATTTATATATTAGGAAATAGGAATTATGTTAAAATCTCATTTTGCCTCGTTCTCATGGACCCAATCTCGTGTCTCATCCCATCCCTAGTTGAAAATGTATTCAATTGTCTAAAAAGTGACTAAAAAGTGGTATTTTTAATCATTGTGTTACTGCTATTGAGCCTTTTCCTGAGTACTAAAATTGAGATTGAAATGTTTCTATTGTGACACTAGTCCGGACCTATCTCTACTCAGTAAACTCCAAATATCTTAAGAAATGGTAAGGATTGAATACATATAAATTAATGTGGGAATACACATGGTTTACAACCTATAGCATACATGTTCATAATGAAAATAATGATGCACATACTTGAAAATAAAAAGCATTTGTTTTGTCTTTTTTGTCATTGCCTTGACCTCCTGCTCTCTGCTATCTAATCCTCATATTATTTCCAGGTTTCCATGTATTCCATGGCTAAATTAAAACAGGATTGTCATAAATCTCACTTGTGTCTGAATAGAGTAAGCAGTGTGTGTATTTCCGTGAATGTGTGTCGGTATGAGCCAATGTTTTGTATTGAATTGAGTGACTTGGGTGAGGTGCTTCCCTTTAATTACACTGCTCTCAAACAGAACATAAGTGGGCTATTCCGGTGGGATTAGTCATCTCATATGCACTGTCGCTTTGTTAATACCACGCACACATGTAACACACACGTTTACTTGGACACAAATGTACGCCTGCCAAAACAGCCCCTCTTTGCGAGAGTTCAACACTCAATTTATTCAAACTGAGCCACAAGCCAAGTGAATAATTCCAACACCGATAAATATGGTAGAAGAGAAAGAGAGAGAGTGGTGACGAGATGAAGGGCCGAGCAGGATAAAACAGCAAACTTGAGAGCCACTGTAATTTTAAAAACATTTTCAAGGACAACAAAATATGAAATCTAACCTCAAAAACATGGTGCCAGTTTTAAGATGGTGTGGCTCTGATGTTTTAGTTCCTGCAAGTTGAGTTTGAATGTTGCTTAACTAACCACTCAGTGGAAATATTAAAATGAGTGCATGACGCAATACAATATAAAAGTATTTCAACTATTATGTTTTGTACTTGGCAACTATTGAAGTTTTCGGTTTGGTTTCTGAATTTATTTGGTAATTATTCTCTGTTTTAAAATGCAATTTCTACACAAAATATTATAAAATCAAATTTGGAAAAACTATGTTTTACATGTAAAGATGTTTGGCAACAGTGCGTGTGTGCGCGTTTACCAATATGTGTGAATACTGACTCTGAGCCTTAAGTGTCTGTGCTCTTCTATGTTTTTCTGTCTTTTGTCTGTGGCTGCATGTGTTTAATGGTGTGTGCTCAAATGATCACTTAATTGCTGCTTAGCTCCATTTGAGAGGCATGTGCGTGTGTGTGTGTGTGCTTTACATACAAGTCAAGTGTGATGGCTGCTGAGAGGCAAGTTAACTGACAATCACATGTGGTAGTGCTGCAGATATAAAAGACAAGGAAGAACAAGTCAGTATATCTCTTTCAAACTCGTCACAATAACCATTCTGCACTGTGCCTCTCGGATTCGTCAGCCTGTGAATTTATAGTTGACCCAATGATTGCTTCTAGGGCCATGATGGCTGTAAATTGCTTTGCCATTTGGTAAATGTTGGCAGTTAGAAGGTATACAAGTAATTATTTCCGCTTGTGCTGATTGAGACATAATTCCAAGGCGAGGCCTGGGAAAAATGACAGCATTTCGAAACAACTCTGTTTTAATTTCCCAGCATTCCTAATTAGAATGTGTATGAACACAGGAGTTTTTTATATGGTTTCCTCCAATGGGGCCAGAAATAATTAAACTGTCAAGGGGAAATAAATACGTATAAACAAGGCATAATTTTTACAGAGCCAAGCACCTTGTCAGGCCACGACTTTTTGTGAAGAAAAACAAGGTGGGGAACAATGCAGGGGCACAGAGGACATACTCAGGATGCACACAAACTAAGTGGAATAATTAAAACCACAAATGACCATTTTCCTTCACAAGATTCAAACCATTTGTTTCATTCACTTTTTTCTGACCATATTTCTTCGACTTCATTCACTTTATTATTGTTAATGTATTCACACAACAAATCACTCAGCTGAGTCAGGCACCCATAGACATGGCTCTACACTCTAAGGTCAGTGGTGCGCTCTGATACAAATGATTCTCATTCAATATTAATAAGATAGGCTAAACCAGACACTGCTCAAAGTGAGCAGTAACTATGTGCAGTCTGTTTAGTTAAGTGCTAGAACAGATTTGAAATGATGCAGAACAAAAATGTTTGAAAACGTACAGTCTTAATTCCAAAATCAAATACTAGGCCATAGAAAAATATTTTTTATAATTAATATAAATTGTTTCATTTCTTAGATTTTTCCTCCATAGGGCAATATAGAAAGTAATCAGCCGGCAGTGCAGTGATTTGTCAATTTTGGTAGTCTAAAGATTTTGAGACAGGTTCTGGGGAAGAATATTTTAGCTTGAGGCTTACAAATGTTCATGCTTTAGATTGAAGGGGGAAACCAGCCAACCAGATTAAGATTATAATTTTTTTTTTTTTCAGAATTGGTAATGTTGAAAAAGAACACTGATGTGACCTCTTGTAGTTGTAATTATTTGTAGTTGTAATTATTTGTTCTTAAAATAAAAGTGGCATCTATGTTAAAAACGTATTTGTTCATTTTTTCCTCAAGTCAAAAGTTAAAGTAAAGTTGTGGATTATAGGGCTGTTATGTAACAAAATGCATAGAATAAAGACATGTGCTGTCAAATAAAAAGGGGAGCATGGCAAAAGCTCTCAAACTATGACATATCTCTATGTATCTGAAGCAAACTGCACTCACACAATAGCAACTGCACAACTCATGCAAAAACAACTATTTATGCAGACAAATGTACTAGGAAACAATGTATTTATATAAAGACAGAGTAGACTGTCTCTTTACATATAAATATACAAAAAATACAAAATCTTCAGCTAAGTCACTCACTCAATAATTTATAACTTAATCCATATAAATCCTTCTAATCTAAATAAAATGATTTGTTGCCTACAGCCCTTGTGGATTACTTTTCTAAAGTGTGTAGAACAAACAGCTCTCACTTGGAGATGACCAGCACCACTGGAGACATCAATATTTCAGTCAGGTGTGTCCAGAGTCACATGTGAGGGGCACTCCCATGACGTGTGTGTGTTTGTGTGCCACTCAGCCTTCCTCTTCTTTCCACTGTGTACCACCTCTGTCACCTCTCCTCTAATCAGGAGTTTAAATCAATGACGTTGTCCAAAACTATAATTGCCACTCCTTAAACTGCTTCTCTCGCAATATGCTTTCACCAAGAACCCACTCGGCAGCAGAAATAGGCCTGCGCGCGTGTCACTGTGTGTATGTGTGAGTCGGATTAAGAGTATTTTCTCATTACGCCAGTGTCTGAACTAGTAGAAAGTGCTTCTCACATTGTTTTACAGCATCCTGAAACCTCAAAGCTCAGCACTAAGCAGCATAATACCCTGTAGTCCACACGCATTCTTTGGGCAGGAATGACGCTTGTCACATTTGCTTCATTAAGTGGACAAAATCACTGGTACTAACTGATCAATCAATAGTATTTCATTTCAGGCTAATATAAGAATATAGGTCACATGTACATTCCTGTAGTCCAGGGTTAGTCAATTCGATTTCTATTTATTTTTTTTTATTAATAGCTGAATATCTTTATGTATTTATTTATTTTCAGCTTTACTTTATTTATCCTAACTTTGCTAAATAACAATCCCACAACACAGACCGACAGCCCTAGAATAGCTGGAGAGAAAAAAGCAAACAAGAAACCAGTGTTTTGCTCACTGGCCAGAGACAGAGGGTTAGCCTGGCAAACACAGACAGGTGCAGACACAGACAGGTGCAGACACAGACAGGTGCAGTCAGAAAGGCAGGAGGCAAAACAAAGTGGAAAGGAGATGGAAATGGAGATGGAAAGAGAGATGTCTGGTTAACAAGGTGCTGAGCGCGACAAGCCCAGGGGAGTGCACGCTCCCTTACCCTCTAAGATTAGACATCTCTCTCTCTGTCCGTCCCACTCTCTCTCTTGTTGCAACATGCGGGGAACATGCCACTATCAGAGGGGTCCCCCGCTCACCACGGCCACCACCGCTGCTCCTCTCTCTCCAGCCTTTTCACTGCCTCTTACTCACCAACTGTGTTCAATAGAAACTAAGTGTGCTGGTAATCTATGCACAGTCAGTGTCAATTCAGTGACTACAAAACATAAAAAAACAAAAAGAATATTGTAACTAACGTAACAGTTACAATGTCTGTGTCTTCTGTTAGACTTAACAAAGACATTTCAAGTATAGCATTATTGTAATAGAAATCTAACTGGGTCAGTTGAGCTAACAGTGTGTCTTCAGCCATGCATAAAAAGTTCTTTGTCTATGTTTATAAATTCTTAAAATTACTGCAAGTGCATGCTACAGGTTCCCACATTTAAATACAATGGTACTGCTACATCCCTATTTCTGTATTGTCCCTCTAAAGCTGTGTTCAGATGTTTGACACCTTTCTTCCACCCGAGCATCTCACCGTGTCAAGACAAATTGACAGAGACTCACATCTCCCTCTCTCTCTGTCTCCTTTGTTTGCTCAACCGGAAAGACTGAAAAAGAGCTGAAATAGTGGACAGGCAGAGTTGGATAATCTGATATTCCAGGTTTGGGACCAGCAAATGACTAGATTTAAGGATTTCAACCAGGTATGAGACAAATAACAAATTATAGATGATATAAAATGAGATTTTCTGGGCTATATTTAAACAAACCTCCTATTCAGTTGTGGTTAACATTGTGTGAAAAAACTGATATCGCAGTTGTTGCTTGCTATGCAAAAACAGAGTATCAAGTATATTCTATTAACAGAATACAAACCATTAAAGAGGCTGCAAAAATAGCTTATAAAAATAATACTAACTTGGCTTTTGTATAATATATAAATATGACTAGATGTTGATATTTCTGTACTTTTGTGGTTAATTTTACAGTCCATTCGCAATTTGTATCATGCATCGAACTTTGTATTATGCAAAACATTAATAAGGTTGTTTTTTTCGTGTTGTCTGAATATTGTCATCGACTAAATCCAAAATAAGTAATAAAGTAATTATTTCTGTCAATATTGCCCACCCCTAATTTTGTGTGTCTTGTTTTACACATCATGTGTCGTTAAGTCTCAACAAATAAAATGGATAAAGAAATAATAATAATAATAATAATAATAAACACATTAAAAATATATATATATATATATATATATTAAAATGAAATAAAAAACATTGTCTTATCGGCTCTTTCTATCTCTTAAACACACAGTATTGCATTTGCCTGTGTCCCGTACCTGCACCTGTTCAATCACTCTTTGACACTCCAGCACACAGAAGCCTATAGCACTGCGCCATGAGATCAGAGGAACGGGCAGAAAATAATAGAATCTTCATCCCAGTAATCCATATTCATTCCTCTCGGCCCTCCCTCCCCGCGTGCCACGCTTCCCTGTATCTCACATTCAAATGAGTTGTCTTTTCTCCCTTGTTAGACACACACACATACACACTCACCCTCTTTCTTGGATACTTTCTGCCCCGTTGCACCCGTGATGGCAAATTGAGCGCCTCTCCCCCCTCTCTCTCTCTTTCTCTTTCTCTCTCTCTCTGTGTGTCTCAGTCAGCCCCTCTCTGTTGACTCCTCTCATCTTTCTTCCATCTTCGCCTTTCGCCTGCACCCCAGTCTCGCTCTTGTAACCCCCCTAGACTCTCCTCTGTTCCCACCATCCTTACTGAGATTTGACTAGAGTGGCAGGTACAGCACTGTGGGTAAGAGAAGTGGAATAGGACAACAGAAAATGTTAAAATGAGACAAACATTAGAAAAAAAAAAACAAAAAACAATTGTCTTAACTAGTCACTATCATGGAAGAGTTAAATAAGACAACCAACTCCTATTAGATAGACATAATACTAACTTTGCCTATTTAGTTGTGGGACGGGAACTGGCTTGTGACCCCTAGTGGATGAAGTGCGTCAGGTACAAAATTCTGCAACAAAAAATAAATTTTTAACATGATCAAATTCTTTGTAAAATTTAGATATAAGTTTTAATAATAGGAGATACAGAGAAGGAAAGTAAAGTCAAAGTTTCACTGTATATTTTAATAATTAATTTTACAAGCAATCAAAGAGAATAGATATGCAGTATGTACCTCCTCCTCACTCATAATATTTAGAAACTATTCATGTTCAAAATGTGTTGGTTCACCATGTGGAGCTGAGAAGGACGATCTCTCTAGGTATGCATCCATCTATCTATCTATCTTTGCTCACCTTCAGCCTGCCACGCTCCTATTAGTGGAAGATGGAGGTGTGATCATGGCTACTGTGTGCTAACAGGGATCGTGCTGCCACCGATGACAAATATGATCCATACACACGTACACACACACGCACATGCGGACATGCACATACACACACAGTCACATACGCAGACACAGACGAGCACGAGCACACACACACATACACACACACACACACACACACACACACACACACACACACGTGCAGCCATGCAGGGAGAAAGCACTTGGTAGCTTTCATCACTGCTCGTAATTATGATCCTGTCAAGAGCACAATGTGGCAATCCATAATGACACGTGCACATGTTCGCCCAGTGACACAGGGCCCAAACACAGGCCATCCTGCACAGATTAATATGTGATTTGTAAAGATACCAGTACAAATCTCAAAGTATAAGTATTTCCTGCATGGGTGTAATATATATTTTAATACTAGTAACAGTAAAAGGCACCCATTTAAGGGATTGTACTGGAATAGTAGTTTTTACTCTTATGCAGACACTTCGATAAAGTTACTTATCAAACAAAAATATAGAGTTGTTAAAATGTTGAGCAGCCTTTACATTTGAAAGCCCAGCCATGTCTCTATAATATTCTATAAGATATGAATAAACCCATAGATACAGTCTAAAACCCTCACATTATCTTTCCAAGGCACTGGAGGACAGTGGCTCTAGACAAAGGGCCGTGACCACTGCTCTGCTGTGTGTGTGTCTGGGCCCTTATATGTGATGACATGTGAGTGTCCAGTGTTGACACCTCCAGTGTCGGGGGAACCTATTAGAGCCCCTCACAGCCTCACCTCACACCTGACCCCCACCCTGATGCATGAGTGTGCACAGGACATCAACACACATTTTTCACTAACATCATATCCTGAAGTTTAGTTTACGGGATAGCTCAACAGAAAGGATAATGCCAATATTAAAACTTCAACAACTTCTACAGTCCCAACACAGAAAAATGAGTGAAAGTGATTGAATAATGAACAGAGAAAAGTGTGTGCTGTGCCCAAGAATCCCAGCCCAAGCAGGGGGTCAGGCCTCTGGTTACCAGCACAGATCTGACCCCGGGACCCCACTGCTCCACATAAATCTGCTCAGACACTGTGGTGCACTCACAGACCAGCCAGTGGGATTTTTTTCTTTTCTTTTCTTTTTTTTTTTTTTTTTTAGAAAGATCAATCTAGCTTTTTATTAATTTTCTGCAATACCAGCATTTGCATTTGTAACAGAGAAAAGGGGAAAAAGTTATAATAACCAAGTTTTCCAGAGTAAGAAAATATTACATTTTGATGATGCACATTTTGGTAAATATTACATTTTAGCTTTTTCCCTAGATATTTATTTCTAAGATCTTAATAAATTTTGTTCTATGAATCTTTATAGAAAAGAATTCTGCTTTGTCTAGTGCCATATCAGAGTCTCTTAAATCTTTGGCTCCTTTACTCCATGTTTACCGTGTGAAGGTCAGTACTCTAAGCTAGCTCCTTGTATCTTTATGATTTGCAGATAAATAAACAGCACTTTTAGCCTATGTAAACAGTGGGCTTTAAATGTCAGCAGATATGGCAGCTCTTGTACTTCAGTCTGCTCCGCTGTGCACTGTCAACACTGCCTCTGACCCAGGTGACATTGAGCTTACACTCTTTAGTGACAAGGCTTGTTTAATACTGCAATACTTCTGAGGAAATCTATGTATATATTGAGTTGTAGTTGTAGTTGACAGAAAATATACCATAATCATAATCATAATAATTATCTGCAACCTTTTTTTTTTTAAAGATAAAGTTGAGAAGTCCTTGCATTACTGACAGATTTCAAATTGCCAGATGTCATATAAATTGCTAAAAATTGTATTGGTTTGAATTATTTTAGTAATTAATAGTTTTATGAAAATGATACAATATGCAGTTTAAGCTATGTATGATAACTTACTAACAATGATCTACAACAATCACAAATTTTGTTTTTTCCTTTGTCCACTCCCCTTCCTCACATGCATGTACCCTCTCTCCCCACTCTCTGTCTTGTCTCTGCAAACGCACTCAAGCACAACTAAGCCGGGGTTTGAGTCCCAATGAGAGCGGTTAGGGCAATCAGTGCTTTTCACACCCTCTGATGTTCTTAAAAGGTGGAAGGATCAGACGCCCCTGCTGTACAGTGCACTGCACTGACACAACTACACACACAACAACTCGACCATGCCCAAAACATTTGACATGCTCACATAACAATGACATACGCACAATCCACCGCTCGAGTCAGGGCAGTTCTGCTGCTTTGTAATGACACATTGACAAGCTCCGGTGCTGCCTGTCAATGTAACATAATATATGGGATCGCACTAATTGCAATAGTTGCTGTTGTTGTTTATATCAACATGGGAGGTGGAGGCTCTGAAAAACTATCCATGAATAGTGAAAAATTGGGACAGTTGCCATCGCAATTAACAATTCAATACAAAAAAATCCTATCTTTTGAATTGTCCTCAAAATGTTGCCAATAACAGAGAGCTGAAAGTAATGAATACCAAAGTACAATTACAATTGACTAATAGAGGTAAAAGTTTAGCCAGGCTGGCACCATATAGTGCCTCCACTCAATTTCATTTCTCTCCAGCGACTAAATACAATGGACGGTTCGCAAAAACCCCGGAAGTGCAAGTTCGGGCACCAGCCAATCAGCGAAGAGCCATATATTGTACAGTGTACCAGTCAACGTTTACCAAGATCGAGGATTTAAAGTCGAAACACTGAGAATGTTTGGTGAATTTCTTCAAGGGGAAAGATGTTATTGCCCTTCTTCCTACAGGATTTGGGAAAATCTTAATATAACAGTTAACCCCGTTAGCGGCGCATTACATATGTCATGACCAAATAGCAGTGATTGATTAAATGACAAAAAGTACTCACCTACTGTTGAGCAAACAAATTCTAATACTGTGAGGTCAGACGGTTTCTACAAAGTGAAACCGGCTGCTGAATCAGGCTAGCAAAAGTTGCACCTCAGAAGTAAATTGTGTCAGTATATACACAAACTGCAACAAACATAAGCCTTGTGTGAAAGGTGACAGTAAACTACTCATGAAGAAAGGATAGTATTTTTGTCAGTAAGGAAAATGCTTTAGAAGTCATTAAATTCAGAGGTATCAGATGTCTGTGATAGTGTAATATAGAATGCAGTGAGGAAACTGGATGTACAGCTCCACACTTCCTGTAATGCGGCAAAGAGGAGTCACACTATCAATTTACACCGTAAAGCACTACAAACTGAGAGCATCAAACTGAGATCCAGCGCACACAAAGATGCTTTCTGTAATGTATTTAGTGGATTATGTCAACACTCTATTATAAAACCACATCAAAATGAGGCAAATTTTAGTTCAGTGATTTTAGTTAGCTGTGGGTAGTCTTTTCTTTGCTGATGTATTCTGTGCACTCTTCATCAGTGTGTTTGGTGACTGCAGGCTGCTCTTGATGAACAGAGGCTCTTAGTCACATTGAGGTCAGTCTGAACACACATACATGCATACACACACGCACGCACACACACACGCACACACACGCACGCACGCACACACACACACACGTGCACACACACACACGCGCACACACGTGCACACACGCACACACGCACACACGCACACACGCACACACGCACACACACACACACACACACTGCACCCTGAGGGACAGGGTCATCTTTGGGGGGTTACGCTGCACAAAGTCAGTTTCCCATAATGTGGCTCCTGTCACTTGCATCACACTCTCATGATCCAATTAGGAGTCCCGATTCCCCAATCAGCTGCTGTGGCGACCAACAGACAGACAGGCAGGCAGAGGCAGCCGGGCCGCGCCAATTTCCTAAGTGCTTTTAAGGGATTAGAAGGAGGGTGGAAAGTAGGGCGGGTGGGACCACCGCATCTCCTCCGAACCAAGCCTGAATACACAGCTAGCAATAAGAAAGTACCAGCAAGACTAAAGTACTGCCTAATTAGCTGCAAATATTAGTTTTAGCCACCAAGTGGATCATGTGACTGTGTTATACACTCTTTGAACTTCAACAAAAATGTAAACAGAGATAGCAGCAATCACATAGAGTCACTAGAGGAAAAAGGGCACAGCACCAAAAACTGCTGATAGAGTACCTTTCTATATGCTGTTTTTAGAGAATATTACACTAAACAATGCTTAAACCTATAACAAAATATATGATAAAAAACAAGTATAAACCTTTTTATATCAAAATCTTATGTCATTAACATTAATGTTTCTAAATAAAGAAAACAAAGTATGTATTTTTAACCATTATCAGCGATAATTTTTAATCTCATAAGTGATCTTAACACACAGCAGCAGGACAGATAATAACTAGTTATCAGATTGGTGCATTCATACAATGGCACTGAGACAGATTTGAGTATAATAACTTTGTGTGTAGAGTTTAGTGGAGGTCATGTGGTGTATTTCAGAGCACAGCTGTATTTACCCACAAATGTGCAGGTATTATCTTGCTCCTTAGCGTCTGCTTAGGGCGTCAGGACCTCAATTAATGACAACTGCTTGTAGCAGGCTCAGGCCTAACCCACACACACAGAGTAATTGTAAAGTATGAATATTTGACTATATCCTCGTCCTTTTACCTTGGAATGACCTGACTGTCCCACTGTGCATGTGTGTGTGGCCCTTCATTTCCATAGAGGTCTGTGGAAATGCATTCAATCTACTGCTCCAGCAAAGACACTAATACAGGCACAGGAGACTTAGTCCAATGACACAGAATATTACAGTATCATCACCTTTTTGTTCCATTTACCCCCAAAGGATTTTATGGTACCTTTCAAATAAATACCATTCAGGCAATTTATTGTGTATTTTGATTTATACTGTTCATGTAAAAGGGGAAAAAAAAATGTATGTTAACTTTACAGATTCATTTAACTGTCATTACAACACTTACTTTGAATGAATGAACCAGTATTTATTAAATTTTGTATAATGTAGACATAATTATAATGTTAAAATTAATTCAACGTGAATAGAAACCTAAAGATCTGATTGAATGAGTAAATGAATTCGTACTGAGCCCTCTTGTTCCCAGAGTAATCAGACTATTGATCAGCTCGGCTTTTCTCATAAAATTGACCATTTCTTATAGACTGTCAATACTAGGACCACTTAGGCCATTTAAAGGTGACCAGGTAGCAAGCACCCTGTTTAAACTAATGAGCAGAAAATTAAGTCAGTGAGAAACTGTACTATTTTTTATGCGGTTTATGTTTTTTTAGTCTTTTCTGTTTAAAGGGACTTCATACGTTTTGTTTTTTCATTTGGAAGTAAGAATCTACTATAGAGACCATTACTGTAGAAATGCAAAATCACACTCAAAATTATACATATATACATATATGATTATCATATGGAGAAAGCATTTTAATAGATCAAAAGTGATGCTTAAACAGTCCAAAGAGTGCTCCAGTGGTCTGCGAATACGAGGACATACAACTGAAAAAGCGGTGGGAAGGAAAGGGAAACCTGAGCCGGACCCGGAGTGGGATAACACAGGTCCAAGAATAGTGGCAATCAATGGAAGGATGGATAGAAGTGTAGAAAGAGGAGAGAGAAAGGAGGGAGAGAGAGGGGCAAGGAAGGAGGAGAGAGGATGGAGGAGGCAAGAGAGGAGGAGGGACAGATGAGTGCTCTCTAGGGGAGTGTGGTGATAGTTCTGCTCAGTGTCTGTGAGACAAAATCCTTCCCAAACTCAGTGTTCAAACGGAGGAAGGGAACAATGAAAAAGAACAGAGAAAAAACATTTGACCAGACTGAAGATTTTTTTTAAATTTTATTTATGTTATTGTCCCAGAGCTATGTTGTACCTTCATTACAATAAGCACTTCTGCCAGCGCAGGCAGTCAAATTACTGTAAATATGATATTATAATTCAAATAACATCCTCATTAATATCCAGATAGACAAAACAAACCAACCTTTAACTTTTCACACTACTTCACTTGCACAAACACAAAGTAAAGTATTATAGTAATAGGAATATTGAGAAAAAATATATGTTACAGTAAAAATGGTTTTGTATTTGTAAATAAAATATATGAACTTAACTAGACCTTCAATAGTCAGTCCAATGCAACAGATGACGCGGGACTAGCTGTAAAAACAACTATTGATGGGGAAGCCTAGTCAATGACCATCAGAGGAAAACAGAGACCACCATTAGCCAGCCAGTCAATTGCTAAAGCATTCTGGGTAATTCTAGCACACACATACAGCCAGACACAGGGATACACACATCGACAGCAAGAGGACACCCCTCAGGGGCACCTTAACCACATTCTCACGGACGCTCAGACAAACAGACAAATGAAGGCAAGCCAAGATTTATTTTGTTATGAGAGCAGTCACATATTGCATTTTTATTCCCACCTGTTCTACATCTTCTGTTGCTCTGCGCTTTAGTCACACACTCTCTGTACTCACAGCAGCCTGCCCCTCATGGGTAAAGTGCTGGTTAATTGTTCCTTGGGGGTCTTCACCAGCTCTCATTAGTGCAGACCTGAAATCTTTGTGAGCACGAATGGTGAAGATGATTGCGCATTAGCCGACTGGCTAATCAATGGGAAAACCACTAAGTCCAGGCCTTGCTTATGTTACCATTAGAGCTATTTATAGAGAAAACTCACAGAAAACAATATCCACGCACTGTTTTGAGCCTATGACTAAATCAATAGCCAAACAGCAAACCTATTTTCAGAAGCTTCCTCTGAATGGGCCACTGTTGGATCATCAATTCCTTCCTGTAAGTAAAATTATCATAATACACAAACATATTTATTTGTTAATTAGTTGTAATAAACTGTATAAGTATATTCCACAAAAGTCCCCCTTGATTTATGCCCCCTCTTTCCTCTTTCTTATCACTCTTTCAGTTGGAGTGAGCCAGATTAGTGCCAATGCAGTGCACTTATCATAGTGCAGCCAGAACAACCCTGTGAGGAATAAAGTTTGACTTCACCAGAGACTGCATTACAAGTGTATAAACCAACTACTGCATTGTCACATGCCATTTTTAAATAAATATTATAGACATTTCTCTTAAACTACCTTTTTGACACCTCCGCCTACCTGTTGTGTTTCAGTACCTTTTAACAGCACTTTGAGTTATTATTTTTCAAGTGTGAAATGGTGAATGAACATATTAGTACATCTGAGAGCACCCAAAGTTTGAGCTGCTGCTGTGATGAGACCCCCTGTCGCTGTCACAAAACACAAACATCCGCACGTGAGGGAGAGAGCAGTGGAGCAGAACATAGCCTCGCGCTCATTAGACTGATAATTAATAATTTCTCCAGTGCACAAACACACTTTAGGGAGGAGAGGATGTGAATGAGTTTGAGGCCTTCTGGAGGTCTGCTATAGATCCATAATGTAACTTAATATATATTTTGAAGTGTAAAACATTACCAGCTAACAATTTTTTCAATAAAATTCAATATATAAAGTATAATTTTATGAGCTACGTGTGTAATGTATTTTACATTTTGTTAATTGTAAAACACAATGTTGCTCTTAAATGGCTAGAAATAGGTCCACTAATTTCCAGTTCAAAAGTTTTAAGCAGATTTTTTTCCCCTTTAGGGTAGGTCACTGTAAACATCATCTCAACAAAGAGCCATAATGCCCAACCATGCTGACAGACCCTTCTATGGATAGTTGCAGATTCATATATCTTTTTTTTTTTTTTTTTTTTTTTAAATAAGCAAATAAAATAATTAAGTAAGTAAGTACAGAGCAGTGGGTGTGTGTGGGTGAAAACAAAGTTTCCACACAACCGTGTCTCAAATTCAAGACAATAAAGATTACTGAAACAATGCATAAATCACTCAACTACTATCACATGGACACAGCCAGTACACATTATAAAATAATGATAATACAAATAATCTATGAAAACAACTGAAGTGAGTATTTCTACCCTTACTTCATGCCTCATGGACTACTTGGCTGTACCACAGTGGCTCACCTCCCCATAGTATCTGTGTGAATAGAACATCAAACGGCAGTGAGTAGGATGGGGAGCGACAGAGTTTCCATTGGTATGCAGAGAGACGTGTCTGCTCCCCAGTGTCAGTCTAAAGGCCTCAGTTAAGTGTTTGTCAAGACTTAAAGCCATGGTTCTCATCTCCTCCTCTTTCAGATCATACAGCTCTTCCCGCTTTAGTTTTTATTTATTTATTTATTTATGGCATTCCACTTTTTAGTTCAATGGGGCATTTTTCTCAGTTTGTAAATCTATAGATGACTAAAGTGTACAATTTGTTTTTGAAAGTAAACCACAGTATGGACATATTTACTAAGTGAGGGTGTTTATGCACTGGAGGTTGCCATCCCTTCAAAAAAAAGCATGGTTTAAAAGTGCACTATGTAACTTTTCTGGTGAAAGTATGCAAACTGTCTCCGTGGAGATGTTATTGCTTGACCTAGTATATACATTATGATGGTATGGCAACAAACTTTCCTATATAGTATTTATTTACAGTTGTTTTTATTGCTCAAAAATACCTTAGAAAACATGCATTTTTATTGTAAGCAGGATCAACTTTTCACAGATCTTACTTGTAACTTGCCTAGTGTCATCATTAATGCCATTCTCTGCAATATTCCAGACAAAGCGAACACAACTCCATGGCAATATGCAGGTAGCAAACCCTCCACCTGAAAAGTTACACAGTGCACATTTGAAATAGCATTTATCCATCAAAAACATTTTCACAAGCATTTGTTTGTTTGTTGGTTGGTTGGTTTTCAAAATGCTTAAAGATAAATTGCTGAACTCCTAAACTAGAATATTCTCAATATCAATCTGATTATGGGCCCTTAATCTTACCAGAACAAAACTGCCTGGGTACAAACCAGAATACTTCGAATACTACTGTTTGGTTTCTAGCTCAGACTTATCCTCTCAGCTCAATTTTTCAATCCTCCTCCACATTTCAATCTCTTAAATGTTTGCATATTTCCCTCAATCTCTCACTTTTAATTGGAAGATATTTGTTTGTGTGTAAATGCTACATCACCAACAGGGTTTGCTAGGCCTGGAGACAAAAACAGTAGTTTCTTTGAAGTCCAATCCAACGCTCTATAGGGTGGAACTGTTAATCGCTGATAACCCTGCAGCATCTCATCTCTCCCCATCCCGCCCGATGACTGTCTACAGCGCGCTCTGCCACTGCTGCCACCCTCCCTCATTTTAACTCTGTCTCTTCACCTCTTTTGGTTTGTAGTGCCTACCATTTCCTTTCTTTACAGTCACTTTTGTTGTTCACGTGAGAGTTGTATCTTTAGGTAGAATTTGTACAATCATGGCTGGCATATGTGCTTTGGTAGGTACTGAAAGTAATTTAGCTCAATGCCTAGGAGTGCCAGGAAAGCAGATTATGAGTTGATTTTGGCAAAGAAGGCTAGTAATTCCTTTAAACCAACAAAGCTATTCCATTAGCTCCCTGCTGGTGTAGTGAAAAACAGACACAGTAGCTACCAACACACAGGAGACTCCCATAAAACTGTATCACATCTTAGGAAATTATCTTCCAAGCACAAGCAGCCCTTAAATATGAATAAAATATGATGTTGTCATATGCCAACAGCACAGATGTTTTGTATAAAGAAACAAGTAAAGACTCCCAAAAGATGAACCAGAGCTGTTTTAAACAATACTTTGAATGGGCCAGCCAGATCACAAGCACGTCTGTGTACAAATGCAAACAAAATCAACCAACAACTACATCAACAAACACATCATTTTTATTTCCTCACTTACTTATCTCACAAGGATCAAGTTAGTTTGATAACTGAAGTGACTGAAGCCCTATACCTATATGCACTGATTTACAGAGCAGCTTAATCTTAAATGATATAGCATTTGTCCAAGGACCCAAAGTGCGTGCTATTGTTGTTGTGTCCATGGGCAAGACAGTTCACCTGTCTTGGCTGGAAGTTAGTTTGATACTGGAGTAACTTAAGCCCTATAGCTATATGCAAACACTCAGAGATGCACTGATTTACAAGGCAGCACAGGCTCAAAGGGTATTGCATTTGTCCAGGGACCCAAAGTGCATGGTGTTGTTGTTGTGTCCTTGGACATTTCACCTGCCTTACTTCCATTCTCTGTGCACACTGGAGTTTAAATGCTCCTGTGAATCAGTGACTTGCCAATACAGTATAGGTATAAAGGTGTAATATAAATATGACTATTTAAAATGTAATAGGCCATTTGATGTTAGTGTTAGAAAATGGGTGAAAGATGCTCTCACTAAAGTGTATAAAGACATGTGTTATACTAAACAAATCTGCAGTACTACTTGCATGCACTATTGCTAGTAACAGTGGAGGAGTTCTTAACAGACAGTAGATTTGAGCTGTCGGACCCGCTGCTATGGGATACACTCTTCCTCCAGTCGGGATATCCAAACCTGCCACTGAACAGGATTACCTCTTCCATGGGACAACTGGTATCCCCACATCAGAGCGCATACACAGACGCACACACACACACACACAGACACACACACATCATAATGGTTCAGTGGGCAGGCTGATAACAATGTGTGCGTGTGCCCCAGGAAAACTCTCTGATGGCCGGATTACAGACTCTCGACACTCAAGTCTCTTAGTCTCACAGCAAAAAATAGCACAACACAAACACAGTCTCCAACATTTGTACAGGCTAGTCTGCTAAGCCCCTTAAATACTTCATATCTTGACATTTTATTACTTGTACATGAAAATATTAGTTGTGAGTTGGCCAGCAAGATGTACTGAAATAGCTAAACCTAGATAAGAACTAGAGCTGCATTTGAATATAGATCATTTTAATTTATCTTGCAGTACTTGACAAGATTTTTTATTTTCAAAATTAGTGCCAGTTGTGAGTCTTTGAAATTATATAGCTGTGAACATTATGTAATGCCAACGTGTAAAAACGAGTGCTATTATGTCCGCCGTGATGAGCTAAAAGAATAGACACCTGGACAGAAGACACTAAGTAGCACTATCACATCCCAAACATAGACTCTAAAAACCCACTAGAACAACTAATTTGAATAATTGAACTATAGAGTCTCTCATAGTTGATACAAATTTGATATATAGTATCTTATAATCGGTTCATTTCTAATTGTTAAAGATCAGCTTAGGTCTTTTTAATTGAGAGGTCTACACCCAAGTTCAAACTTTGGAGGAATAAATTTGACATTTTTGTGTTAAATGGAAATGACTCAAAGTATGTACTGTAAAATCAAGAATGATCAAAATGAGGTGAAAAAATCATGATCATGTTTTGTCATCAGTCTCTACATATGTTGGATTTATGATGACCATTTATTATTTATTTTTGCTCTTTGTTATTGTAATATATTGTGATGTGTGAGCTACTGTGTCCAAATAATTTCCCTTGTAGATTTGTCTAAGTCTAAGTCTAAATCATATAGTCTAGTCATAAATAAAACCAAGGATCAGGAGGTTCAATGGTAAATAGATATAAAGTGACCCAAAACACTGATATAAAAATATAAAAGGGCTATAAATAAAAGAAGCACTTAAGAAGTGTAACAGTTCCTTTCCAGGTCTTGCCACAGTGAAAGTATAATCTTGAAAATAAACAAACAACTACATTTCAACTTAATTGAACTATACAAAAAGAAAATCTACAAAATGAGACAGGAACAAAAAGCAAAACAGTCTGTTACGTACAGAGCAGAAAGACAGAGCATCAGATAGAAAGAGAGCATCAATTATTTAGTGAAGGTAACATGAAGCTTCCTTGGATCAAGCAAACTGCTGGCTCTTCCCCAGAGAAAAGAAAGAATGAATTAGGGTGAATTTATTAGACTGTGTGTGTTTGTGTGTCAGTCCAGTCCGGCACACACACACACACACACACACACACACACACACACACACACAGGCCCTGAGAATCCCAAGCCTGTTTCCAGGTTCATTAATAAAACAGCAGCTTTTATATGGGCTCTTCCCCTCGCTGTCTTGCCTTTCATCCTGTGTTTGTTCACACACACAGTGGGATTTGGCGTGTGTGCGCATTTGTGCATTTGTGTGTGTTTGTGTGCGTGCCGAAAAACTCCCGGGATTAGGGAATGGCCCAACTGTTTGTTCATCAGTCAGACACCGGTCGGGCCCACTCTGCTACTGCCTCATACAAAAACCTGAGCACTTTTTATCATGCACAAGGTGGCACAGAGCTCCATTCAGCAATTAGTGTTAGCACAGAGGAACCTTCTTTGCTTTGAATAAAACAGGGGTTTCAGGGGTTATAATTTGACCTACAATAATGATTTGACAAACTATCTGATTTTATTGTGACAAGAAGATAGTTTATTGTTAGTGTGCTGGATTTCTTTTTTCTTTTAAAATCTCACTCTATTTTTTGTGGAATATATAAGGGACCATGCAAATGGCTGACACAAAAGTCCAACAACCCATCTCACATGAATTAAAATTAGATTAGATTAACCAATGGGGTGTATGTCTTTATAGGTGAGAAAATTAAAATAATATAACTAATACACTTTCTGGAATAGAAAAAAAAAGACAAAACAAGAATTCAAAAAACAAGAATGATACCGTAAAATAAAAGCCACCTGCAGCAATGATGGCCCTCGCCCTGCCACACATGCGCTTCCCACGTGGCCACCCAGCATGCAATTTCCCTTCCCAACAGCTGCTCAGGTCCACAAATCCTCATCAGAAAAATTACACAGTGCACCTTTAAATGTCTTTTTTTTTTTTTTTTTTTTGCACCTCTGCTAATCTCCTATAGACTATATAAAGAAGTGGACTAAGCGAGTGTGACGTCACCACTCAAATGAAACTCGCAATGCTCATGGTTATGGGGCGAACACCAGGATCAAGAAGAGTGGGTTAATACAGACATTTTAAGACCAAAATGATGAGGCTCACAGCAGCAGTTACAGAGAGAGGAATGACAATATTCCAATGTAAATCAATGGAAGCTAGCATCAGTAGGAGCTGGAACATGCACATGCAAACTTCCTATTTGCTATTTATTAGTGTTAGCTATGTCCATTTGTATATACAGTTATGTGATCAACCTTGAAAAATGCCCCATGTCCATAATACATTTTTTTGCTTGTAGTCATTCATAGAATTTAATCCCCACATTTGGTACAAGTCCAATAATGTTGATGTTTCACGTCTATAGTAGGGGGCTCTATAGTGAGAAAAATGCAATTTTCTACTGAGAAAAAAACAACACAGAACAAGAAACCGGCGATGAACAATAGTTACCCTGTTACTGAATTTGGCCAATAAATTGGAATGCCATATATATTAGTAATATTTATACATACTACACATACCTAGAGCACACATTTTCAACACAGATGAATGCAGATGAACTTAAATGCTGCTCTAACTCTTACCCTAACAGATAATGATGCATTTTTAGTGTTTGATGTAAAATTGATATTAATGATATAATATAGTTTTATGGTATGATTTGTTTTGTTACTTTATAATTTGATCACGATGGGAATGAATATTGTGTTTGAGAGCTTCACTTTTTTTGGCTCATAACCTCTCAGCACACTGGTGAACATGCACACAAACATGGATAACTCTACTTCTTTCTCAACAAAGTCCTGACACGTCTATATTACAGAAGATGAAACTCACCTCTATGATGAGGGCTTAGACCTGGAGGCTCTGCTCTGCCCCACACCAACAGGGAGCAGTCAAAACCACAGCAGATCCAGCTGGTATCTCTCAACATCCAGGAGCCCTCAAACCCATCCAGGTAATAAACATAATAATAATGCATCAGTTTTATATAGCGCTTTTCTGGACATTCAAAGATGCTTCACAGAGCATTATTCATTCAATCCATACCCGGTGGTGGTAAACTACTACTGAAGCCACAGCTGCTCTGAGGCAGACTGATGGAAGCAAGGCTGCCAATCTACACCATTGGCCAATAATCCAACCACCGCCATCACTCATGCACTCAGCACTTTCATATTAAGCAATGCGGGTGAAGTGCCTTGCCTAAGGACATAACAACAGTTTCTGCGACTCACACTTCACAGAGGCACCTGATTTTCTTAATGGTCTCCTGTCCAAGTAATAACCTGGTCCAGACTTGCTTAACTTCTGAGATCTGACAGGATCAGGTTTTGACAAGCTGGTATGGCCACACAAGTACAGGTATTTCTACCCCTGGTCCATGCCCTTACACCCCTGGAGGAGAGCGCTCTGGTCAGGGCACTCCGTGAAGAGTTGGAGCGAGCAAGGCCCAAACAATGTAGATCAGGTCCACATAAGCAATTCTTTGGACCTCAAGCTTAGGTCTCAGGAGAAAATTGACCAAGAAAAAGCCTTGGAGTTGAAAAAACTCAATGATTCTCTCCAGAAAAAAGACAAGCAGCTGCAAGATGCACACAAGGAGATCTGGTACCTGTACAACTCACAGAACACATTACAGTACAGAAAAATGTGCAGCTAAAGCAAGAACTTGCAAACTCCAAAAAAGTCAGGAATAAGACTGACGATTTGGAGATACAAGAACTCAAAGCTTTTCTCCAGAAGAAAGAAAAAGAGCTGGAGACCCAAATCAATGCATACAAGGAGATACGATATCTGTATAACAGTTCAGTGAGAGAAAGTGTCTCAGCTCTAACAAGACTTGCCTAGCACCAGTAAAGTCTTTGAAAAGATGAAGGAACAATTTAAAGCATAGGACAATATAATCGCTGAGATAAGAAACACAAACAGGTCAGATCCAGAGGCCTGCAGAGACTCTTAAACCACTGGCTTTGGAGTTGGAGGAGATGTAACCCACACAGACAATGAGAAACTGTCCAGAAAGGTGCAGGAGCTGTCTTCTGTTCTCAGCACGTCTCCTGAAGATCTGTTTTGAAAGTGAAAGCAGCCACCCAAAAGGAAGGGCTGTAATCAAGGAGCAGAGGGGGTGCTCCAGCGCTACTACCAGCACTAAAGCACCTCCAAACATTACCCTTTACCCTTTGCATTATGAAAAATAAAACACTTAAAAAAAAAAAAAAAGTTGTTCTCTTAAATGTTTCTGGTAGCCTTTGCGCCCCCTGCTGGCCAACCGTGGAAAATTCTCCATGTCCGTAATACAATTTTTTGCTTGTATTCATGCATATAATTTACAAACCCGATAATGTTGACATTTCACGTCTATGGTAGAAGACTGTAGTATTCAGTTATATTAGACTTTATAATCTATTACATTCCAGCTGGCATCACGCAATTGTGATTTGAATATAAGCTCTCTACACCAATGTGACCTCTCTAGACCTGTGGTCCTGAGAAGTCATCAAATAAACAGGAAATGAAGTTGTTTTCCACTGGTGTGCTAAGGGCAAACCATAAGGAATAAAAAACTGAAAATATTTGTTTGTCTTGTCCCCACTCCCATAGGGGTCCACTTCTAGGTGGTGCTGTTGAGTCAGGTCACTTTGGGCATTGTTGTGATGCCCATTTTATCAAATTTTTCACACCCATTTTGGGACTTTTCATTGATGTTTAGGCCCTCACAATCACAATTGTTTGCAAGGAAAAATAATAATAGAGAAGAAGAAATGGGCAAAGAACAATAGCCCCCACCAGTTACTCTGTTATTGGCTTGGATCAATGATTTATAGTGACGTGATAGTATATATTTATAGTGATGTTAACCCTCTCAGGCTCAAATAAATTTTTAGTATCAGGAAAAATCTGATATTTGGGGAAAATTATAATATGGGGTAGTAATATACAATCCTGACTTTTTTAGCCTTTGTTAAAAAAAAAAAAGCACTTCTGGCAGGCCGTTGGTGTGTAGCCATTCTTGCACAGTCTGCATCGTCCATGTTTATCAGCATGGATGGGAGAAAAGGCTCCTGAGTAAAAAAAGCTAATAAAATACGGACGTGGAGTAAGTAGGTAATTGGAATTTAGCTGTTGCAAATCTGCAATGCCTGCCTGGAGAGGGTTAAACACACAAACCCTGCACATTGGGCTGAGTTCTCTCTAATATAAAACACTCTGTTACACCTTGTGATGTCATGTGCTTCACTGTGTTTTTAAACTCCATACACCTTCACTAGAATGTTTTACATAATTTTCGGAACAGAGCATTTTGAGCTTTGGAGATGTAGACAGACTAATAATAAAGGATTAATTCAATGTGCGAATGAAACAAAACACAACTGATATGTTTTTGAAGCTGTAACAGCATTCTAACAGGTTTTAAGATCACCAGAGTCAGTTTTGTATAATGTAGGATACTATTCCATGTCACAGTTGTTCCACTTCGGTCAGTGTCTTTAAATGTGTGTTAAGGTTTAGCCAATTAGTTGCATGTAATTACACTTGTATGTGAAGTGTGCCCACAGTCATTTGCACATGCTCTGGTGTCTGGTGTGTGGTGTGTGGGCATTTCTGATTGTCTGAAGTGAGTGAATGTATACGGCTGACTCAGTGATTCTGTCTCAAACGCACCAGCTGCATCTTATCTGAAGCTGTGACGTGTGCGCGCTCTGTGCATTTGGCTGCGTGCATACTATCTGGACGTGGGATCTTAACAGGTTTCCACATTAGAGGAGTGGAAACGTCAGAATGCTATTGTAAGAGATACACTTCCTGTCTAATAAGCAGAAATCTTACTTACACATACACAGCCATCTGACAAACAAAGCCTGACAAGCATTTTCCTCCTCTCTTCTCTCCACCTCTTTTCTATATTCTTGCTTTTGTGCCTCATTGTCTATGTTTCCTTCTTTTTCTCTAATAAGTGGAGGTTTGGTGCCGAGGGCAGACAGGGCAAGGCAGATAAAAGACGAGAGGAGACAAGCACATGCAGAGAATGACAGCAAGAGAAAGAAAAACTGCAGTAGCTATAGAATAAGATGACTAAATTAAACAATATATTGGTTTCTTCAACTGGACATTATTTACTGTAATTGCATCCACTGAAATGTACTGGATGAAAAAAGTCAGTCAGCAAGATCCACTGATTTGTAAATTATTCTCTTCTGTTGCCTTTTGTTTTGGAGGTTACCAAAGCAAATGATCTGCATATTATTATGTGGTAATTATTACATTTTGTGGCATAGCTGGATGTGTTTTAAACTTGTTCATGCACCCCTCTGAATTAATCTGGGGTTAATGTTGACAACAATAATCTGTATACTGGCCTCTTAATATATAGATTATTGTTGTCAACATTAACCCCAGATTAATTCAGAGGGGTGCATGAACAAGTTTAAAATAATCTGTATACTGGGCCTCTTAATCCCCTCCTTGAACCGTCACCTTATCGTGGTGGAGGGGTTTGAGTGCCCGAATGATCCCGGGAGCTATGTTGTCGAGGGCTTCATGCCCCTGGTAGGGTCACCCAAGGCAAACAGGTCCGGGGGGACGGGTCAGACGAAGAATGGTTCAGAAACCCTATATGATGATGTCCACTCAGAGGCCAGCGACGTCGCCTGGATTGGCGTCACCGGGGCCTCACCCTGGAGCCAGGCCTGGGGTGGGTGCTCGTCAGCGAGCACCTGGTGGCAGGGCCTTCCCCCACGGGGCCCGGCCGGGCTTAGCCCGAAGGAGCAACGTGGGGCCGTCCTCACGTGGGCCCACCACCCACAGGAGGATCCATATGGGGTCGGTGCAGAGAGATCTGGGCAGCAGTCGACGGCGGGGGCCTTGGCGACCGGATCTACGGACATGGAGACTAGCTCTGGGGACATGGAATGTCACCTCGCTGGGGGGGAAGGAGCGTTACCGACTAGATATAGTCGGCCTCACCTCCACGCACAGTTTGGGCTCTGGAACCCAACTCCTTGAGAGGGGCTGGACTCTCCATTTCTCTGGCTTTGGCCGCGGGGAGCGGCGGGCTGGTGTGGGCCTGCTCATTGCCCCACAGCTCAGCCGCTGTGTGTTGGATTTCACCCCGGTGAACGAGAGGGTCGCGTCCTTGCGCCTTCGGGTCGGGGACAGGTCTCTCACTGTGATGTCAGCCTACGGGCCGAACAGCAGTGCAGAGTACCCGGCCTTCTTGGAGTTCCTGGGAGGGGTACTAGACAGTGCACTGACCGGGGACTCTGTTGTTCTCCTGGGGGACTTCAACGCCCACGTGGGCAACGACAGTGACACTTGGAGAGGGGTGATTGGGAGGAACGGCCTCCCTGATCTGAACCCGAGCGGTGTTTTGTTATTGGACTTCTGTGCTAGTCACAGTTTGTCCATAATGAACACCATGTTCGAGCACAAGGGTGTCCATAAGTGCACGTGGCACCAGGACACCCTAGGTCAGAGGTCGATGATCGACTTTGTAGTCGTGTCATCTGACCTCCGGCCACGTGTCTTGGACACTCGGGTGAAGAGAGGGGCTGAGCTGTCAACTGATCACCACCTGGTTGTGAGTTGGGTTCGCTGGCAGAGGAAGAAGCCGGAAAGACCTGGCAGACCCAAGCGTGTAGTGAGGGTCTGTTGGGAACGTCTGGCGGAGCCCTCTGTCAGGGGGACTTTCAACTTGCACCTCCGGGAGGACTTCTCCCGGATTCCGGGGGAGGCTGGAGATATGGAGTCCGAGTGGGTTTCATTCTCGGCCTCTACTGTCGATGCTCGGAGCTGTGGACGTAAGGTCTGTGGTGCCTGTCGCGGCGGCAATCCCTGAACCCGGTGGTGGACACAGGAAGTAAGGGATGCTGTCAAGCTGAAGAAGGAGTCCTATCCGGTCTTGCTGGTTCGGGGGACTCCTGAAGCAGCTGACGGGTACCGGCGGGCCAAGCGTGCTGCAGCCCGTGTGGTCGCGGAGGCAAAAACTCGGAGCTGGGAGGAGTTCAGGGAGGCCATGGAGAAGGACTATCGGACGGCCTCAAAGAGATTCTGGCAAACCGTCCGGCGCCTCAGGAGGGGGAAGCAGTTCTTCACCAACACTGTTTACAGTGCGGGGGGAGAGCTGTTGACCTCGACTGGGGACGTTGCCCGGCGGTGGAAGGAATACTTTGAGGATCTCCTCAATCCCACCATCACGTCTTCCGAGGAGGAAGCCGAGGCTGGGGACTCGGAGGCGGACTCATCCATCACCCTGGCTGAAGTCACTGAGGTGGTTGGCAAGCTCCTTGGTGGCAAGGCTCCGGGGTTGGATGAGATCCGTCCTGAGTACCTTAAGTCTCTGGATGATGCAGGGCTGTCTTGGCTGACACGCCTCTTCAACATCGCGTGGTGGTCGGGGACAGTACCTCTGGACTGGCAAACCGGGGTGGTGGTCCCTCTGTATAAGAAGGAGGACGGAGGGTGTGTTCCAACTATAGGGGGATCGCACTCCTCAGCCTTCCCGGTAAGGTCTATGCCAGGGTACTGGAGAGGAGAATCCGGCCGATAGTCGAACCTCGGATCCAGGAGGAGCAGTGTGGTTTTCGTCCTGGTCGTGGAACACTGGACCAGCTCTACACTCTCCATCGGGTGCTCGAGGGTTCATGGGAGTTTGCCCAACCAGTCCACATGTGTTTTGTGGATCTGGAGAAGGCATTCGACCATGTCCCTTGTGGTGTCCTGTGGGGGGTGCTCTGGGAGTATGGGGTCCGGGGCCCTTTGCTAAGGGCTGTCCGGTCCCTGTATGACCGGAGCAGGAGCTGTGTTCGCATTGCCGGCAGTAAGTCAGACCTGTTCTCGGTGCATGTTGGACTCCGCCAGGGCTGCCCTTTGTCACCGGTTCTGTTCATTGTATTTATGGACAGAATTTTTAGGCGCAGTCAGGGGCCGGAGGGGGTCCGGTTTGGGGACCACAGGATTTCATCTCTGCTGTTTGCAGATGATGTTGTCCTGTTGGCTTCATTGAACCAGGACCTGCAATGTGCACTGGGGCGGTTTGCAGCCGAGTGTGAAACGGCTGGGATGAAGATCAGCTCTTCTAAATCTGAGGCCATGGTTCTCGACCGGAAAAAGGTGGCTTGCCCTCTCCGGGTGGGTGGAGAGTCCTTGCCTCAAGTGGAGGAGTTCAAGTATCTCGGGGTCTTGTTCACGAGTGAGGGGAGGACGGAACGTGAGATTGACAGGCAGATCGGTGCAGCTTCGGCAGTGATGCGGTCGCCGTATCGGACCGTTGTGGTGAAGAGGGAGCTGAGCCGAAAGGCGAAGCTCTCGATTTACCCGTCAGTCTTCGTTCCTACTCTCACCTATGGTCATGAGCTCTGGGTAATGACCGAAAGGACGAGATCGCGGATACAAGCGCTCGAAATGAGTTTCCTCCGCAGGGTGGCTGGGCGCTCCCTTAGAGATAGGGTGAGGAGCTCAGTCACACGGGAGGAGCTCGGAGTAGAGCCGCTGCTCCTCCACGTCGAGAGGAGCCAGTTGAGGTGGCTCAGGCATCTGTTCCGGATGCCTCCTGGGCGCCTCCCTCGGGAGGTGTTCCGGGCATGTCCCACCGGGAGGAGGCCCCGGGGAAGACCCAGGACACGCTGGAGGGACTATGTCTCTCGGCTGGCCTGGGAACGCCTCGGGGTCCCCCCGGAGGAGCTGGAGGACGTGTCTGGGGTGAGGGAAGTCTGGGAGTCCCTGCTTAGGCTGCTGCCCCCACGACCCGGCCCCGGACAAGCGGACGAAAATGGATGGATGGATGGCCTCTTAATGGGGTGCACCGATATTGGTGGTGATTTTTTGTATAAAGGAAATAAATGCTGCTTTCAGTCTCTACAGTGGTATAGGTTGATAGTATCAGCAGATTCTTAAATCCATATTGGAATTTGTATTGGAACTGAAAAAGCTAGTACTAGTACTATTACTACTATTCAAACAATTTTTAAAAACTACTTGAAAAATGAATGCAACAAAATAAAAAATAATTCCATTTGCAATAACAAATCAATGATACAAAAGTGCTAAGTGAAGGGTTTTTAGACTTTTCCTTCTTCATGGTCCCATGTGCCCACCCGCCCACACATGCTGTTGACCTGAGTTGACCCAAAGTGTTAATTGTCTTATAAAGTTGTGGCCCTCAGGTCCAAAAGCTTCAGCTGTGTGTCTGCCGGCCACACAAATTGGCTCCCCATGACTCCCACAGTGTTAACCCCTGGAGTACTGACCTTTGTGTTAGTTTGTGTTAAACTCCAATAAACCAAATACCCCAATACCCACATAGTAATGTGGCTGTAAAAGCTTACAAAAACACGAAACAGTGGTAAAGTAAAAAAGAAAATTTGAAAGTGCAAAGAAAATCAAGACTTCAAGGCTTTAAACGGCCTATATTACACCATTTTCTGTTTTTTGTTCTGTTTTGTTTCATTCACACATGCAAATCCTGCATATTTAGGCTCAGTTCTTTCCTCAAACAAAAAATACTCTTGCATCATGTGATGTCATGTGGTAATATTGGAAGTGCTCCACTATGTTTTTAAAGTCCATACACTTTCACTAGAATCATTTGGATGATTTCAATGTGGGAATTGACTGAACTACTGGTAAAAGGAGCTGTTAACTTCAAAACTACCACTACATGACGTCACAAGGTGGAACAGCAAATTTTGAGCTTTGACAGACTAATAATACAGGAATAGTGAAATGTGTGTGAATGAAACAAAACAACTCTGAGGTATGTTTTTGATGAAGTGACGTAACAACATTATGACAATGCTTAGAGCTCATAAGAATAAATTTTGTGTAACATGTTAGGACCTTTATGAAGACATATTATGCTTTTCAATATAAAATTTTTAACATGTGTAGATTATTATTTAAAATTTTGCTCTAAATTGCAGTATTGATATATAAACTGAGTCACTGACTTCCCCCATCTCTTCACAGTTCACCATAGCAAGAGGCAGATTTCTATGTATAGTTTTAATTGTTGAAAAATGTCACAATTTAGAAAGCAATATACAGTATATGATCTGGGGTGTGATTTTTTATTTTTTTTATTAACAGAGCAAGAGTGGGAGACAGGCAGTTGGAAAAAAAATTCTGAGCACTCAAGCCTTAAATGTAATACAGGATTACTCAGACATTCATGACTTAATCAAAATATACCTCTGACTTAACTAATGATGCAGGAACACTGTTTTAGTGAGGTTGAAAATTTATTTACTTTAATATGTGTACGAAATGACACAAGAATAAAAGCACGGGAGCATAGGTGTGAATCGTACAGTATTTAGCACCTAACTTTACTTTACGCCAAAAAAATGACAAAACATAAATAAATCTAAAGTAACTTCAGGGTTATCACATGTTTATCCTATTTGCCCTGTGAGCCACTGTAGGCCCATCTGTCATAGACTCATACACACACTTCTACCATCCATTCATTGTTAGTATAAACAGCAGGGCTTTTGTTTTTTGATATCATAGAGTAAACCCTGTACAGTTGACTCAAATGACAAACGTAGAATCATACAAGAATCAGTACTGGTCGGATGAAGTGCTTTAAAATGTAAGAGAAAAATATAATTTTCTTATTTTATTTTATTTATTTTTTTTGTATAGGCTACAGTTATCGGGCTCTGTCCATGGTGCTGAAAGGTTTATCCAGATTCAAACTTTTTATACAAACAAAAATAAAAAGGGCAATGACTTACCTTCTTTGTGGGTGAAAGGAAGAACCTTGTAAGATCCTGATGCAATCTGCAAAAAAAAAAAAAAAAAAAAAGACAATAGTTTTGTTCACAGAGGACTTTTAAAAGGTCACTTTTTGTCACTCAAGTCCAAGGTTTTTATGTTTTATGCATTGCATACAGTAAAATACTGTAATTAAATTGTATAATATTAACACAAAAAGTCAAAAGATAGAGCCAATTCTGTTTTTTCTTAACACTCAAAGACGCTGCACAAAAAATAAAATAAGAAATTTGATTATTAAATAAGCAAACAAAAATAAAGTTTTTGTCAGAGTTGCTTTATAGTGTATTATAGTAAGTGTTTATAATTTATGCTCCTCTTTTCTTAGTTTTCCCGAAAAAAACAAAATGCTGTATGAAGCGTTCAGACACTTCTGAAAAACACTCTCATTTATATCCTGTTTGAATTAGCAAAGGAAAGTTTGGAGTAAGTGAATGCACAGTAGATGTTCAGAGAGTTTTGTCCATGTTTGTGTTCTATATCTTGAGATGGAACAGTTATGAATATGCATAAGGTGGAGCACTACACAGGTGATGAGCGTGACTCGCGTTAGCGCAAGAACAACTGCAGACAAACACACGCTCCCTCTCTTCTGCCTCTCAGGAGAGCACAGGAAAGAGCCGCACATTCTCTGGGGAAAGCTTTGCCTTTTTTCCACTTGGGATGAAAAACCAGCCCAGTAATGATGCAGACGCACACACAGCAGCACGTCATGAAAGACCACAGACAAAGAGAGGGAAATATATAGCGCAGGTTTATGCACATAAACTAGATCTTAAAGACTCAGAACAGTCAGACACACAAGAAGATGTGTGTTGCATGTTCTACTCAGAAACTCTTCAATTCGTTACTGTGGGCTGCACTTAAAATATCATACCAGTTTCAATACACACAGCAGGACAATACAAAATGTATACAAGTTTAACGGACAAATCCAAGTCAGAGTAAGAGCAAAACAGAATATCTGTGAGTGCAACATTAAAATTTAAATCTAACATTTCATTTGTTTACTTTTGGATGTAATGTATTTTGAAGAGAGACTGGATTGTTGAAACATGGGAAACAAGGGATATAGCAGAGATATCCCTGTCATATAATCTCTGTATGTTAGCAGAGATTATAATCTCACAGGCATGAGGCAGTGTTGTGAAGAAGGTGAATGAAGTGAAAATAAAAACAAAGACAGAGTGATAGTGTAGGGGGGGATTAGGACGGGGGGATCTAGACGAAGGGGTAAAGGAAGACCATGGAGGTGACGGGGTCAGACAGCGGGAGGAAGCTAATGTCTTTATTTCCTGGTGAGATGGGACCTTGCATTTACCCCCGAGGTCAAGGGTCATAGACAGGGTCACCTGGGGTGTTGTAAAGGGGGTTATCTCAATAGAGGGAGAGGAAAAATATCTATATAATAAAAAAGAAGTGCACTGAACAAGAAAGAAAGACACTGTAATGGGAGATAGAGGAGGGTAGAAGACCTAGTTTGAGTCAGGAGAGGAATGTGTAGAGGTGGAGAGGAGTTTGAGAAAAGGCACATGACTTTATAACAACGTAACAACAAAACACAATTAGTTCTTCTACAAATGCATTTTTATAGACACCAAATGCTAATAGTTTAATTTGACTTACATAGTTGCTGTAAAATAAATAATGTTCAATTGGGAATACTGTTTCAATACTTAAAGTTGATTTTAATTAAAGATGAGGCTAGACCCTTAGTTGAGGGTCCATCACCTGCTTCTCTCCCTGGAGATACTGCCTAGAATGTTCCACAGTATGGCATTACACTTATTTATCTCCACAGAGACAGCAGTTGACACCACAGGGCCAAGTCAGATCTGTGGAAATGCGAGTCCACTCACAGTAAGAATGCAAATTTTAGATGGAGATGTTTAAGTAAGTAAGTAAGTCTTTATATATATATAGCACTTTTTCAGATATTTTTGTCACAAAGACAGAGCATTATTCAGCATTATTCATTCACTCTATACCTGGTCATGGTAAGCTACTATTGTAGCCACAGCTGCCCTGGGGCAGACTGACATAAGCGCGGCTGCCATGCCAGTCGGCGCCACAATGCTATACATTTCAGAGAAAACAATAGAATCTCCATGGTTACAAGCAGGTAGCAGACACTCCATCAGAAAAGTTACACAGTGCACCTTTAATATGGACCATAATATAACAATAATAATTTAATTTTAAACTAGTTCTGATGGAGATGAAGATAATTCAGGAAGGTTAAGTTTTTTACCCCGCGTTGATATTCAAATGAGTTTTACTAGTTTACTAAATTGGGAATGAGACTTTGACCAGTTTCTACAACTACAGAAGAACTTAAATAACCAAAATTGTTGAGAATGTGTTAAATCTGTAGCAGAGATTGTAGACAAAGAGTGACTCATTTGACTTGAGAAAACTCAAGTCAAATGAGATGGGAATAATCATTTGCATTCTCAAATAGTGCTAGAGCATGCCTGATATTTAGCCCTGAATGGTGAGGTCATGTGAATCCAGTGTGACCTAAAGTCTATAATAAGGTTGTAGTCACTGGCCTTTCTCTGAGATGCTTATTTGTGTCATGCTCTAGAGTTATTCTGGTTCCTGGCCCAAGTACTGGACATCTGTATGACTGAATCTGATTCACTCAGCTATTAATATGAATGGCCTTTCTGACTGGCCAGCCACACGGATTAACAACTCTTCCTGGTTTTCCACTGGGCTTACAATTTATAGCACGTTTACAGTCACACTCAATTCGAATCACTTATTAGCAGCATTTGGTGTAACTAGTAGCACTAATGCCAGACGTAACACAGTTCTGGGACCCTTATACATAAGTCACTAGTTATGTAGAAATCAAATATGTCATGTTACATTTTGGTGAGAGCTATTAGCTATGGTTCGTCATCTGAAAAAGCCGTGTAGATGCCCCCCAAAAATAATTTTAGTTTAAAGTTTAAACTGCATACTTCCTCTTCCTTCACAGTTTGAATTACATAGTTACAGTTTCTGCTGCATATTACACAGTTTGAGTTATAATTGACAGACTACTTTGCGCACGTTTCCATCAAAGATTGCTGTTGTTATATTATATGTATATAACAAAATAAATTTACAGATTAGAGACAAATAAGAATGGAAACTCTTTAATCTGGCTGGAGCTCACACTCCACTTGCTGTGGTTTCTTGTTACTTTTTACATCTGGAATTTTTGTAGGGCATCACACCTAAAAAGTTATGTCATACATCTAGAAATTCTTTTGACAGATGTAAAGTCCAACCTTTCTTTTTGTATGTAAATAAGTAAATACTGGAGTTTGACAGTCTGCTTTTAAATGCAGTCTAGAACAATTAACTGCATCTTTAACAGAAAATTACCTTTCCTAGAAAATGTAAAAGTGGGCAAGGTACAAACCCGAGGCACTTCGACTGAATATTTTAAAAGTCCTTTATTTCATGAAAGGACGCCAATGCCTTTCAACCAGCAAGAGGGTCTTCGTCAGGGCAAAGTCAGACTTTGCCCTGTCCAAGACCATCTGTTAAAGACTACTGTTTTAACCCTTGTAGATCACCTGTACTGCTAATTTTTACTCTTTTATGACCCAGTGAAGCGCTCTCTTTTTCTTTATCTGAATTAACTATGCATTTCTAGTGTGTGTAAAGATGAGTAACTGGATAGTGTGGGTCTTAACTGACTGTCCTCCAGTTTCTTAGAAGGAGCTCTAGCTTCACTTTGATATTCCACTGTGGAAACAGCTGCACTTGTGTAAAGCTGAATGGAAAGAGGCACGGGCCTTATTAGTCCCATAGAGTCACATGCTAGCTGCAGTGACATAAGTTACACAAAGAGCTATGCATTAATGCACCCAACCATTACAGAGAAGAATCGTGAAGAAAATATTATTTACAGTAACTCTGAAGAGCATTTCTGTTTCATTTGTTGGTTTTATGTGGACTGATGCACGGTACTCGTTGTGCAAATAATTGTTTACATAATGATCTCTACATTATCTCTTTTGTCACAATAAGCCTATATTATAATAGATAAAAAATATTCAAGAATTAATTACACTAAAAATAGTAGTTGACCTGTTGTAATAATCAGCACAAGTTTTAATTCATTAGTAGACATTCAACACTGTGGTCATAGGACATTTGAACAGGAGCCTGATTGAATTAAAGGAGTCATGTCTTTACACTGAGCTGAAGTATGAATATATCTCTTTGCTTGTTATTAATAGCATCCATAAGGCAACCGGACACGAAGGGATGGGGTGACAAGACACCTCCAGCTACTATAAATAGAAACAAAACTCAACAAGCTGACATAGAAGGAGACTGGAAAATCATGACACATGTTGCACAGGATTACAGTAAGTAGGAGATGTAAGAGGATGCTGAAAGACCATTTAATTTAATGTCTTATAGTTATAAGAACACAGTTTGGAGCACAGTACAAACTACAGGTAACAATGTTTGACAACAAATAGACATGTCCTGTAAATTAGGAAATGTAAATTTAATATATACATGATATATATATATATATATATATATATATATATATATATATATATATATATATATAAATAAAAAAATCTGTAAAACGCTAAGACTGCAAGAAGCATTTTATCCCATTACCTAGGTCCACCGTCACCAACCTCTGACCAGTGCTCTTGTGCATTAGCTGCATCATGCTAAAACAATCGGCTGCTGAGAAGGCAAGTGTTCACTCTAGTGGAAGTGCTTGGTCATAACCTGCCAACAATCAGTCCTCAAATGTATTTATTGCTCAGTACCTGCAGTGAATTCTAGATGTCGATTTTACAATTCAGCAAAGCAAATATGATGCGATCATCCACTACCTTTAATTTGACTCATAGTTAGCAAAGGTGAATAGCATAGTAGAAATATCTTTATCTCAAAATTAATCCTGGGCAAGTTAAAGGTGCCGATACACTTATAAAAACTGAAGGATATGGTAAAAAAAAATACTCAAGTGCTGTGTAACTACTGTTAGGATGATGCTCAAATGCACATGTCCAGACATTAAGAATAATTTCCAGAAAGGTAGTGGAGAGAGAACAAAGTACAGGGTGGGGGATACACTTAAAAGCACAATTTCTTTTATAAAGTTACTCTAACTACATCTACAAACTAAAATGAGAAGTTGGAGCTATCAGACCAATTTTAAATTAGACCAAAATTTTTGATAAAACAGCAAATATAAGTCTCAGTCAGCTATAACCTTTTGACATTATAGAATACATGCTGCATGTTCTCTAACCATGACACAAAGAGGAATATTTGGATTAATTCAATAACTGACACCAAGCCATGTCCTATCTATCTTTAGTAATTCTATGAATACAGCGCTGAGGGGCAAAACATGCTGTCCTCCTGCTAATGAAGCTTTCAACCCTGTGCCACAACCACACAATGACAGCTGGCAGGGGAGGGGCAGGAGCCACACGCCATGAAATAAGAGGGGGTAAAAATTGATTAGCAATTTTCATTTGTGCTAACCTAAACAAAAGAAGGCTGCTTCTCCACTCTGCATATCACCACGCAGAGGGAGAGTGGAGGATGGGGGTGCTGGTCGCATTGGATCGGGGTAAGGAACGATCCTTCAGAGCTCAAGACTTCTATTGTTTAGTTGGAGCTGATGTGAAGCCAAAGAGGGATTTGGACTGGGGAATCATAAGGCCAAGGGATGAGGGTTGGAATGGAGATCGGGAAAAAATTTTTAAATAGCTAAAAGAAAGAAAGTAAGGAAGAAAGAAAGAACGGAAAAAGAAACAGAGAAACTTATTCCTCAGTAACTTAGAAGTTAAAATGTAGGAAAAAATTACTGAAGTTTGAGTCTTTGTGAAAAAAAATTAAGATTCAAGATTCATAGGTTTAAAAAGACCACTGTCTAAACACAGATTTAGCTGGTAACAGGCAGACTACGAGAAAATGTGGTGCCAAGGACTAATTCAATTGAAGAAGGAACAAGACTGAACTCCAATACTTATTAAGAGACAAAAGAAAAGTGGCAGAGAGAAAAGACACCACCATTAGGATATTAAACTGACTCCACACGGGGACCCTAGCAACAGTAGAAACTGGTAAAGAAAACAAGTTAAGTTGTATCAGTAGAGCAGTTTTTATTGCAATCAAATGAAACTAAATCAGATGCATGAGTGAGTAGTGTATAAATACTACTTTATCTGAATACTACTCTATGCATCTTCTGCTGAAAAAAAAAAGTAAAATATACTAAAATATGAACCAAAAATCCTTGAAGCTTGTGATTGAACAAGGGGTGGGAGATCAACAACTTTAACCAAAACACTGTACACAACTCTAAATTTAATTTTCTGCAAGATTAAGCACAATAATGACTAGCTTTATAAAAACCCATAACTAATGGCTTCCAATGAGCTAATCTATAGGCATTGATTTGCTCAGTATCTCATAGACTTGTGGTGTGAAGCCTATGAGACGTATGGTGAGAAGAAAAGGAGAGGGAAACAAAACAAAAGTACCTGCTTATTAACTCAAAATGCATGGACAGAGTAGATTATATATATATGTGTATATATATATATATATATATATATATATATATATATATATATATATATATATATACATATTAGAGCTTCATGGGGCCATAATCGAGTGAGAATACAAATTGTTTTAGCTATAAATCACACTATACAATAATATCAACCATAACTTTAAAAAGGATTGAGCCCACTATATCTATCACAAAAATTCATTAAAATGAAAGGTTATTGGGCCAATTAGCTGAATTTTTTGTTAATCCTGTACTTGACAGCTTTTTAGAGGGACACTCATATGGTACTAAAGATGATGGTATGTGAGAAGGGAATGAAGTGAAATGAAACAATTCTGTGGCGTGAATGCACAGCCGCTTAAACCCAGAGAGGGCCGCTTGTGTTAATCCCTGTGGATTATGCTTCTAAATACTCCTATTCAAGCCAATTAATTCATGCATATATCTGTCTCAGAGTCTTTTCATGTCATTTACGAAGACGGAGGGAAACTTCCTGGGAAATCAGGAGGAGGTTGGATATGTGTCTCCATTAATGCGCACAGGGCTCTCCTTTCTGGACCATGCAGCTTCAAACATCCTGATACAGTGTGCGCACACACACATGCTGCGTGGACAAATGTACCAGGTATACATTAAGATTTTAATGGAGAACTGATGGAGGGAGAGGGGGGTACAGAGAGGCTTCCAAAAGTTGACGGACATGTTCTGACAGCTGAATACTAATGATGAGATCAACCTCTGGCTAAATCTACAGCATCTCACTGGGGCTCCTGGTTGTGAGAAGCATAAAAAGGATTAGCAGTAAATACAGACGGCTTAAACAGAACCCAGAGACACTGGTAGACACTCTGCAACTTAAAAAAGAGCAGAAGCAAGACGGCATTTTACAGTGGGTAATGATGTTTCAAATGGAAACTGCTCCACCAAATAACTTTTTGTCCTATTTTATAGATATTTGGGACAAAATAACACTTAAAATGAGCAATATCTATGAAAGAAAAGTGTGATGACAAAGTCATTCAGTAGCTAGAATATTACATCACCACGAGATGCCTCCAGTGGCATGCCGTGTCAAGTTTTTTTGTTGCACCTCACATTACAAATCTGTGATTGCAAATGCACATGTGAGTCAGGCAATAAAAAATGTTATTTATAATATATTAAGACTTCATAATATAAGTAATAGAAGATTCTGGTGATTCTTCCACTTTACAGTAGAACAGATAGTGAAACAGATACCAAATTTGTGATAATTACAATTTGTCTTGTAAAATCTGGTATAGCAAATTAAATTACAGTAATGTAAACATAGCAGACTTTTACCTGGTAATCTTTTGAAAACCAGCTCTTCTGCATCTTCTGTCGTAAACTTCTTTGAAATTCTTGTTCTTCTTTTTCTTGTTTAACCTATAGGTATAAAAGGAAACCCAAAAATAAACCAAAATAAACAAAGCAGAAATATTTAATTGAAATGTTTTTCGTCTTCTCTTTGTAAAATTAAACTCCTCTCTTAACTTATTGTATGCGTACTGTTATGGTCTTTCTTTGGTCAGACATGAGGCTCTGTGATTGGGCGACCCAGCTTATGCACTAACCAGTGATAGGCTTTAAATTATTGAGTGACTGACCTCAATTGGTCGCCTGGAACAGCCTAAAACGCACTGAGCACATCCACACACATCCACACACATAAACAAACACACAGACGTGCAGCACACTTACACACTGACCCAGGGGACACTGTCTACAGTCTAAATATGTCCTACTGTGGACAACATCAACCACATCTACTCTGTCCATGCATTTTGAGTTAAACATTAAAGGTGTCAAATATGAAAGGATAATTATCACCTCTTAAAATATTTATGTGCAATGGATATTTTATTGAGCAATTAATACACATTGCATTAGGAAAGGGGAGAACAGTGTGTGGAGTTTGCATGTCCTTGTTTAACTTTTGACTGTTTTACTTACGGTCTACAACTGACTTTCTCCCTCTGTCTAAACACATACATTAAGTGAATTTGTTATTAAAAAAACAAAAACAATGCCATTCTGTTTATTACTATATGCCTCTGTATTAACCCTGTGATTAATGTCATTAATCATTGTCCACAGTGAATGCCACATTAGGCCCAAAGAGTAATGATGACCATGAAAAGAAAATGTATGGTTAGTTTGGACAAGTAAGATAAAACCATGTGTAAAATTCACTATTACACTATTACTGTGTAAAACAAAGCCTGAGATTACACACAATAGGCACGAAGGACACGATGGACGTGTGCTTTAGCCTGCTTTACATATCCTGCTAGGCTCTGTGCAATCAGAGTATTCTGAATGTCTCCCCACTTCTCACCACCATTTCACTTACTTCACTTCCAATAAAATATATTTGGTCAAATAAATAAATAAAAACAAATGAAAGATATTTGTTCTGGGACAAGGACCAAGAAATTGTTTACAGTGATGGCAAAACTATAAATGATCCCACACTTGCCCTTTGGTATGTTATTCATCTACTTAGTATGCTATAAATTAATGTCTAAATATAATCCAGGAGAATGATATGTGCCACACTTGTCTCTCTATAAATGATCAAAGATGGTTGATGATACCAGACATGTGATCTGTCCTTCTCTTCGGCGGAAGATGCACCCAGGCGATTTTTAGACCAGTATAGTACCTGTGGTGACATAATGCTACAATTTGAGCAGCTCACACAATAAACACTTTCATAGTAATGGCACTAAGTCTCCAGGAAGATTGGCGAATATGAGTGACATCTTGGCCCCCTTTATATTTTGATGGGTGTAACCTGACTGGGCTGCATGGCATGTGCTGTGGCTTGTGGCCTATGATTAGTTACAGATCGTTCAATGGGTCATAGCCTGTGGTTCTGATCTGTCAACCTCAAATGCTGGGGATGCAAAACCCAAAACAACAATTGTAAATAATACAACAAAGACAATAGTAAAAATGATGTAAATAACTATATTGATATATATTGTCTAATATTTGCAATCAGAATATTAAAAACACAGATCAAATTTGCAGGTATAGCTTCTTTAAACTTTAGTACAATAGTAGGTTTATAGAATATTTTTGTTCCTGCTTATAGCTTTTGCAGATCTGCCTATTTATGAAATTAACAACTTTCTAGACATTTCTTTACAATTGAAACAGTTATATGATTCTGTTAAACAATACCATAAATTGTTAACATATGCAAGCCTAATCCTTGAACACACACGCCACTAGTCAAACAGAGCTCCCAACATGGCGCTCCAACCATGCTTGCAAGCCTGCATCTCTATGAAGTTTGGCACTGAGCTTCTCTGGTCCATACGGTGTTTTGTATTTGCCATAATCCCCTGTCAGCAACACTTAGGCAGGCAGACAATAGCAGAGAACACCGGTAGCCAAAAACCCCTTCACTGAAAGCTTGGCAGGTCAATGCACAAGCAGCAGGTTACACACTTACTCACACATACACACGCACTCATGAGCACTCAGTACACAAGAGTAGTAGACCAGCGCACAGACAAATCCACATGTGTACTGCTGAGATGCATGTTACTCACACCGTTTGCCGGCTCTCTTCAAAGAGTTGTGGTGCAGTTTTCAAGGACACAGCTCTGTGACGTTGCTCCTTGCTTTTTCTGTCCCACTCCGCTCACTCTCCGGCTCTCTCGCGCTCTACTGTTCGCTCCTTGTTGCGGGATGCTCCAACAGTACAGTGACCGGCTGCCTCTTCCTCTCTGGTGTAGTGGTCGGCAGCTGAGAGGCAGGGCTGGTTCCCGTGTGCCATGAAGCGCCAGGCAGCGAGAGGGTGACGAGGAAGTGACAGAAAGAGAGGGAAGGGAGGGAGACAGAGGAAGGAGAGGTGCTGGGCAAAGTGAACCAACTGATGAAGCTCTCCGAGAGGTTGTAGCGCGGTGGAGTTCGCCAGAGTCCTGGTGCAAGAGGAGGAAAAGTGATTTAGAGAACAGTAACAGTAACTATAAAAGAATAACAAATAATAAGGAAAAGATTAACGGAATTTGCTCAGAGTAGTTCCAGGAAATACACCTAGAGAAAGATAAGAAACTACATTCTTCACTGAAAAGCATACCGGTTTGCACTCATGTCTTTCGATAAGGAGGCTGTGAAAAGGAAACATATTATGCAAAATAGACTTTTAAGAGCTTTTAACCAAGTTTTAATTGTTTCCCTTCTCATTTATCCTCTCAAAGTTATATTTGGAGTGATTCATGCACGTTTAAGCAGCAAATCTCAACTTTGAGAGAAAAATAAGATAAAACATTAAAGCAAATTTTATGATTCACTTGAGAGGTTATATGATTTTACACAGTGTAATTCCACAAAGGAAAAACATATCTCTATACATTAGGAGACGAGTAACGGATAGGTAAAAACAACACAGTGGGTGGACGTTCTGACTATTCCCAAAAGCTGCGTTGTCTTGCCTGAAAAATGGTCCCTCCAGGCCTAATCCAAAAAGAGCCAATGCAAACAAACACAGAGCAAACAAACATCTATTTATGGAGGAGGGGTCCAGTTTCCCCAGCCACATTTGCCAGCAGCTTTTTTGACAGTGTTACCAATTCAGCAGTTTATAGTGCTAAGAACTATATTAAATAGAAGGGGCATGAGAAGAGCAGAAGTAACGGAATGAGAGAAATATACAGAAAAATGAATGATTAGCTTGTAGATCAACAGTTAAAACAATGCAATTATTTATATTCGAAGAGTGGCACACAAATACAGTACAGCCAGATTTGCCATGGTATGAATCACAGTATAAAGAATAAGTCAATGTTTTTGTCTTTTCTTAAGTAAAACAGACATAGTTTAAAAGTGATCAAGCCAGTAAAAAGTATTGTAATAGTTTGTCAGATGTCAGGCAGAATGCTTCTGCAGATTTGCCTGGAATGTTCCATAGTATGGCATTAAACATATATATCTAGAATAGATAAGCAGGTGAAGCCACAAGGCCAAGTTGCATGTCAGATCTGTGGAGAGGCAAGCACACTCACAGTAAAAATGTTTTTCAAGGTATGTTTGAGCTACACATTTGAGTAATTTAATATTCCAGGCAAAGCAATGACATCTCTATGGAGACAACCAGGTGGCAAATTCCCCATCAGAACAGTTATATAGCCGACCTTTGAGTTATTTGGTATGATGATGTGTGCAGAAGTTTTGAAAAACAAAAGTCTGACAGATGAGAAACAGAATCATTTAAAAAAGAAGTAATGCTGTAATGACATCCAGTAACTTGATATGACCAGATAATGAGCGTTATATGAAAGATAAAATCAGCAACATGGCGGGTTGAGGAGGACAAGGGCACAAGTGAAGGGTGTAACTCACTCCTGTGCCCATCACCAGCGCCCAGTCCTAATTTACCCAGAACAATCAATCAGATCAGGAGGCAGACACTGACAGAGGTCTACTGTGCAACAGGATACACAATACGCACACACTCGTTGGGCCAGAAGGATGCAACAGGATCTATTCTCCCACACACTCACACATACTTTTATGCTGACTTGGGGAAATAAAGTTTGCAGCTCATATTTGTAGCCTCCGCACTGACTTCTAGCAACTAGGCTGCACTGTGCACCAAAGTCACCGCTGCTTCGTGGGGGTCACCAGGAGGGGTCAGGGCCCAGGAGATGGAGCAGGCGCACAGGGGGATCGCACTAGGGAGCGAGGGAGCAGGGGGTTAGGGAAGAAGGGAAAGAGGGAAGGGAACAACAGCCAACAATAGGGGGTAAAAGTACAGAGGACAGAAACGGCAACAAAAACTGGGAGGACAAAGTGATCACGCATCGCCATGCTGCCTGCATGTTGTCTCACAGAAAGATAAATGTGTTGACATGGAAAGGCACAATAAAGGAACACGGAAACTACAGCGGAGTGATGTTGTGAGCATGAGCACAGTGAAAAAATAAAAGTTTTTCCCCTTCCTGTCATGCCAAAGGTCTAGTTAAACTGGAAAGGCAATGTATATAGTCACTGTTGGGAAGTAAGTACAGAATACATGTACAGAGAATATTCTGAAGACTCATTTTGAGTATTCTGGTACAGTTACCTTATCATTTGGTGGCTTTCAGAATACTTTTTTTTTTTTTTTCTTAAATCAAAGGAATACATTGCATTTTTAAATAATGTAATTAAGGCTTCAAACTGCACATAATCAGTGAGAAAATAGACAATGTGTGATTTTTCCATCTCCAATTAGTGATATGCTTTAATATATTTTAAATTTAATGTAGGTATTCTTTCAAAGTATTCTTCCCACTGTGTGTAGTTTTGATGCATTATCTAAGTAAATCTATGCAAACGATGCCACTCCCAGGAAAAGAACCTAATTGACGCACTCTCCACAAGAAGTTACATAGTGTACCTTTAATATGTTGAACTACAATTGATTGTGCTTGAACTTCACTATGAATGTCAAATCCATAATATCTGATGGTTTAGGAATTTATGAGTCATTTATTTAACTTAAGACTAATTGGTGGAATGCTTTATTTATCTTGTAAATTATCTGTTGTTTTTGTCTGATGATAAAAGTGGGCTTCTGCAGAGAGCGCAAGAGAAGGAGAGTGAGGGCACCGCCAACCAAATTATTTATTTTAAGGGATGACACATTTAATTTAAGCCCTGCAAAAGAAATTAAAAAGCATAGCTGTTATTAATGAAGATGGAGAATAATGAGGGTAAGCTACACACACGCACGCACACACACACACACGCACGCGCACACACACACACACACACACACACACACAGTTTAATGATTTGGATAACAGGGGCCTGCATTCACTCAACCTTCGAGTATGAAAATAATAATAATAAGTACAAATTAATTATTCAACCCTCTACAGCTCAAATCTTACTAGACTACACAATAATAAGTAATACAAAATAATAATAAGTTGAAAAAGTATTGTTGTCAATGCCTAGTTATAAATGTAATGGATACTTTGGTTGGGTTTGGTTCAGGATCCAGTATAAGATTCTGAATAGAATATTAAATTAAATGTTTACATAATAAAAACGGCAAGGTCTAAATAAGACCGTATAGAGCCACTCAATGTCACGTTATTTGCGGCTCTTCAGGAAGTAAATTGACTAAAGAGAAAAACAGGCCATGGTCTTGCTTTTAATTTCATTGGCGCTCTGGCAGCCCCATGCCATTAAACGTACAGGCTACACAGCACATGTATTGATTAACAAATGACAACAGCGTCAATGTGTCGCAATGTACACTTGAGGTCAGGGACTTATTGCCTTATTTCAACACTTTCCTCGATGTCCATCCACCTCTCTCTCGTTAACAGCAAATTTCATCCATTGCCTTGTTCCCTTTTCCACGCTGTTCCTGCAAATAGATATTGAAGTTTTCTATTTAAGGCAGATGCTGTTTAACTTCCTTAGGCTGAGGACTGAAAGGCAGGCAGAGGGCCATCCATCTAGCTATCCACCTGCTGACATGTTTAAACACTATCGACACGCAGCCGCGACATTAACATGCAAACCCGCGCCGCACGTTTGATTTCATTAGCTCATTGCGCGTTGGCTTTTCTCTGGCCTGGCTGCTGCCATTGTCCTGGCAATCATTTGACTGAATGCAGAATTGGCAAATATTCTGATTTGACAGAGCCATTGTCCCACAGCGCCCCATTTAAGCTAAACCCACGCTGACAGTAATACTCAATGATTTCTTAAACGGTAATATGCTAGTTTATGGAGGATTATACAGCATACATGCAATTCTGTTACTGCTTCTTATAAAACCAAACAACATAGCGAGTTAGGGATATAAAATGAGATATACCTTTATATTTTATAGCAAAAAGGATGAAAATGTTATTACTTTAATGGTTTATTCTCAGCTAAGAGGACAAACACTATTCAATTAGATGGAAAAACAGTAAGAAGAAGCAGAGCTGGGTGGCTCAAGTCACCCTTTCTATTTATGAAAACACTGTATTTGATTTGATTTGATTGTAGTTCTAGCGAAGAATAGGCCAAGATCAAGATGTAGAAGTTGCTTAAGTATATTTTTACTAATTACCCAGTTAAATTTTTTATTTCTTTATTTTAACAAAAGTGAGTAAATGTGCCAGTATAGCTATGTATTGTTAGACTTTTAACAAGCGCAAAGAGGCATACAGTGCAATGTGTGAGGTGGTGGAGTACTGTACCTTTGCTGCCACCTAATGCAGACATCACACAGACTGCCCAGCAGCAGCAGCAGCAAAAGCAGCAGCAGGAGAGGGCTTACCTCCTGCTCTCTCCACCTCTGAGCCTGTGGACTCTTTTAATCTGGGTGCTTCACTGTAAACACCCACAACACTAGCCAGCCAATGCAGTTTGGACACTGGTTTGGTTTTCCAGGGGTGTCACAGCAGTATGCTAATTTAATCATTTTTGTCCACTCCCATTTATCCTTTCTTCCCTTCTGCACGGACTGCATCTATCAATCTAATCACTTTATCAAGCAGGAGAGTGGCAGAGACCACCAGAGGTAAAACTGTGGGAAAACTATTGTGTTCTTGCATGTATATCCACAACAAGTCCTCCATAAAGTGGATGCATCAAACATGATGTATCCACATGCACACATACATTGGACACGCCCCCCCGAATGCTTTTAATTTAGTGATGGTTCACTTTAATTATTATGAAAATTAAATCAAACATAATGGGTAGATTAATGTGGACGATGAGATAATTCAAATGCATAGTGATGAGAGCCGGGTGATCTTCTATAAATCTTTACCTAAGGCTCAAGGGGGGGCAGTGAGGAGGCTGCAGGCTCGGTGGCACAGAGCAGCGGACTGTAAAGAGACCCTCTCTTACACACCCATGTCCTCATTTGTTCTCAGAGTAAACACTAGCTTGCGATTATATGCAGTATCTTACTCACATTGCACATAAGTAAGCAATGCATTTTCCTCTGTACCACAGTACTTTAAAGCAGGCTTTCTACTATCTGTGTAAATGGAAAATGTATTAATTAACACTGTTGGGCAAGTTACTTTAAAACTGTAATGCGTTATTTATTACTTATTACTGTCATTTCAAAGTAATTTGTTACGTTACAATATTACTGCATTTAAAATGTAAGGCATTACATTACTATTGCATTACTTTAAGTTACTCTCACCAAAATAACTGCGAAAAAGCTGAACTTTTGAGCCGTATATGGACTGAACCAGGACTAAACAAGGTCTAAACCAGGACTAAACCAGAGCTGAACCAGGACTAAACCAGGACTTAACAGGACTAACCTCAGACTGATTCCAGGACTGAAGAGGAGGACTAAACCAGAACTGAACTAGGACTAAAACAGGACTCACTGTCAGGATGGGCTCGAAGGTGACCGCAGGAGAAAGGACCGGCTTTGCTCCGCACCTCATGGAGGTAAGAGCGGCTGTCACCCGATCGCTCTTTATGGACCCTGCTGCGCGGGCTCACGGTCCTGATTTCAGCAACTATTTGCGGGTACAAGATCCGGTGCAAAACTCTGCTACAGCGCGTAACTTCTACCTTCCTTCAACGTGTCCAGAAGTCCAACTTTTTGTTTGATGGTTTGCATTGTCCTCTGTCTTTTGGGTGTGAGCGCAGGAGACTTTGTCGGTGCAGAACATTTCGTCGACGTTGTGGATTTTGTCGGAGAGAAAACTTGCAGACATACAGCACTTCAGAATCACACTGCTAGAGATTGAACATTTATTTAAATTTGGCAGCTGAACATATTCTGTACTGTACTGTTCAGGAGACAGGAGTCACTTAGCCAATCAGGACGCAGCAGGAGGAACGCAATACGTGTTCATACACTAAAAACAAAAGGCATGCAAAATTGCACAAAAAAAAAAAAAAAAATTCTAAAAATCAGCGAAACAGCGAGACCGCGAAAAGTGAATCGCGTTAGAGCGAGGGACGACTGTAAACCAGGTCTAAACCAGAAGTGACCCAGGTCTAAACCAGGTCTAAACAGCGTATATGTACATATATATGCATATATACATATATATTAGGGCTGGGCAAAAATTTCAAAAATCAATCGCATTAATCGCATGAGTTCAAGTGAAAACCAATTAATGAATTAAAAAGTAGAGTATAGTGCACTTTTATTGGAAATGTAAATGAAAGAGCCATACATTTGTTGTGCAACCAGAATTTCTTTCACAGGGAAACCCTCAAAGCCTTCAAGGTATTCAGTGAAGGCTCAAGAAAAAATACTGAATGAATATTTTTTTCAATATTTTTATGCAGTGAGTAATAAACACTACACTAGTAATAATTTCTAGATCATTGTTATAAACTTGGACTGATATTTCTTGGGAAACAAAGGGTTAATATAATGGAATGGAAATGGACCAATCACACTTTTTCTTCCAGTGTTATCTGGGTAAATCAGTGACTCCCCCTGCAGCACTGAACTAAAGAAACTAAAGAAATAAGCTTCCGAGCCAGAGCTGGAGCCGGAGCCGGAGCCTGCGGCCAAACCTGTGGCCGGGCCCATGGCTCGTGGAGGCTCAGACACGTTGCATCTCACATGGTCAGAAAAAATGTAAAAAAGTGTAAAGAAAAGACGTCACACTTAAAGAAACACTCGCGATGGACGTTTTCAAAATAAAAGCCAATGAGAAACAGACGTTTACAATAAAATAAATACATAATAAAACGGCGTTAACGGTGTTAATTGTCAGTGATAATTAAATTAACATGTTAATGTGCTTGGCCCTAAAATATATATGTGTGTGTATATATATACACACACACACACACACACACATATATATATATATATATATATATATATATATATATATATATATATATATATATATATATATATATATATATATATATATCAACAACATTCAAACCCAATGACAGGCTGCTTAAGTCTAGTTAACCTAAATGGGCAGCTGTAGTTGTGATTTGTTGTGATTTGTAACTGATTGTGTATTTATAGGATCCAGAACATGTTCATGTATGTTTTCCAAATGCACTGACAAAACAGATTAATATTATTCTTAGTAAGGTTTTTTGGACAACAGACATGACCTTAAAATTCAAACCAAAACTAATGCAGCTGTTACTGAACCTGTCAAAAGTCATCTTCCCCTTCAGTTTGTAGGCCATTTTATCTTTACCACCCTTGCTTCAATTCTTTCACCTCACCATATCACTTTTTCCACTTTCCTTTCCTAATCTCAGCGAATGATAACCTTCCATTACCATATGTTGCTCAATGATTAATGCTCTAAAGCCCCTCTCGTTGTTTCTCATTCATAGCTCATGTCATGGCCCATAAACTAAGGCCTAAAAGAGATCTGCCAGATGATCTCAACACTAAAAAGAGGACTTTCAGATACAGATACTTTGGTGTAATAAAGGCCACAGGAAATGGCCAGTTAAGAGCAGTGCAGTAAAGTCAAAGATAAAGGAGACAAAGGAGGATGGAGAGAAAGTTGTTGGTGCTTCAGCACTGATTGAAATATTTAGTTCCTTTTTGCCTGACAGAGCAGGTGTCAGTGTTATGCCAAATGGAGTTATTAAGGGCATAAATCTGAGACAAGGCTGATTTGTAGCGCCTATCATGGCATATTTATTAGATAGCCTTGTTGTGATAATAAGTGGCAAGCACTGTAATGGCACTAGTGTAGAGTAGTTGAGACCTCTCAGTGTAAAAGGTATAAGGGGGCTTTGTTTCTTAATTGAAACAATTTTGCAGGACTTTTTATGTGAATACAGTTCAATTCTGTATTGCACAATATCACACAACAGTCACACATGCTGAATTTATCAAACAGACACTTGCTCAAAAACAAGCAATGAAAAGTCATAAATTAGAATGAGATTAGTAAACCAAACCACAGGGAACATATGAGAATCAATCCAAAAGAAGAAATACTTCAACATGGTTAATACAATCTAACAACCCCCAAACACCAAAACTGCTTTAAATACTGTAAGTTCAATGCAACAACCTGAGATAATAAGGAGCGGGAAATCCCAGGGTTTTCTTGGAGTTACATCATGTCTATGGAGCATCATTGATTTACAATTTACAAAAAGTCTTTAATATCTAAAGCAGCCAAGTCAATTGTGTTTTTGGTTAGCCAGACCTGGCATGCTAGGACCAGCCTCCAGATGGTGCTCACTTTAACAAATGAAACACACTTAGACAAATGGGTTTCAACAAATGCAATGCCTTGACAAAAATGTGGCAAGAGTAAAAATAATTTTTCTACCAATATCTGCACAAATTCCCCTGTACTGTTACAATACTTAACTAGATAGAGTTTTGTTCCATCATCTTCATCCTGTCTAATGCTTACAAGCTTCATAATGTATGTAACGTCAATAATAGTTTAGGTTCAGGGCTGGTGATTTATATGGCTATAAAAATAGAACTGGGATCTCATCCTTCTGACAATATCCATTTTGGTGTTATCATTTATCGTGATCCAGTAATTCTGCTCAAGACTCAAAACACTTTCCCCCACCTACATCTCTTAATGGCCAGTCATGCTCTGAGTGAGTGAATGGTGGATTTAAAAGAGTGAACTGTCAAGAGCTGTGTTATCTCTTGTAAGCAATATAAAGATAAGTTTACATATATCGTGACCTGGCTACAGAACCCATAAGTCTCACTAATTCCTATCCACAGAACGGCTAAGAACCAATGCCATCATGTGTTAGACAAATAATAACAGTGAAAATATATATATATGTATATATATATATATATATATATATATATATATATATATATATATATATATATATATATATATATATATGCAATGTGAGCCATAATATTACTCATGTTTAAGCCACTTCGAGAACAGTGTAATGAAAAGTTCCATGGGTTCTCCCACAGGAAATGGTTACATCCGGATTGCACTACCTCATGCCACTGCTTATTAAAGACCAAAAGACTGATGTAATTGGTTGTCTTTAATCTCCTTTCACAATTCCCTGTGCTATCTACAAGGTATAAACTAATTTGATAGGACACTATTAAGCAGGCCAGACATGATGTATTGTTTTTATTCTTTTAAGTGTTTTAAGTGGAATTCTCATTTTAATGACTGGGTAAACGTTTTTCAAGATTTTTTTTGTTTTATGGCTTCCCAGTGGATTAAAATAAAATCCAATCACTGAAGACAATTGTGGTGTAATTAAGTTAATTCTAATTTAACTTTTGGTCTGTATATGGTAATGCTGTTCTTTTATACTTGGTGCTAAACTCAATTAAATGAAAAAGAGCAAAGCAACTCTGAGCCATACTGGAACGTGGGGAACATAAAATGAAGTTGAGCGGAAAAATCTGCATTAATCAACTTTATAAAAAATCAAAACAAGACGGATTTAAGTGTCTATGAGACGAGACAATGACTCAAGTTTGCATAATAATAATTTAAGTCTAAACATAAATTGTGCCATCAATCTGCTTGTTATAACAGCAGTGTTGACTTGCCTTGCTTGTGTGAATGCTTCCAGTTAAGGGCCATGCATATATTATTTCAGAGTTGAGATAATTTGTCGACAATTAGCCAGAACAGTGTAAGGCGTAGGGCTGATTAGCATGTTGGTACGAGCCAGCCACAGCAATAGAGACACTGGGGCTTTGAAACTGACATGAATTCAACATTGCACACTCTCGCTAGTGTCATATTTCTCCTTTTTCCAGATTCTTTTTTTCTTTTCACTAACGGCACTTGTCTTTAAGGGTGCATTAATATTCATGGAGTTTGAAATTATGAATATGGATGTGCGAACAAACTGACTTGTTTCAGTGACGATAACAAGAAAAAACAGAGGGAACAAAGACGACAGTCCCATGAGGAAAAACGTGTGTGGATTTTTAGTGAAATTTACACCTTGTCTGTGCTTTTTCAACACCATGTGAATACTGTATGGATTTCCCCTCTTTTTAATTTCAAAACACATAAAACAGACCGTATTTTAATATTTTTGTAATAATCTTTGGACTACCAAAGAGTAATTTCAGTCTTTGCATGGGGTGGCTGTATGTCACATGGTTGCTTTTATTCACATCACAAGGGTTTGTTTAAGTACTTGTTTTGAATTTTGTTGAGTACAGTAGAATGGCTGACCAGTAAAAATGGAACTTGGCACAAAGGCCGATGGCATACAGTGTATTAAAGACAATTTTGGAGACCATCCAGAGAAAGTCAGACAGTCAGACAGATGATGAACTAGGACCAATCACATGGAAAATACTAGCCTCAATGTTCCTTTATACTATAGTGTAAACTCATAAGTAGAACTACAGTGCCAAGATCAGTATTTGAACTGGAGACTCTCTAGCTTAGGAGTAATAGTATGAACAACACTAAAATGGCCTTCACTTTATAGGCCAGCGCACCAATCTGCCATCCACCACCTACCCTGTGTCTCATCAAAAACACACACCGACACACCAAAGTATGATCAACTGCACAAGGGGAAACAAAAACATTAATTTTATCACAGAGGAGCTGCTCTACTGTACTTTAACTCAACTTTAATAAGTTGTGCTTAAAATACATAGAATCCAACTTAAATGAGGGAGAAAGTTGTGTTGCCATCAAATTGTGTTTTCCTCCACCATGACACGCTGCTGTTTGTTCCTTGGATAGAAACTCATGACCAATCAGAGTTCATTTAACAAAGATATCCAACATAGTACAATCTGGAACATGTGAGAGTACATATTATAAAGCTATAGCAAGGCAGAATGTATAATATTAAAATAAGTTTGATAAAGGACATTTGAACTAGTGATTAAAGCAAGCAAAAACAAAAGGACTTCAGTGGGGCAGGGCAGTGCAGTGTGGAGGGTTGTACTTTCTGTTTTTGACTGCGAGGAATAAGAAATTCATTGGATTCCTTGAAGAATCCAACTCATTTGAAGTTGGATATTGTATCGCATCACATTCATCTTGTTCCCTATCAGCATCTATACTATACTATCTAAACAAAATACCACAGTGCACCATATTTGATTGATTCCAAAAGCTGCCACAGAATATTAATTAAAGTTTCATGCATTCAAGGATCCAGTGATCACACATTTTTCTGGTGCAGTTTGAGCAAAGAAGATATAAGAGCAATGTGAAAGTAAACCTCCAGAGGAAAACAATCCCGTCTATCCCATGTTGCATCTCGTCACCTTTCCAGCTTCTCTTTGGATGGCACGCAGCGTTTGAAGCCTTATCGGGCGCTCTGCTGTTTCATGTCCACCAGATGAAGGCTTTTAATGTTGGAGCAAAAGGTAGTGTTGGAATAATTACCAGGGCACCAAGCTGAGAACGCAAATTACTGCACGCAGCAACAGATGTGTGGCACGCACGTTTACAGAGCTGCGCTAACGCGGCGCGCATGCAAACAAACAGGCCTTGTGCAAACACATAAATATGCAGAGATTGACTGCTCTACATTCGACTAAGTGCCTCACATACAAATATTTTACTCAGATATGGACTTCAGTACATGCACTTTTCCCTTGGGTCCAGGCAGTCTTGGAGTATGTACATACCATTCAGTGGCATTAATCAGTTATTGTTGTTAAACCACTTATAAGTACAAACACTTTTCCAAACACCCTCTCCAACCTCCTCTGCATAGAAAGCTCATCATATTATCAGACTAAGTTGGGTCACAACATCTTGAAAACAGAAGTACTATAAAAATGCACCCTATAGTTTTATTTATTATTGTTATTTGATTGAGCACTCGTCCTGAATGTCATCAGAAAGTCCACACCAAGGTCCAGCCATATTTCATCACATCACGTTGTCCTGACCACGGGTCTCCAGTCTTTTTGCTCTGGTGAACTACCTTTACTGCCAGAGCTACTAATTTTAGCACTCACAAAAAAATGTATAAAAGCCACAACCTTAGAAGGGTACAGTTAGATGCCAATAAAACAAATAATTATCCATTTATTAGTGCACGGAGTTAGGCATCAAAATGATACAAATACAATGGTTATGGGCATTTAATTACCAGAAAATGGGTGGAGAACTCCTGGTAGCTAGGTAAAAAGGACTAAAGGACTTTACCACAGAGCTGTCATATTCTCGACATAGTCATGTGAATGTGGCTCATGAATGTGCAGGAGAATTTGGTGAAGGTTTACTTCATGACACATATATCTGACTTATGTATATACAGGAGATGCATTTCAACACTTGAAGATTTGGTCATAACCAAAGAGAAAAGTCAGAATGTCTGAACAAAACAGGTATGAAATCACCCAACAGGGGAGTTCCTCCTCAGTCATCCCAGAGACTGTAAAAAGAAGTGGGCTAAGGGAGTGTGACATCACCCATAGTGTTTGGCTACAGTTAAATGAAGCTCACAAGGCTAGCAGTTTTAGGGGTGAATTTGGAGTCCCATATTAGAAATAGGAATTTATATATAGGGAAACAAAATAGGGAAACAAAAACACCAGGATCATGTAGGGCAGGTTAAAATGAACATTTTAAGACCATAATGACGAGCCTGACAGCAGCAGATACAGAGAGAAAGGGGTGACATTTTCTCATTACAAAGTGAATTAGAGCTGGAGTCGATGAAGCCGGAAACATGCCCATGCTTACTTCCTATATGGAAGCAGGTTAGCTATGTCCATACAGTCTATGCATCATTGTCACCCAGTGCCACAGTGGGTGTAGTTAAGGTGACGGCTTGACAGACTCCGCTTTAGGGTAACGCCTGTTTGCCTTGTGTTTTATGGCGACAGTTTTGTGAAGAAGACATTAAGCAGCTGTCAGCGTCATTAGCCGGCCTGCACTCTCAGTCTGTTATGAGATGCAGATGGAAGACTTGAAGAAAATCCAAATGTTCACGTTCTATCATTCAATCCTCTGTGCCTTTTATTGGCTTTTCTAATTACTCCCCATCATTTGGATCTTGTGGTTTCAAGTGAATCAGACAGTAGCTATGGAAAAAACTGCATAAATAAATCAAACAATAAAAGCAATCGAAGAATGCAAGCATCCCCCATGATAGCTCCCACATTTTTCCAAATTCAATATTGATTTGAACTATAGGGATGCTCTCGGGCAGGGGGTAAATTCCACAGTATCTCACAATCGAATGCAATCTGTATTCTATTCATACATCTATATTTATTCTTATGAGTAGATAAATAAAATAATGTCATTCAGAGGATTTTTTGTAATTAATGTTACACTTGGTTTAATGTAAAAAAAAAAAAAAAAAAAAAAAAGGTAATATACAAGTACAGTGCAGAAGAATGGTTTCACTGCAGACAGTGATTAAGGTATTAATATATCAGAAAACTATGGCTCATTCTTACTTTGTCAATCAAAATATCATTGTCAAAACAGAAGAGTACACAAATAGTATTGTTCTGACAATAAAATGAATGCATCATTTTCCTTGGGCTAATTTTTTGGATTTTTTCTCCCATCACACTTTGGTTGTGTGTCCTTGCATGTGCTCCCACTGAACCTTGCTGTCCAAACTCATGTTCTTGTACATCTGTCTCTGCGTGTGCTTGGCTGATGCCGTGCCCCACGTGAAGCCCCCACTGGGGACATCACGGTCAGACAGACTTATTCAACAACACAAATAAAAATCAATAAACAATCTGAAGTTTTCACACTAAACACTCTGCTTTTTTAAGGTGTTTTTTTTTTTTTTTTTTTCCAATGAATTTACAACATGGCCAGGAGCTCGATGTCTCAGACAGGCAGTGGCCCAGGAAGAGATTAGATAGAGTCTCTAAAAGAAGGAGAAAATTGAGAGAGAAATGAGAAGAGCTTCAGAGGCATCTGAGAAGAACGGTTTGTGTAAGTACAACCAGGATCTGAGCTGACTAAACAGGCTGTCACTCAGTACTAATACACTTGGAAAGTCTTTCTATATCCATTGTACAGTTCACTTCATTATAGAAATTAGAATCATACCATGATCAGAATATACTTGCATTTCCAAAAAAGATTAATAACTGTTTCTAAATATCTCTTGGGTATTGTACACAGCATACTTTTTATCCATCCTGGGGCATCTAGGATGTCTTCTATAATTCATATGATGTTGTGGGCACACAAAATAACTAAAGGCCAACGCACTATGAGATGCTTTGGCACAAGTGAAAACACACAGCAAGCATGGTGGTGATGGGCCACAAGCCATGATTGGAACTTGTTGAATCTGAACACAGCGGTGCAGCTTCACATCTGTGATTAGTATAGTAGACCAGCAGAGGAACCCTTGCAAAGTTTCAAGGGAGGGGCGAGAGCTGCAACAGAGGGTGAGAAAGCACCACCTCCTCTCCTGGTTCTCTCCGTGCACAGGAAAGTCCTGTCTCATGGACTTACCTGCAGTCAGTTGTGCTGTCTCTCATTTAGTAACTAATTTACAGGTGAATATCCTATTTAAAACGGAAGAGTTAAGAGTGTGATGTGTAGGAATCAGTGTGTGCTGACATGTGTTCAACATTGAAGGAGTCTTTATGCTTAACGCACTCCAGTGTTTGCTTGCCTTAAGCATCTGTGTGTGTGTGTGTGTGTGTGTGTGTGTGTGTGTGTGTGTGTGTGTGTGTGTGTGTGTGTGTGTGTGTGTGTGTGTGTGTGTGTGTGTGTGTGTGTGTACGGGCCACATTGCCATAAGTACTAATTAGAGGTCAGGTCAGTTTGGTTAGATGTTTTCTCACCCTGCCAGATAACGGTCTGTGTGTGTGCGTATATGTGCATATGCCCAGAGACATGAGGGCTCAAAGGGCTGGTGCAGGGGCCATGGGTGTATGGTCACTGGCTGCAGTGCGCAAACCCTACAGGTCGCAGGCCTCTGCTTCTATAAAGCGGCTGTCACATCATATAACATACCACTATCATGTTTTCTCTATCGTACTAACATACAACATCATATTTTTTCTATTTAATAATGCCCTGAAAATAAACAAAATAATAGCAGATGAAACATTTAATTCTGTCAACCGCGAACTTATTCAGTTGACAAATAAAATTTTTCGTTTGTTATGGGTCATACCTGGACAACTGAGGGATTACACAGATAAAACTAAAGAATGCAAGCCAAATAAATCATGAAATATATCTGTAAAGATCCCTGTAATCCCCTGCTGAAGATCAAGCATCTTTATTTAAAAAAAATAAATAAATAATTTAAAAATCGATTTTTAGAATAATAGAAAAAAATAATAACAGTGCCATAATTCTTATATAGCACTTTCCCAAACACTCAGTTTACAATCATTTACTCATTCTATACTTGATAATGAAATGCACTATTGTAGCCCCCCCATGGGCAGCTGTGGCTCTCTAGCCACCACCAATCATGCTAGGTGGGTGAAGTGTCTTGCCTAAAGACACAATGACTTGAGCCACTGCTGCCCCACTGTGGCCCAGAGACAACTGTGCACACCTTCATTTTCTATAAATAAGGCAATAATACAGTATCATACCACGTCTACTGAATGAAGGAACAGAAAAAGAGGAGGCAGAAAAGAAATGTCTAGGAAGAATAAAAGGGGTAAGGGATGGAGGGAGGAAGCAGTCCCAGAATAGACCAGACTGACAGGATTTAACCACAAAAGTGGTGCTGGATTACCAAGGCAATTTATCAGAATCTCTCTGCAATGTAGATTGACAAGCAAAATGCTGATGAGTAAGACTTTCAAAGCTTAAAACATCTTGGTATTTAACAGAATATTATTTTTAATAAAATAGCTGTTATGAACAAAACATGAAAGCATTTGTTGGCTGTGGATCAGAATTAGAGCTTGTGAGGCAGATTGGTTTGTGAGGAAACGTAATAACATAGACTGTTGGTCCAGAAAAGGGCAGAGCCATTGTCTCATTGGTAACTGGATAATTATGTACTCTGTCATTATGTGTTTAATGCAAATACAATGGATTCTTATGCTTACACACTAGTATGCAGATCAAAACAACATAATTGGTGTGTGTAACATATTTACTATATTTGTATGACCTTTGTGCTCAGCCTGTATAGGCCGATGTAATTTTGTTGTGTATTTGGCCTTGCACTCTGTGTCACATGCTTTTATAGTGAACCTGGTCTAGTCTGCATGATTGTGTATGACAGCAGTGAAGTGGGACGTTAAATTGCTGTATTATGTTGAAGTGCGATGTAACACACACCTACCCTCACCCAAGTACACACATATTGGTCACATAGACATTTGCAGTCATCCACAGTGAGGGGGTGGGGTTATAGGACCACACTGAAAATACATGACATCAATTTCAGTCCAAATGACTCTTGTCATCATCCATTTTTCATCTCACTATCATCTGTACCTCTATCATTGGGCGCTGTACCTGGTCCACACATTGGAATATATTAAACAAATACTTACACACAGAAACATACCCATGCCTGTTTTGACAAAGAAGAAAAAAAACTTCAGGCCTCCTTTCTGTGTTCACTCTAAGCTCTCAGCATGTCTTGTCCTACTGTGAATGTGCAGTTATGTGATTTTCCCACTGATGAGGGTCTGTGTGTCATTGTGTCTTATTTATTCCCCATTGAGTCGAGAGGATAAAAGTCAAAGGATGCCATCGGATTGGGCTGTCCTTAATCCCTTAACAACATGGCTGACCAGAAAATGGGGCCACTGTACAAATGGGCAGTTGTCAGCAGGAGATGGTAATTGCTGATGGTGTTTCTTCACAGTCAAACTAAAATTTAACACTAAACAAATATGTTTAACATATTTTTCTACTTCTTTTATCCTCTTAAACATCCCACACTTATTGTACTTTTATATTTAGGGAAACACACTTTTAGTGATAAAGATCTCTTTTAAAGAGACAGGATTAATATAGTAAGCGTATGAGGGCGTCTGTGATCAATATATGCACTAAACTGCGAGTATAAATTGAAAAAAATTAAAGCATTCAGCGTGTGCAAAAGTTTGCATGCCTCTGTTCCTGTGGGCTATTGAATTGTTAATTTGAACACTTTCAAATTCACATTTGTCCCTACTTCAGAATATTTTTGCATAGCATTTGGATTAAGAATCATCTGATAAAAAAGTTGACCAGCAGGTTAACCAGCAATATCGTTTCGCTTTGGACGAGTTGACGGATCTTGAAAATACATAAACAAAAGAAAGCGCCTATGGCATTGGGGTGGTGCAGAGACGGGAATGCACATCTCGCCTCATCTAGGATCCCTATACAGTGCATATTCATTCTCAGAAACAAAACTGAGCTGCCTCTTCTTTATTGTTTCTGTGAGAAACTGACATTTTGCTCCACTGGCGAGTTTAGCAGTTTAGCACATGAGCAAACACTTGATAAATGAGGACCTATGTGTGTATAGAGTGGTATGTAAACATCTGTCATAATTCTGTACTCCTTTGCTACAAAATAAATAGAAGTATACTTTTTATTGAAAATAATACATTATGGGACTTTAATACTGTGCATTCTTCACCTTGAGTGGCAGCATTATTGAAATTCTACGGCCAGTGTTCCAAGCCGCACCAGAGGCATTAGCATGATCCACCAGGAAGTGCCCTTTCTCTCCATTGAGGCTGTGTGCATGGGTCACATCACAGATAGAGTTGTGGCTCCATCCATCATGTAGGTTATAGTTAGCCGCCTATGCTAATGTCTGACCCAATGAAAAGTTTACTGAGAGACGGACAAGGACGTTGGGGTGGACTCTTGTCATCACGCGCCGTAAACACACACACACGACATAGGGGTGCAGTACTGTGGGGTTGTCATATTTCACAGTAGCCCGTAGCATGGGGTGAATTATGGCCGTGTCACACTATAGAGGGAGTCTGCGTGTGTGGGAGGCCTGTTTATGTGAATATGTCTTCCGCCGCCAGTGTCTCAGGTCCACTCTGGATATGTTTATTTATAAAACAACCCCCTACACTTCAAATCAGTAGTGTCCAGAGCACTGCATGTGTGTAAATGACAACATGATTTATAGAAATATTCCCCCCAAAATAAAGTCCGAGGGAATGGAACAGCCCCAGAAGTATTGCCCCACAATAATTGTATGTATACACAAAAAACGCAAAGACGCAACCACAGGTGAGCCCAGCAAATAGGGGACGGTAAGAGGACAGCAACGCTCTGGTAAAACAAAGCTCTCTAGATTTATGACCTGTAAACGTGGAGATGGACAGATGGATGGGCGCAAGAGTGGATCAATGCAACAGCGGAGAAGGAAAATGAAAAGGGACAGAAGGACTGAAGGACAAACTGATCATGGAAGCACGGACGGTGGGAGACACGGGAGAGGGCAGCGCTTCGATAAAAACAGTTTAGGGGATTTATGGTGTGTAAAGTGGGAGACAGACAGGGGGATAGGTGGAGAGGAAGGTTTAAGAAAATGAGGACAAATATGTTAAGGTGGAAATGGCTGGATGAAAAGTTAGTGGGAACAATATGAGGTCAAGAGCGTGCTGCACAGAGAATGGTAGAAGCAGAGAAGCAGTCTCCAACTCATTCTCAGACAGTCAGAACATGACAAATCCGAAAGTGGCCTCTTTGTGTGCTGCGATTCCTAGAGGAATTGTCAAAGCATGAAATGACTCTTACATTGGGAATTGTCTCATTCCGACTGTGTGTGCAGTTATTAATGGTGTTATCATTCTGTACTGGTAATTACGCTCTCTGAGGGAGCCGCCATAGACGAGAAGAGAGAAAGAGGAGAGGAGAAAGACACACTTTGATCTTTTGTGCACGGGTTGAGACGAACAGAGGGAAAAGTGATTGGTGAATACATGTTCTGTGTTAACATGGTAACAGTACATGAAATGGTGAAAGGGGAAGTCTGGTCATATTTTATTTAAGGGGAATTCCTGCAGTTACCAGACCAGGTTATAAAAGATATAGAAAGGTAAGAAGTTGGGATTTTTTGCTTCAGGCATTGTAATGGTTGTTAAAGTCATTGTTTAGTTAATGACTGACATTTAAAACAACTTAAGTGAATAGAGGATTTTGAATAAAACCCACAACAACCTTCATCTTTCACACTCCAAGTCCCAGCCCTCCTCATTTGCCTTGCTTTGCCTCTCAGTGCCACATTGCCATGTGTTGTGTGGTGTAAATGGCTTGCGTTAAATGTTGTTCTGTCCCTGGTGAGTGTTAACAGTATGGGGAGAGAGGCTGATAATCTTTAAACGGGGCATCTGCTGGCATCTGCTTTATTTTTATTGTTCCCTGGACTCCCAGCACAAAAAGATAGGCATGACGACAGGAAGATGCACCAGCATGGCAACGGCCCAGGGATGTGCTAAATGGAAGTCCCTGAATGGATCGACAAACATTTTTTAACAGAAAAGAATGCATATACTGCATCTCATCATGCTCATGAATCACTCATTATTTCTTTTGGTGGAGGCAGAATGAGTGAGAAGTTCAAAACAGCTTAGGGTCAAAAATGACCAAGACCCTAACAATGTCTATTTTTAGTGTTCTTTAACTTTTTATTTCTTGTTTCTACATGAGACAAATTTGTAAAATATGGTTTAATGTAAATGCTTTTTTGTTGTTGTTTTTTTTCACTGAATGGCTCATGGATATGATCACATATATGTCCAGAGTAGATAGTTGAGCAAAATAAAGCATAAAAGCAAGCTATGGATGAACAGGATTTGACAGAGAAGAAGGATGGTATAATTGGGTTGCAGCAGGGATGGTGGTCACATGGAGCGTTGTGGATGTGAATGAAGGGAGAGGCGGAGAGTAAAAGGGCGAAATATTGAAAAGACAAGGGGAAGCAGGGCTTTCCATAGGGGGCCCAAGGGCTGGCAAGCACCTGAGTCACAGCTCTAGTGTATGTATGTGTGTGTGTGTGTGTGTGTGTGGTGTGTGTGTGTGTGTGTGTGTGTGTGTGTGCGTCTGTCTTAGTCTGTGATTAATGAAGACATGTCAGTGTGGTAATCTTCTCTAATAAGCACCAGTGGAGCAGCACTCAGCTGTGTGTGTACATGTCTTTGTGTGTGAGGCTGTCAGGTGCGTTTGTCTGAGACAAGAGTGGTTCTGATTCTTGACAAGATCAAGAAATACTTTTGATGGCTTTAAAGATTTTAAAAGAAAGGGAGAGGGGTTAAAATTCACTAAAAATACATTTAAAATTACATAATTTTTTTAAAGTTTCCATTCTGAAATATCCTCCCAACAGAGAGTGTGGGAGCGACAAACCTAATGTCATTCTTTCTAAGTATGCCCAGATGTTGATACTGGAAGAGCTCTTTAATTACCATTTAAACAGCAGGGGCTGTGTGTGTGTTGAAGACTGTGCCGGAGACAGAGTTGCGGTGCTGTGTTAGTGTGGACGTGTTTGTGTGTAGTGTTGACAGCAGAACTACTGTTTAATTACCATTTAAACTGCGAGAGCTGAGTGGATCATTTAAAGATAGAAGAGCTTCAGCCAGCCGAACGAGCAAAACAACACCATTAGTGGAGCAAACACGCTTACAAACACGAACACACACACACACACGCACACTCATGCAGACACACACACAAACACACATGTTATGGCCTAATGAAAGACTCTGTCATGTGACTCTTAACACCTGTAAGGGGTTTACGCAATAAGGATATCAGTGACTCACACAGACATGACCTATCACACACAATACCTACAGTATATTATCATGTGTTATTCAGTAAGTGAGCGTGCAGCCATCTGTGAATGTAGAACATTCATTCACCCTGTTAATCAGTCAGGCTGCTGCAGAGGCAGGTGGCCAGTCAGTCACCCCAAAAACAACCTGTCCTTCCTCTATTGTTCATAGGAGCCTATCACATCAATTAGATTTGCTCAACTTACTTTTGAAGTGTAACAAAGGAACCAAGTTAACTAAACCAGTCCAACATTACACTAATCCAGAAGCACAAAAATGGTATGTGAACAATATCAGTCCAAAATATTTTCCTTGTAATTCCCTTTCTTTTAAACAGAATAAAATGGAAAACTAGCAGCATCACCAGAATTAAAATTACTTAAACGTGAAGACCTAATGAACCTACTCCAACAACAAGCAAGGCACTTTGATCTCAATGACACAAAACTCCAAAAGTTGAAATATCTGCATCAGAGGTGATAGTGATGTTACAAGTGGCAGACAGGCTGCATGGTGCTGAGTATATTATCATAATGACATTAATGATGGATATGTGTGTGTGTGTGCGTGCATGTGTGTATTGGACTACAGTGGGAGATGTCTCACTCACACTGGCTTTCTCAGCTCAAGACCATCTGTTCTGCCAGCACCAGGGCAAAATTAAACTTAAAGAATGAATAAAAGCACATGTATTGACTCATACCCCAGTAATGATATAATATCACTTGTGCATTGTAAAACTTAAATAAAACAAAACTTTGAACTAGCAAATCAACAGTATAAGTTGGATCATTGCATTCTCAGTAGCAAGAGTTCAGCCAAAGGGAAAACAGCATGGTGTCTAGATAGTGGACCTAAAGACTACTGTGAGGGCAGCCGTTTAGCTTTATCATGTGTGTTACTGAGAGTGAAAGCTTACTTAGAAAACACTACTTCTGTTCGATTTGTGTTTGAATATTTGGCCAAAATCCTTTGCATTACGGTGAATACCACCATGCATTGGGCATTCTCAAGGTAAACTCATCTAATTTCTGAAGCTAATAAGGGTTGAGCCTGATTAGTACTGGATGGGAGTCCCGTAGTAGACAACAGTGGCTCAGTGGCATACTGCCATTGTGTCCTTGGGCAAGCCACTTCACCCTCCACTTCCAGTGTTCATATACACTGATGTAAGAATGAGAGTGTGTATATCTTGTATCTTCATTATGCACTGACCCAACCAAATAAATAATTACAACACATTTACTTCATATCTAAAGGGATATCCACTCAAGACCATGCCATTTCTCCATTGCCACCCCACCCTCCTTGGGTGCCACCCCACCCTCCTTGGGTGCCACCCCACCCCCTTGGGTGGAATGGCAATAGAACAGGTTCTATGTGTCCCAGGTCTGTGTTGAGTATGAGAATAAAACTTAGCTATTCATTGCTTTTCCGTGACATATAAACTGCAAAAACGGTTATTAGCCTACACATCCACTGATGTCCCCAATGCCACTTTGGGGCTTCCATTTCCAATATACCCTTTTTTTGATGTTTGGTATTGGCTGATCTGGGTCCCAATACCAAATTTCTTGTAAAACGATTCAGCTTTCAACAATTTAGCCCTGTATAGAGTAATATGCCTCCCAGGTGCCCATAAAAAAATAATTATACTGTTTAATTTAGCTTAATTAAAGTTATTAAGATTATTATCAAGTATAAGGGGAGTAACATAGGGGAATAAGAAGCAATGTCTAGACTGAATATGACCAACACACACAAAAAGACACACAGGGAGACACCCAGGCACTGGCTGCACCCGTGTGGCATTGCCGGATGGTGTAGTGGCAGAGTGTCTGTCAATATGTGACAGGTTGACAGCTTGAGCTCCCAGCACTTTGTCCACTAGCATCACGTCAAGAAACACAAATACATACTTGGACTCACAGAAAAAAACCTGCAAAATGAGCTGAGGTGTCCAGTTTGGGTTTGACTTTATAGCGTTTATGCACAGAAAATGACAATATACATTTCTTAAACAAGAGTTATGTTTTAAGTTTCACCTTTTTTATTTTTTTTATTTATAAGTAAAAGATGTTATGCGCAGAGACAGGTGCTATAAAACTGTTGGAAAGCCTTTTTAGCATACGCACTTCCTCCACTCCTCTTGTCACTCTCCACTCGGCACTTATCTATCAAAGCAGAAATGCTGTAAAAACAACAATAATTCAAATTAATTAATGTATCAACTCCAATAGGGTATCAAAAAGCGGCAGGCCCCCTTTTCTCTTAATCAGTTCAAAGTCACTCCAAAGTTATCAGCTCTTTTGTGACTTTAAGACTCATGGCAATGCACATTATACAGCCGCCATACAAGTGCCAATAGTTTTATCTCATCATAAAAAAACTGAATTTAACGATACTCGGAGGCGCCTGGAGTCATTTGGTTCCTGTAGCTTATAGTTGAGTCTTTACATAACCAACCCAGGTCAGAGTCGACAGAATAGATGCATTGTAAACTCAGCTTCCTCATTTAATTGTGGATTGTGGAATAGAATGGGCCCAAATTAATTTTTTGAGAATCTTAGTCAAACATGCTGTGCTTCTTTGAAAAAATACAATCAAACCACAGAAGAACTGACACAGAAATTAACAGGATTGCTGGTCGCTTACAATATGGCATCATTTTCTCTTTCCACTGTCTCCTATTCTGTTTTTCAATAGTGTTCAAGGGGAATTCAAGCCTGCTTGTATTAACACTAAAGTGAATACAAAGCAGGAAAGGCATTAGAGAAAATGAGTTAGACAATATTCTGAAGCTATAGTGAAATTCAGGAGCCATACTGGGCCAAATACATGGGTTGTTCTTGGATCCTTAACACAAAAACGACACAAATGTGAACAGAATACAAAAAAGTAAAAGTAAATCAAAAAGAAAAAAAAAATCCAGACTCAACAGGGTCAAATGAAACAAAAGGAAACAAGTCTGACAGGGACAAAGGAGAGATTAGGATGAGACAGGAATTGAAACTGAATAGGACACAAAGTTACTGGAAGACAAAGAGGAAAAGATTGTGGATGAAACAAAAAATAGAAGACAGTGGACAGCTCCTCCTCCAGTAAGTGAAAGACTTCAAAACTGCAGTGGATGAGAGCGCTGCTTTTTATGGGGCTATTCTCTCTGCATTAGCATTAGCTATAGCTCTCAGACTGACAAGCCGACGCTCTGTTCTCAAGGTCAGGGAGGGTACACACAACCACAGGCCACGGCACACACGCATCATACACTGGTACTGAGGCTGCTATGTGCTCCCTGATAATGTACAAACAGACAGACCTACAGAGGGTTTGTCTGAAAACTCAAGCTCTTAACTGACTGTGAACAGAGGACAATAGGGAGAGATGAATCATAATATTTAAAATAATTAAGGCTACTTGATCCTTATTTTTGCAGAGGTTCTACTGTTCTACTTCTTGATTCAGATACATTTTACACAAATCTATTTAGTAAAAAACAAACTTTATAATAAAAAGTCATGGAATCCACAAATTCATCCATTCTATTTGAAACATCCAGATAAAAAGAATGAAAAACAAGACACATGGCCAACATGGCTGTTATGTCAGGAGTAACTTGGGCAGTGATTATTAAACTCCAGTACCAAATTTTGTTAATCCATAATGCTGGGTAACTGGGTCAGGGTCCTTCAATTGTAAACAGCACTTCAGTTCTAAGTAACATTAATACATATTGCATAAGAACAATATGTATAAGGTTTATGTAACTGAATGCCATTCATCAAGTTAATTGTAGATCTAGAACTTAAAAACTGCTCAATCAACAGTGGAGTTGTTGGGCACCAAGGGTCCCCATGCATTCAGACCAGCACACAAAGGAAAATATCAAGAGAGGAAGCAAGAGTGTCTATGCAATCTGTGATGTGATTTTTTTGATAACCATAATCATAATCTGCCTAGAGCGATCCAATTCCTGAGACAGTTTATGGGGTAGAGAGGGCCATCAGAATTAGAATGAGATGAGCACAAATGGCTATTTATCTCTCGTGTGTTTATGTGTGTGTGTCATAAATGGCTATTTATGTGGATTAGACGATTGAGGAGGCCATATGAATCACACAAAACAGACTTCACAGCTGGACATGCACCCACAACTAAACTTATAGGTTCAGGTGTCTGTGTAAATTGTAAAAATACTGTTAAATTTAAAAAAAAATAGAACAATCCATAATTCCATCAGAACATAGCCTGTATCTTGTTGTTTCCATAACTAAAATGTCTGGTTCACAGGTATTTCAGTTTTTTTTTTTTTTTTTTTTTCTGTCATTGAGTCTTTGATCAAGGCACTTGCCTGGCAGTCAGAGACACTGCATTATTGCAGAATGGCAGTCATATCTCTATCAGTCCGTCCCAGGGCAGCTTACTGAGTGATCAAGGAGTATACTATACTATCCATATGTTTTCATAATTAAAACAAAAAAATTGAAGAAATCTGCTAAAAAAAAAAAGAAGTTACTTAAAATTACTTATTTAAATACTGTACATAGAAAAATACAGAATAGGAATGACTGTTTTTCTTCCCCAACTGTCCGCAAGTGTACTTGTTCATCTGCTGTGAGCGTGCCTTTCTAAATGTGTGCCGTGAGTGACTGAGTGTTGAGAGAGTGGTAATTACCATTCAGCAGTAGCTAAAGTGACATGTTTGAGGAAGAGATAAGGGGACATAAATTGGCCTGGTATAAAACGGTGATATTTCCTCCACTGCTTTAGAAAAACCCATTTACTCTGCCTCTTTAGCATGTCAAGACCCCTGTCACTACCCTCTCATCCTCTCGGCCAGAAGGACTCGGGCGCGCACACACGGCCACACATGGCTCCTTGTGAAAAAGTGCTCATCTGCATTCTGCTATTAACATGGTGAGACACACACAGAGACAGAACGGGGGAGAGTGTGTGTAAATCAGTGTAATGGGGCCAGGACCCCAGTAGCTCAAAAAGGAGAGCAGACATGTGGAGGACAAGGCATGATTTTCTTTTGCTTTCATGAAGAGAAGCAACGTTACACCACATCTGTCACTGGCAGACGCATCACAATAGAGTACACAGTCCAACACATAAAACATGAATGAGCAACTGGAAAAAAGGATGGAGCTGTGGGGGGAAATTTACATACATAGAAAACATGGATATTGGTGCCATGTAGCAGAGCCCTGGGTATTGCTCAGTGTTTTTGATACCAGTACCAAATGACACCTGATTTTCAACAGCAGTATCTTTGCCATTTTAATTAATCTCCAATAAACATAAATGTTACAAAAACAACAACAAGATAACTATTTGTAAGCTCAGTAAGACAGTAAGTATTATTATTTGTGTTGGTTTGATCTTCGTAAGGCAGAGCTGGTTCTAGGTAATGTGGTGCCCAAGGCTTTTTTGGAGTACAATTTGGTTCACTTAAAGCAGATGGGGCTCTAGGCAATCACCTATAGGTTTCCTGCTCAAAGCTGGCCCTATGGTGAGGACTCTAATTTTTTTCACTGGGTCAAAACACAGTGTGTATTTTGCTAGTAGTTGCTTAAGAAGCCATTGATAGCAACAAACTCATGTTAAGAGAGACAGAGATGGAAGGGCATCTGGCATAAGAAAAGTCCTATTCAAATTTCAGATCCCTCCGTGAAGTTTCCCTGAAAGCTGGCGGGGACCCTGTGCAGAAGAAAATGCTTGAAAATAAATGTAAAGCACATCATTCTGAAAAAAAACTAAACAAAACAAGAAAATCAGAAGACATTATTTTATTCTTGTCTTGAAGCGAAGTAAATGTTTTCTCCTTGAACCAAGTTGTAAAAGACAAAAGCTTTCAATAGCGCCACACAGAGAAGATTGTGATGGTTGGTACGTGCCGTGGGCCTGGGGTCGGGGGTTAAAGCGCTCGGTGAGTTGGTGAACACACACATACGAGCAGGGTGAGAGAGAGGAGGTGAGGTCACAGCCTCCTTTAGCCTCACAGCTGTGGCAGAGATAAGCCTTTCCCCAGGTAAATATAACCACACCCTGTGAGTTTGTCTTAATGTGTGATACCTGGTCTCCCCCTTACGCCTCTCTTCCACTGCTGACACAACCCCATGCCACAATTTCTGCTCAGCGCTTCTTCCTGCCCTCTCATCTGCCTCCACTGATCCTGTCCTCTATGGAGTGTTATTACTGTATGTGTGTATGAGAATATCTGTGCAAAGTATGCTTTCCAGGAATTTGTTATTATAATACTACATGGTTGTTGTTGTACAATATAGATCATTTTCTAACACCAACCTCTCACTCAACAGGCCATAAGTGCTCAACTAGTATTTTAGTTTACAGTAGGGGTGTGCAAAATATTGAAATATCAATCTATCATGATACTAAACCTTTTTTTTTGTGACCACATTATAATTTTGTTGCTTATTTTGATTAGGGAAACTTATTTACGCAATACACATGACATTTTAATTGTTTAGATGCTTTGATGTTTATACACATTTTAATTTTGCACAAGTCTTGGTTTAACAAAGAAATATTGTTGCTAAACTGTTTTTGATTCTTAAAAAACAGCAATACATCAGCGAGTATAATGTGCAATATATCATCACATGTGTCACCATATCATGATAATATTGTATCTTGATTCATGAATCATGAGCTGTGATGCAGCCCTAGTCGAATGTTTAACAGATGTAAATTGCTCAATTTAACCATTCAGTGACTGCAACTTACAGTTTTTCTCCATTGGTTTGGCTCATTTCTTGAAACAGAAATGACATTCTCAAAACAACATGGACAAATCTCCAAACCACCTTGCAGTCATTCACAACAGAATGACATTTCTCATTGATTTCATCAAATTGCAAATGTCTTAGTGCATGTCTCAACTGTCTAAGTGCATCTTTGCACATGGTTCTGTACATGTTGCCTACAGTTAGCACAATGAGCCCACATTTAGCACATTTTCCAAATAAATAGATCTTGCTGATGTAAACTGATTAGTTGATTCTCAGTCTAATGGTTGTTCTCTCCAAAACATGTCAGCATGATTTCATTGTCTGGATCATCATATGCACAATAGTCTGTTCAATTGTCAAAATTAGTCAAGAACATGATACCATGAACACCGTATATAATTTATTTATTTTTTTTGGAACATTTGAAAAATTCATGACAGTAATTGACAGTCAGGTGAAATTAGAACTTCCTATCACACTATGTGACCATGTGGGACAGTGTAAATTTCCAATGTGGCTCATCAGGGCCTGGTTCACTTCCCATCTAAAGATACTCATGGAGCTACTACCACCGTACTCTCCTTTTCTCAATCCAGTTGAGTTTTTTTCTACATGGAGGTGGAGAGTTTATGAACATCAGGCTCCAGACCAGAGGTCCCTGCTCCATGGAATGGATGCTCCGTGCGAGGACATCACAGGGGGAGGGGATAAGACATTTGCGCAGTTTCTTCCCTCAAAGGGAGGATCACGACTGCAACCAATGAAAGTGTTACTGTAGAAACTTTATTTGCTTTATTTACAGCACTGTAGGCTAGATATAATTTCTCTTTTTTGTTGTTGTTTATACTTAGTACATGTACAGAATACTGTATACATTTTCTTTTTATGTACTCTGATGTATGGAAGTGACTTTATGTGTGTGAATAAAATGGTTGGCAGTGTGAGTGCAGTGTGTGTGATGTCAAACTTTGGAGGCTGCTCTTACTGTGAAATCCCTTTTTTTCAGTTTTTATCCATAATTTTATTGTGTTAGTTAGACCTCTGCCATAGTGACAAAACATCTAAGCATTTTGACCTGCAGTGCTGACACAAGGCCAAAGGGACAATGCATTTTGGGGACAATGACTATTTCTATGAGAGAGAAATGTAGTTTTGACACATGGGTAAACTGTTTTGGGACAGATCTGAGGTTTTGCAGGTGATCCATGGTGTTGTGCTGAACCATCCAGGTTATTTTGACAAAAGAACTAAGAGAATGCAAAAAGAGCCGAAGCAGTTGAGAAGGATCTTTGCAATTTTGGTGGTACTGACTCTTTATATGGGAAAAGAATCTGTTTTGAAGCATGTGTGAGCAGTTTTGGCAGAGATATGAGCTTTTGCTGGTGAGCTGTAATGTTGTGTAGAACTATCAGACTGTTTGGCCAAATGATCTTCCAGTTTTAAGAATGTAATTTCTGTTTCAAGAAATGAACCAAACCAAAGGAGAAAAACTGTAATGTAGTCTCATCTCAACTATACAAATAAATACTACTACAGCTACAATAATGTGACTTAGACTTGTTTTTATTTTATATTACAATAATAATAAATATTTAGTGATAGATTAAATATATTGCTGTTGATTCCTAACTCCAAACTAGGAAAGAAGGACCACACTAAGAAGAAATGAGCCAGTGTTAAGCAGATAATCAGTATTCTGCAATAAGCTACAACTTGAAAGTAACCTTCCCGAACATGATTGAGTCAAATGAACAATAAGAGCGCCTGACAATGACAATGATATTAGTCTCTTGTTGTTAGTAAACAGGCAGGTCTGTCGGATTAAGACACCATCCAATATACTCCTGTGCAGTGACAACAGAAAAACCATGTTCCAATTGAAACTGAAGAGGTTTTCTCCATAAGCGCAGCCTGTATAATTATTTCAAACGCGAGGAAAACCAAATCACTTTACAACGCGGATTTACATATGATTAGCGTCATACAAAGACAGGATTACTACAAGTAGTGAAGAAGCAGCCTCTCTCTCTGCCTGTTTCCTCATTCTCGCCTTCATTTCTACAGCTTTGACATAAGTTAACCCTTCCCTGTGCACCTATGTTCTGATAAAGTGACAGATGAATAAAGTTCTAGGAAAAAAGTGAATTTATCGACTTTAAAATAAATATTAAATGAGCACTTGCTTATTAATGACAGTGCTTTGCTAGAATTAATGAAAGCATGTTTAGTGCAATAAAATACTGAGCTAGAAAAAAATTGAAACTTCATGAAAATGACCCAACCCAACAAATGTAAATACTGTGACAGGAGCCTAGACTTTTTTGTAACCATCTCATACACTACAGTGACAGACAGGCAAACCCTCATTGAGAGACTCTTGATAGACAGAGAGTAAAGCGGGGAGTTAATGAGTAGATTGTGGGCCAATAACACAAGCAGTCACCCACAACAACGCACTGGCCGCACTCCTTACCTGTCTGCTGTGCTGCACTGCATTCTGGGAGAGGAAGGGCAGAGCGGAGCGGCGATGGGATTTGAAAGGCGTTCTGCTTGGCCGATTCACTGATTTGCATTTAACAGTGGAGCCACACAAACACTTTGGGAAACACAGCAGCACATGCACATGGCCAAAATGTGTTAAACATTCGTAGGTGTATAAAAGTACAGTTGTGCATGGTGCTTGGATAATTGAAGTAATTATGAAGTCTTCAGTCGCAGGCTTAAAAATAAGGGGTGATTGGGGAGAGCAAAAGAAAAATGCAATGGATTAGAGACTGGTTCGAATACACTCCGCCCTCTCCAAAGCAGGGCGTGTTATTTTTCGCTTTATGATTCTGATAATGATGATATTAGAGAGCAAAGGAGGAGGTGGAGGCTGAAGCGAAAGGTTGATGGGCACCACATGTGATTGGGTGCCGCAGCTTTCTTCTTTTACAGCTACACATCTTGTGAATAGAGCGAAAGAGATAGAAGACTGAAGGGGGGCTCCTCAATGACTAATTTTCCTTTCTTTTACGGCAGCATAAATTTAAAAGGAGGGGGGGTGAGGGGTAGAGCAGAAATCCTTTTAGCAGGCTGATTTATGTATGTCTGATGGGCGAATCATAGATCATCGGCAGAAGATGGCAGACACACTGATGATGATGGGGCCCTTCGACGGGGCCCGCTAATGCCCTGGTGAACAAAATGTAACCAATCTATGGGGGCCCTCAAGCATGCAGTGGTCGTCTAATAGAAAGTATGGCCAACTAGTTTGCCTGTCACCAGTGAGACTGAGGGGGGTAATTAGGGTCAAAAAACAAAGTAAAACTCATGTTTTTAATCATTCAGAGGTCATTACAAAAAAAACAAAAAACAATTATGTCTAAAAAAGCACACTTACTGCTACCCAAAATCCAAGCCAGTATAATCACTGAGAGGAGGCGTAGTTGAAGGGGATTCTAAATGTCAAGTAGGAAAATAAGCCACTTTTCAAGGTGTAAACAGCTAAACAATAGACACCAACAAGTAAACGATGCATGAGTGTCCACCTTAAATCACCCAATCTGCCTCACACACAGAGAGGCATGGACTGCAGGCCCAATGCACAATGCAGCACATGCAGCCCCACCAATCATCTTTATATCAAAACATCATTATGCCGCCTGACAGCAGCTAAGATTCCAGCGAGGCCTCATTGTCATAAATCGTCAGCTGTTGCAGTACTGCGAAGAGAGCCTTTTCATTTAGAGATGTCAAAGCTCTCCAGAGTCTCGTAAAGATTGTAGGAGACTCCCGAGATGTGAGACTGGGGTAAAGATGGCTCTGTCTGGAAGAAAGGAGGGAGAATTTGAGATGGCAAGAAGAGTTACATGTTAAATTATTTGATAGTGATGAGCAACAAAGAAATGTTTATGTTATAGGAAGAGGTTTATAAAGATTGGTCAGACGTAAACATATCTTAAAATAAATGAGGAACACTGGGACTATTGTAAACAGAAATAGTAATACAGAATTTTTGTGTGGCCAATTTAAATAACTAACTGCAGTGACATAATATTGTCATCAATTAAAATATAATTTAAATACTGTTTAATACACACTTTTCATTATAACTGGAAATCATCTTGTGACCATCTGAATGTCCAAATGTGCTGGAAATTGTTTGGTTTCTTTCCAAAAAAAAAAAAAAAAAAAAAAAGATTCAACTATTCCAACTGTCCATTGTGTAAACACATCCAATTTCCAGAAGACATTTATTGGCAAAAGGTGACTGCGTTCACTTCATCATTAACCCTTACACAGCGTAGCAGCGTTGGGTTTCCCAGTTGTGTCAGATATTGCCATTTTCTTGTAAAATCTGGCATTCACTTTTGTCTCTCTTTTCATTCATTCCAACATTATTCCCATGGTTGCTCGAGCCTCCATAATGCTGTCACCAGTCTTTGTCTTTCTTGATAAACACCAGAGGACATCACTGCCGAAACATATTTAGAATTTGGACATCTGCTGAAACAGCTGTTGTCATTTTACTTAAGAGGACGGTATCACATTGTTGTACAATGTACTGCATAGGATCATATAAGTATTAACAACATATATTCAAAGTTCAAAAAAGAGCTTTGTTTTAATTAATTAGGTTAAAAATGTCTTTCCTTCCATTTCAGATATAAAAGCAGCAACAATAGGCAAAGAGAGAAGGATGTATGTGTGCGACATACGTGTGTGGTTTACTGTGACTAATGTACTGAAGAGCTCTTTGCTGGTGCTGACAAAAAGACAAGTTTGCGTTGCTGGTGCTGTTGTGTATGTCCCTCCAGGGCTTCTGTCCATCCACTGGCACGGGAGATGAACTGAGACAAGATGTCAGAGCAGGAAATGTCAGAGCACTGCCAAAATGCTGCGGTCCCATCCCTGACAGGCACAAGTTCTATACACCCGCTACACAAACTGGAAACATATCATATTTACACACAATGCTAAGTGTAATATAGTAAATTAGCTTCAACTTCACTATGTTGGATTGTAAATTGAAATGAAAGAAAAAGTGAAACAGCTTTAGAGGCATAAACGCAGAAGCTCCACAACTGAATGAGTAGAGCAGCAGTGAATATCCGCTGGCCAGTTGTTGTGTTTGTTTTCTTTAGTGGTGTGTGCACATTACAGATGTCTTGGGTAATACTTCCATCTGTAACCCCTCTTCTCTCTCCCACAATGCTATCCCGAGGACTCTGTTTTCCCTAAGTGTGTCAATTTGGGTCTCCTTGCTCAAGTTCAAACATTTAGCCCCTGAAACAGCCATTTGTCTACAACTCTACAGACTCACGGAATAAAACTGATGGAAATACCTCCAGAAAAGGAACTGAGATGAAGGGGAGAAAACAGCTTGTATGTTTGATGGCACTTTTTGCTGCCTGTTTAGAACACACACACTGCTGTGGTACGTCACCCCTCTCCTGTCTGCTTACTGGCTGTGCACTTGCAGTCCCCCCAGGGTGCATGGGGTCACTGTGAGATTGTGTGCGGGTTGGTGGGTGAGGCGAGTTCACCCGATGCCAACCCCCCCACCCCTTCTCCGCGCACACACACGCATACGCACGCACACACACCCATACACACACACACACACCAAAACACTGTACTACAGCTACAGATGATGTGCCGTCCAGCTGCATCTCTGTCACGATGACGATGAGTGCTCCTGCCAAACGCCCGGCAACCAGAGTCACATCTGCTCCTGTCTCTGTCACCACGACGATACTGCCAAAGTCCATACGACAACCAGCACATGGCCCGGGGCGCCAGTGGCTGGCACAGAACGAGAACCACGTTTATTGGAAATGCCAGTTTACAAGATCTTATCTAGATTCAGTGCCACTGTTTGATCATTCTGACATTTCTCTCTAAACATGTAATTTTAAATGTTTCGTACTAATTTATGAAAATTATATTTTAACTATAAAAAATCTGTGGTTCCTACTGTGCATTCGTATACATTGCCCTGAAAAAACATTTTCTTTTACCCTTTGTCAGCTTTTTTACCTTCTTTTATCACTTCATTCAATGCTTGCTTGGTTCTCCAGCCATTCACCTTACATCCCCTTTATGGCTAGTCTACTTGGGTCGCCTCACTTGGCTTTATTACATTCTCCTCCACCTTATCTAAAGCTGCATCATATTAGGCCTCTTCCTTTCTCCCTCCATTCCTCCACACCCTTTTGACTGGCCCTCTCCCCAGCCAGCCCTCCCTCTATCCTCATCGTCGCTGCCAGAGTGTTTATATTTGCCCGGCCCACGGCAGAGTGCCTAACAAGGTGGAAAGAATTAGGGGTGAAAAGATGGCACTGCTGCCAGCAACACTCCCTCTCTCTTTCTCTCCATCTTTCTCTTTCTCTCTTTTTCTGACAGTAGATATATTTCAGCTAATGTACTTCTGACCTCTTCTAGTTCAATGGAGTATCAACAAAAATAATTAGCTACAGTTTAAATTGGTGTCAAAGTAGCTTTTTAAAAATGGGTTACTACCCTGTAAATCATATTTTCCTCAATCAGCGTCATTCTTTTTTCTCAGAGAAAACTTTAAAAAAAGAAAGTATTCTGAGCTATTTATGTTGTGAATATGTTGTGAATACAAAAAGACTTCCACCTCCCACTTTGTCAATTACTTTTCAATTCAGAGGTTTAACCTTATAGTTGCCTAGGGTAAAGAGCAAGAAAAGTGAGGTGCTTGGCCTGTTAGCTGGAGTATACAGGTCAGGAAACTATACTGTAGAACTGTGTGTGGAATGCCGACAAGCTTTCATACCTAGCCTTATTAGATGCTAAAATATGTGGGGAGGAGTGGTGCGAATGTGTAAGTAGTTTGTTAAGGGGACAAAATGCTACCTTGAAGAGCAGGGGTGGACATTATGGTGTGGTTTTTAAATGATAGCATGTGTTTTAACTCACAGAAGAGTAAGGCAAAGATCATGTGTTAAGGTGCATGTTTGCCTTTTGTGTGTGTGTGGCTAAGGGTGCTTCATGGGTGACACCCACCCAAGAACACGGTAAGTGATTAGATGAATCACCTTGAGTCTGTGGAATAGCTTTTAGATGTATTTTCAAAGTCACAGTATTTTAACCCTGGGCATAGCAGTGAGGAATTGGGGTGTGGGAATTTCTACAGGAGTCATTTTAATACAACACTGGTATTAAAGTGGGGTTTCATGTATTAAGCAGCACATGCAATTCAGACTAGGCGTGACACGATAATTACTATATCGACTGTTCAATATATGGAACAATATATGAACGTTGTATTTTCTTCTGATAAGACAAATTCTAAAAAGCTAAATATCTTATTTACCTGTCATGTTTCGGCAATAGCACTTCCGCCTTCGTCAGAGATGTCAGCTGGCTGTCGTGACGTTTCTCTTAATCACCTGTCAGGTTGACATATCTGGCATACCTATCAGCCTGACCATGCCTACCAAAGCACGGACAATCAACAGAGACGAGGGGCGTTTACCTTGGCTCACACATAGAACTTGCTTCTCCAGAGACCATCATGCAATGGTAGGCATGGTCGGTCAGATAGATATACTAGATCCGTCAAACCGACCACATCTGGGAACAACACACGATAAGGGTCACGTCACAGCAGCCAGCTGACATCTCTGATCAAGGCGGAAGTGCTACTGCCGAAACATGTCAAGTTAATGAGCTATTTAGCATTTTAGAATTTCATACACAACATTTCTATATAATAATATTAATAATAATTTATTTTCTAAACATGATTCTGGAATGATATACTTTAGTATTTATCACATATTCAGTTTCTTTGCAATAGTGGAGAATTGTTGCCATTTTTACATAATAGGAGATTATAAGATTTGAGCTGTAAAGGGTAAAATGAATAACTTCTACGGCTAATGATTCACTCTGTTCGCTCTCCATGGTGCTGAAAAGTTGAATTGTTAAGTATAGGCTCAGAATGGCTATTGAAAACTATATTGTGAGGATATTTTGGTGAGAATGCAAATCAACAGGTACTCTCCACTGTCAAGTATAAACTTTATGTCCAAAGATTCAAGCACAGACACAGGCTGCTAGCCGCTCCAGATAATGCACACTGGAATGTTTCACTGCATGGTCCTGTTTATAATCCTATCAATGAGCGCCCACTCCCACATGCACAGGTGTAAGTGTGTATGTGCATTACCGTGCATGAGTGTGCATGTGGGTGTACATGTGCATGCGTGCTTCCATGTGTATGTGTGAGCATGGGTGTGTATGTATGGGTGTGTGTGTCTGTGTATGTTTGTGTGTGTGTGTCGAGAGGGAGATGGATCCAAGTGCAGGGTCTTAGCAGGGTTTGCTTCAGTGTGATAACAGCCAGTGATTTGTATCTGCAGATAAAGCATTGGCATAATAAATGTTGTCGCTCACCTAACCCCATTTCTCATGCTTTGCCCGTCTGTCCACCACATACTCTATCTACTTGTTTTTGATAAAACTTATTTTTCAGTTGTATTGCTTTTTATGCAGGTATGCTCCTCTCTTGTCTCCCACTCTCTCACTCACACAGACATACATGAATGAGCGCACGTGGTGCAGAGTGTGAAGGTGTCAGTGCTATTCTCAGGTCAGTTGGACTTGATCTTTTCCACCTTGTGCTTTCACACATTATCACACAGCCCGCAGCCTCAAACAGAGCCACACAGGGGCACAAAAAATAAGAGAGACATCATAATAATCCTAACATTAGTTACTATTCTTTGTAGCAGTTAATAGAAGTTTTCAATGATCAACTGTCAAAGTGAACTTCCTGTGTTTTCAGTCTTGTGGGTACAATTTCCTGACAAGATAAAATGTTCCTTTACTTCTGTTGATCTATAGTTTTTCTGCTGGTCTGCCATAAATTTCTGTCAGTGTATTAGCTGAGGTTGGGTGATATTCAATTCTCCTCTCGGTGGTTAGTCCATCTGCCTCTTATCCCTCCTAACTCTGATCTAATTCTTACCTCTGCCAGTACTAATGCTTGCTGCTTTGGGATAGACTGTCTCCCCATACTTTTAACACTCATGTTGTCTTTATCTTCCATATGTCTGTTGGTTCTTCAGTTTCGTTACTCTTTCACTGTGCATCTACTTCCAACTCACCATTTAGTGTGTTCAGCGTGTTTGAAGAAGTGTAAAAATGGGTTTATTACGAGATATAGGTCTATCCTGAATACACTCTAATTTCCCATAATGAACTGCAGCGCAAACTTTACCTTCATCATCTTTAGATCTCATCTTATGGAAGGAAAAGAAATCAATTTTCACTCTTATTAAGGGAGGCCTAGTCATGCTTAAGTCTCTGATTCCTTCTCTCTCCTCTTAACTCTCTCCCATTCCTTCTCTTTGACTGTCCCTAATGTATGTCTCCTTTCTTTTACCCTTTGTGTTCATTTTTCATCCACACTCGTCTTCGCGATTATCCCAGTGCATATCAGAGGCTCTTAATGAAGATTCACAACAGTTTCCCCTCCCAGCTAATACCTTATCAAAGGAGAAATCTCGTTCCAGAAAATCAATTTTCTTTCATATTATTAAGTCCTTCTTTACTGCACTTGCATGCGTGATTCCTTTGGTTTTGGTGCCGCAAAGCAACAGTGAGGGATTTAACCTGATGAACTCTGCTCACTCTAGTCATATGCAGCACTGATCTGAACTGTTGCTGTTTTAACAGATATTAGGTCAAAGTTAAAAATGAAGAGTGAAGCATGCACCAGAGAGATCATAAGGGGAAAATCGAGTTCAAAAAGTCTAACTTTGCATTCTCAAATGTACAATTTTCACTTTTTATGTGGGTAACATGAGAAAGCTGCAATATTTGACATTCTAGCTGAAATTCAAACCATAAATGTACCTGTAATTACAGGACAGTACAGTGCTTATTCAAAGCTTCTTTTATAGGTCACAGCTGGAATTGTTCATAGAAGTCAAACCAAAAGTGCATTATAAGATTCTACATGTACAATATGCAGAGTAACCCCAACTAACTAATGTTGACTTTTAATACAGGTATATAGGTCATAAAGAACTAATCGAATTCGGACCAGGGCCAACAGTGAAATTCACAGTAAATATTTTAGCCAAACTACTGTCTAGAAGAACGAAACTAAACCAGCCACAAGGAGAATTGTCAGGAATTATCTTAAACTAAGTGAGAAAGATGACTATTAATGCTATTTTATAAAATTTTAATTATCTTTAAATAAGACGCACAATAGGAGGTGTGTATTATGACTTCACTAATACACTGATCAATACAATGATCTGGTGCCACTTTATATTAAGGCCACTAAATGTACAACATATTGTAAAGCTGTCACCATATAGAATATATATGTTGAGAATTAGGTCCAAGGAATACATCTCTAGGGTATTACACTCTCATCATCATCAGTCTCTAATTTATTCGCTATAAATTAATGCCAAGGATTTACTCGTCCATAAGGAAACACTGCCAAATTAAACAACCTCTAGCCTGCTCGCTGCTTAATAGCTTTTGATACATACAATGTACATGTAGGAAGGGCATCCAAGACCAGGAGTCAGGAGACAGTGGCAAGTAATACGATAAAACCAGCCAAATAAAATTTCAAAAAGTTGTTTTTCAGTGTTGTAGCCTACAGAGCCAGAAGAGGCTCTATGGCAGGAGGGCTAGGTGATAGATAAAGTAGGGCAGCAGTAATGATGAGGCATCATCGATGTAAATGATACTCAGGGAGGCCTGGCGAGAGAAGCAGGGGGTGGTGAGCAGGTGAAAGAGGGGAGAAGCGAGAGATAGTGGTGCTCTAGAGAGACGGAGCAGGTGAGCAAAGGCTGTGAGGAGAGCTGGATGGATGGAGGGTGGGAGAGAGGGAATAGAGATGATGAAGAGGGAGAGGAGAGAGAAACAGAGGTGCTGGGGGTGGTGATGTATGTAGGCCTGTCACAGAGAGCTCGGGGAAGATGCAGTGTGCTCCTTACACTTGGGAAGCAACACCCCCACCCACTCAGCCGCACAGACACCCATACACACACGCATTTGGCATCTGTCCCACACCCACCTCACACCTCTCCCCAGGTCGGCCCAGGCGTGGAAGCAGACTAATAACCTAAAGGTTGTCGGGTTGATCCCCACCACAGACAGGGGTGTTTGCTGGCTGTGAGCTGAAAGCTGGAGGTGGCCTGTATTACTCCTGAAGTTCTCACCAGCAATGCCCTTGAATAAGACATCAAGTCCCACGTTGCACTGCAGGTGGGCTTTTGCATCACTGATGACATATAAATGGAGAAGGCCGAGATGTACCAGAAAACAAATTTTGTTTTGTTTTTTCAACATTTCAAACTAGTTGTTACACAATATCAATAAATTAAGCCTAACAAGTCGTGGCTCATCCAGGAGAACACATGTATATAAAAGACGCTCAACTTAAAAAGTGTGTTTTTCTTTATAAAAAACAAAACAATGGCAAGACTTAGCAAGTATAGTCCATAAAATGCACAGTTGTTACATGTTGAATCATGTGGATGTAAACTTCTGTCCAGTTCACAGTCCACATATAAAAGTGAAGATGTCTTTCTCGTTTACATAGGTGTGTACATCATAAGAAGGACAGTATGAGAAATGTATTATGTGGTGGTGTTTGGAGTCACAGAGCTAAGTAATCCATTCTCCCCACAGTGGTATGGAGAGGCTCTGCTGCCATGGCACGTTCCACACACACACATACACGTACACACAACGCACAAAGACGCACTCAAACACACAAACACTTGTCATGCTGGGTTACACAGAGCCATGATCGCATTATCTGGAGCTGGACCTTACACTCTCATTCACTTATGCAGCATTCTCTGTTGATTTCCGTCACACACTCCCACAGTATAGGAACCAGCGGCTCACCTGATGGGCTGGGTGAGATACAGCTTGGTCCAAACACACACAAATGCTCGGTGGTCCCGCTGACAACCTCTTCCACGCCAGATTAATCTGGTTTACAGTCTTATCTAAGCATAGATAGGGCCTCCACAGGCACATAGACACAAATATAATATCACATTTGGACTGGCAGGAGCGATGAACTGGAGACATGCAAACACACACAGGCTCAAACCCAACTGGTCACGAGAATACAATCTACCTGCAGGAGGGCTGAACAAACAAACAATAAAAAGTGAATGAATAAAAAAAAAGAGAAAAACAGAAGTTGTAGGAGCAGAGGTGGGGGGCAGTGAGCAAAAGTTTGGATTCGACAAACATCACATTAGTCACAGCCAGGAATCTCCGCTCCCTCCCACAGAAATCTAAGCAGAATATTGAAGCCATAATCCGCCAAACTTCAGTGTCCTTTCTGCCTTGTGAAGGTCAATATTTAGTCATCCTAAGCATCACCTAGTGCCATCGAGCCACTTTTGTTTGTTCCAGACTTTGGAAATCAGTGCATTTTTAGTATGTATAAATTACAAGATGACCATTTCTGTTATAATCTGTGCATGCCTGGCTTAAAATTAGTAGGTTTGGCTTCAGCACAACAGATGAAATTCTTACAGCAGAGAGACTTAGTGGAAGAGTAAAGTAGATGATAGTACAGTCATAACAGAAGAGTCCAGAGGTAGAAGAGGAAAATGGAAGAAGTTGAGAGAAGTCAGTGGGATTAAGGTGATTTAATTAACCATTGTCTGTGACATCCCTCTCAAAGCCCCAGGTTACATACACTTTCACCAAAACATGGCTCTATACTAATGAAACAGGATATTTTCTCACTTGTGTGGTCTTCATATGAATATCTTAACAATTCTAATACATAAAAATATTACATGAGGATGGCATAAGAAGGCACGAAAGCTATAACCTAAAATTAAGTACAAACGAAAACAATTCTATTTTATACTAATACAGTACAATAGGGGGGAAAAAATCTTCATTATTGTTCCCAGGTGACTATAACCCTCCTTTTTTGTTCTTTAAACAAATGTTTATAAAGTGAAATTAAATTCCACACCAACTTCTGGAATAATCTGTATTAAATTAAATAAATTTAATTTTGTTAAATTTTAAACTACATAGATTTGCTATGCACTTCAGTCCTTTACGATTACAGTCTTAACTCTTTAATAATAATCCTATTTTGTGCTACCTAATTCCTTAGCTTGTCTTGGTCTTTCCTCCTCTCTCTTTTGCTTCCTGCTCTGTCTCTGACTGGTCCGTCTGCTGCTCTGCTCTAGCGGAGAGCTGCCGTGTGTGTGTGTGCTCACATACACAGTGTGCGCTCTGCTCCTGTACTGAATGCTGTGAGTGGCCTCTACTGGCTGACTGAAGGGAAGAAAAATATTCTTAGTGTTCTTTTGTTTTGTTTTTAAATCCAAAATCATTTAAATTAAATGTGTACATAAAAGAACATATTTTCTAAAATGAATATAAGGGCTTATGCAGGTCACTGGAGCAGAGATCCAAAAAGTTTGATTGTGTTGCCAAATGAATCTGCGTGTGACACAGGGGCACAACGCTGGTACAGTAGGCCATAGATTTATTGCTTTCTAGGGAGTAGAAGGCTGCAGGCCCCAGGGGTCTGTCCTCACATCAATATACAATGACACACATCGACCCAGCAGCGGCCCACTTGCTTCATCACTAGGACAAAGTATCATCGATAGTTTGAGGGAGGATGTCTCCGCACGCTTCAGAAAATAACCATACCTAATACAATTCCATGCAAAGTTTTCCAATAGAGAAGTTGTAAAACACGAACACTTTGTAAGTTTCTAAAAGCAAGACTGTTATGACACACACAAAACTGAATAAAATACACTTCAAATCATATTTGTGTGTTTAATAAAACCATATTATGTTCAAACCATTTAATAGCATTCTATTTAAATCTATTTAAAAGAACACTAGTACAATATTGTAGCACTGGTACATTTTCATATAATTAACAAAATTATGGGACAAGGTTAATGTAACAAATCCTTTTGGTCTAAAATATCTTTCATGATAATACATATTTAATGTACATGTACATTAATGTTGTTTAGGGGGCAATTGTGGGTTACATTTCACAAATAATTTCTCCTGAAAACAGATGTAATGTTTTATTTCTGTAAGTGTGAAAATTCACCAAATGAAGCAGTCCTCCCAAATTCACAACAGAACATGCTCCAGTGAGCCAAAGTTTCTTTTAATTCTCAGGGCATTTTTTATGACAGTACATTTCAAAATATATTTGGAGTCTTCTTTTCAATGGCCAGTATAACCAAGATTAAAATAGAAAATAATGCCTAAACAAGTTTAAAAAGTTGGGAAAGTAACAAACAATAGGAGGAGCAGAAAAGACAGTATGCTGTAACATTGAGTGGAGAGAGTTTGTTGCCATTGAGTGATGAAAAGTCCATATGTTACGGAGCCATCATAAATTATGTCCCACAACGTATGGTGGAAGGGGCACAAGGTTTGCACTGTATGTGTGTGTGTGTGTGTGTCATCCAAAAATAGGACAACCACCAAGCTACTCAGACAGCTAGCCCAGGAAACAAATAGCTCTCTTCACTACCAGGACAGACCTCCTGCACCCACAGCAGAACTGGCCACACACCCACGAGGACTCACTGCATGAGTAAGTGCACCACTTGCCCCTTGAGCAATTCAAATGCGTTCAGAAATGCACCATACATAAAACCTTTGCCTGTAAGCAGAAAACTATACAACATGCTGTTAGAATAGATGTGTAATCAGTACTAAGGCAGGGAGGTCATGGGGAGCTGTCCAATGTTTATAAAAAGAAAAAAAAACATAATTGACTTCTGGCCAACACTCATGATGACACAAGATATAATTGGAAAAAGTCCTGTTACTTTAGAAGCAACTTTATATTACGTAATGTTTTGGTCCAAAATAAAAATGATGGCATGGCAAAAGAGATGGAAAAATCTGATGTGTTAACATTTAATAAAGCTCATATATTATTACGCTTTCAGTTTATATTGTTCACAATCAATATGTTTTATTTCATGTATTTTTATTTCATTTCTGTTCATTAAAATTGTCATGGAATGTGGAGGGAAAATAAAGATTATCAATAATAAATATATGACAACTCCAAATTGAACAAAATGCTTTCTTAACTTTCTTAAATTTAAAAATAGACGGTGAAGTACTGTATACAGTGAGCAAAGTTTTTGCCTAAGTTCTGAAAAGTGTTACTCTTTGAAGATGTTCCTCCTGTATAGCATCTGCTGTAGTCATAGTGCGATCGCGGAGGACACAGCCAGAGGTGGCTTGTGATCTTGCCCCAAGTGCATGAACTCAGACCACAGAGGAAAGTGCTTCTACCTGACTATCCATGTCTGTGCGCTGTTTGTGTGTTTACTAATAAATCATCCCATTATACATCATAAGTAGGCCATCATAATTAATTGGGCGGTCAAGAGAAGCTCTGACAACAAGCCCCCAGCGGTGAGCATGCACACACACATACACACACATGCACACACACTGCCTTAAAGAAGCTACACATAGTCCACAGCTTGTGTTACGGAAAACCACTGCATCAAATCTAGAGTGATAAAAAAAAAAAAAACTAATACTAGTTTTTAATACTAGAAAAAAAGTTATGAAAACAGATTAATAAACTGAGAAAATTAGATATGTTGCAATGTCAAAAGGAATTTAAAATAGAACTAAAGACAGTCTCTCTACGTTTCATGTATGTGTTGAATGTCACATGTCAGACATCTATACGTGTGTATAAGCACCTCATCACAATGTTTCTTAATATGCCTTCTCCCACAAGTGACCATAACGTCCTATACGCCCTATATAACATTAGTGAAAGAGATAGGGAAGTGGAAGTAGTCAGAGTGTCAGTGCTAAAAGGAAAAGTGGGAAAGGTGACCCTGGAAGGAAGAATGAATGACCTCTGATACCCATCTTTAGATCGGAGGAGAAAAAGACACCTGATTGGGCTTTGAATAATTTAAAGGGACATTGCACACAGCCTTGTAACCCCACCTCCTCACACTGGGCTAAAATAAACAAATGTTACTCTTCAGGTGAATGGCCGACTCAAAGCAGGTGAGGTGTTGCTAGTGCTTTTTATATGTATTTTTTTTTATCATGTTATTATCATAACTTAAAAACCTAAAAAAAAAGCACTGCTAAAAATCTCAGTTCAATACATTTTACAAATTGCTTGCACATTTTCCCCCTAAACCAATCAGAAGTATATCCCAAGATGAGATCATACTGGTAAACTTGAGCAATGCTATGGTGGCGACTGTAGTGAGTTATGCAAATGTCATAATCTCTTAATATAAAGAAAAGTGTTCACAGTGATACTCCTGAAGCTCCAGTGGCACAAAACAGATTTATTGGTTTAATTCAATGACCCCTGCACCCTCATATATGGCAGAGACACGATACAGGGAGAAGCGAAGACCAAGGTCAGGTCGAACAAGGTCAAGTTCAGTCCTTCTCCCAATGTACTGCATTATGCAGTCAGCTGACTGAATTAGCATGACAACCTGATTTAGTCAACCTCTTTACCCCAATTCATCAGTATAACACATACACTTACACACACACCCACACACACCAACCATACTATGCTTCACAAACGTAATTAAAATGGGCCTATGGAGATGTAGATCGTCCCAGTAGTATCTGTGACTCAAATATGGCTGTGTTCAGAAACCTGTGGGATTGCATATATGACACAAAGAATTATAAAACTCCAGAGAATTACTATGTTAAATAAAATGGGGCTTACTTGGGGCACAAGGAGAAACAAAATCAGATTTTGCTTTGATAAAAGTTAACAGAATATTGTTAATAAGTCTTTAACTCAGTCACTACTCAATTATAGAATATATTAACATGAACACACACTTGTACTTAATTTCTACACTCAACTATTAAAATCACATAATGAGAGATATAGCAATATAGCTAAAATCATATCACTGTAACTGCATTAAATAAAAGAAAAACACTCAAATAAAACAAACAGGCAGAAATCATGACAAGCACGACATCCTCTATTACAGCATCAGTAACAGTCATCCAAAGCACAGCAGTCATTCAGCAAGCCAGTGAGGGAGAGATAGAGAAAAGGGACTAAGTCTAAATTAAGATGTTAGATGCTGGCTTTCCAATAGGACCTTGACACAGTGGTTGACCTACTCATGACAGGATCCCAGTGCCACGGATTTGGAATTCTATTAGTATTACCAGCTATAGGGGAGGGGGAAAAATGTCATGCAGTCATCAGGAAGAGGCCAATCCATAGCTTCTATCCATCAGCCAATTACTGGTGCTAAAGTGGAATTAGATAGGTATTGACAATGAGAGGAGGTGGAGAAAGATTAAGAAACGAGATGGGGGACCAGGAAAGAGCAGCAGGATGTGCATGGTGAGGGATAGGAAACACAAGAAAAATGAAGATGAAAAAATAATCAATTTGTTATTAGATAATTCTATGTTTAGTAAACACATTCAAGTTATATTAGGTAGTATGAAAAAGAAGACGAGATAGATTAAAGAAAGGCAGGAAAAAGAGATGTTAAAAGATGGGGGAAGTATGGAGAGAGAGAGAATATGAACTCACAGCTACGTAATGAATTTATGCCTGGCTGGCAGATCTTTATAAGTTATTGGAAAAATAGCTGGGGAGGTGTATTGACACAGCTGGGCCTAAGATCAATACATCGAGAATGGGCAATACATTTTAATTTAAAACTGTTCAAACTTTAGCAGTAAATCCATGTGGCTCAGAGCAGCCCTTTGCTTCATCTCAGCACACACACATCTTTTTAGTCATGCACTCAGTCACATAACCGACATGCCACATGTTTATTTAAGTTCGCAACTTTCTCAACTTAGATGTGTTCAAGATTTTGGTCTGTGAAGGTGCTGTCCATAATTGCCACCCTAAAGACCAGTTTTGGGAGAAATAAATAGAAAGGCACTCCGACACCTGTTTTCAGCTAGTTCAATTAGCATATTTAATTAACGTTAATCAATCCAAACAAATTATTTTTTAACACCTAGAATAAATCATGCCATGTAGTGCTTCGCCACCTCTACACTAGATGACCCAGCAAACCTTTCATAGATTCTAAAACAAATGAGACAATGCTAGGCAATGAGGCTTCATGTATTGTATTTTTTTCCTTTAGCTGTCTCTATTCAAGTGCACTACATCATTACTTGTGATTAGAGCTTCTCAGAGACAACAAATTAAAAAGAGAAGGATTATCTCGACAAAGGCACAAAATTTGCTTCAAGAGCTAATACATACGTTTGGATCATGAGCAAAAAGAAATTAGGCAAGGCAAGGCAAGTTTATTTGTATAGCACAATTCGTACACAAAGTAATTCAAAGTGCTTTACAGAATAAGAAATACATTAAAATCATAATAAAAACAAATCAAAACATAAATAATCATGAAGATTAAAATTAAAAAAGAGAGACATAAATTGGAGAGAAGAGTGCGGAATGAAAACCTTTCAGTTATATGCACAGTTAAACAGAAATGTTTTGAGCCTGGATTTAAACAGCGTCACAGAAGAGGCCTGTCTCACATGTTCAGGAAGACTGTTCCAGGTTTTAGCTGCATGAACCTGAAACGCTGACTCCCCTTGTTTAGTCCTGACTCTGGGCACCAGCAGGAGGTCGGTTCCTGAGGTCCTCAGAGTGTGAGATGGTTCATATGACACTAACATGTCACAGATGTACTTTGGTGCTCGGCCATGGAGAGACTTGTACACAAGCAGAGCTGCTTTAAAGTCTATTCTCTGAGGCACAGGAAGCCAGTGCAGAGACCTGAGCACAGGACTTATGTGCTCGTACTTCCTAGTTCGAGTAAGGACCCGAGCTGCAGCATTCTGGATGTTCTGCAGCGTCTCACAGCTCGTTTGGAGAGACCAGTGAGCAGACCATTACAGTAGTCTAACCTACTGGAGACAAATGCATGGATAAGTTTCTCCAAGTCTGATTTAGACAGTAAACCTTTGATTTTTGCTATGTTTTTTAGATGGTAAAAGGCTGCAGATGTTATTGATTTTATGTGACTGTTAAAGTTCAAGTCTGAGTCCATTATTACCCCTAGATTTCTTGCCTGATTTGAAGGTTTTAGAGAGAGACTGGAGGTGACTGCTGACACTGTCCCTTTGTTTCTGTGGACCAAACACTATGACTTCAGTCTTGTCGGAGTTTAGCTGGAGAAAGTTGTTTTGGGAAATTAGGATATCATATGACATTATTAGATATTTCTCTTCATTCAGCTTATATATACATGTGAATCCACCAAAGGTTAACAATTACTGTAATTACTGTAATTAGTTAATCCACCTGTCACTCTCTCTTGCATGACAGATGTTGACCAATAAGCGGCGTGGGTGATTACAAGTGTATGTTTGAGCATAGAGCTCCATTTAACTGAAAACTAGAAAAGCACTCAGAGAGCGCAGACCTCCGCCAAGGACTACCCCCATTTTTTATATAAACTGCGATAAAATCTGTCTTCTGGATCAGATCTGGATCAGCCTTTGGAATATGAAAGAGGATCCCATTGATCTGTCCCTGTCATCAATTTCAATTCATGGGTTTGGTCAATAATTAACCGAGATATTGAGAAACAAAATATTTGGCCCCATTTACCACAATGTTAACTAAAATTTCAAAGTGAAGAATCCAGGATTTCTTCCGGATCACCCCCAAAATGAAATCAGTTCTTCCTTTTCACATTTCCAACAAATCCTTTCATCAAAATCGGTCCATAACTTTTTGAGTTATGTTGCTAACAGACAAACAAAAAAACAAACAGACAAACGCCGGCAAAAACATAACCTCCTTGGCGGAGGTAATTACTGGATCACAATGTCACCAAAAAGCAGATCATCACAGGGGTCAGCTCACAATTCAATTATTATCACCTTAACGTTCAACCTGAACTAAAGCTTTAGAGCAGGTGTTCTTAACCTTTTTGACACTGAGGCCCAATTTTTCCAGTGCAGAGTGGCCCGGGGCCCATTAAATAATAACACTGTATAGTAGGGGTATTCAACTAAAATTTGAGGAGGTCCGGTTAGAGAAAATCTCCTCAAGTAATCATAATGTCTAACTTGTGTTATGACTGTGATACAGAAGCAGCCTTGTTTATCAGTGACTGAATGTATGAACAATAGAATAAAAAAAACAAACAAGTTAAAAACATTTCAACAAAACATGTTAACACTAAAACACACAGTAGGCCTACATTCAATATAGGGCTGCACATTAAAATTAGAGAAAATAAATAAAATGGCTAAATTGTGCATCTTAAAACAAAATGCTTAATTTCAGGGGAAAAAAAGCAGCTTGAGTTTCCCTTTTTCTTTAGTTTTCACATCTCGACTTAACAGTCTCAATACATTTTTCAACAGATATCTCAAATCCTCTTTCCTCTGTGTCTGCACAGATTTGATTGGCTACGTAGCATCACAATTATTTTGTATGTTCTTTGGTCCATTAATACAGTGCTGTAAAGTTTAGAGTCTAAACTGAATAGGCTCTATTCAACTGATTCATTCTTATAAAATGAACTCCATTTAGCCTAGTGTGAGAAATGCTACAGTCTAGAAATGCTACTAGATCGAACCAGTCCTGAACCATCGGGAGAAGCTCCGATTCAGGCCGGGTCCAGATGAGCGGGGAGTTGTGCGCAGAGGACAGACTGCTCAGAACAACATTTAACCAACCAAACTGGACTGAGTTGTGTACAAAGTTCTACATGCTGCTGTTTTATGAGTTCAGTGGTGATAACTTGAGATGAAGATGGCCCGTGGTGTCGGTACCTTTCGCAATTAGAGGTACCTCTGTTCTCCCAGGTAAAAGTGGTACGGAGTACATCTGGCTGACCCTGTCCGGGTCTATGAGATGGCGTCTGAGTCTGGACAGGTAAACGCAGTCAGCTAGTTAGCAATCCTGACGCAGTCCCATGGCCCTTGCAGCCCACTGAAGCAAAATTTTAAGTTTTTTACGGCCCTCTATGTGGCACCCAAATTGTTTGGTTAAGAACCACTGCTTTAGAGCACTATATCAATAATAACTGTCCAAGAACTTTTTTGATAAAGAGTGGGTGGGCAAGTGGTATGAAAAAAGTAATTAGACAATGTAAGCAGTAAGAGTGGATGCTAATCTTTTTGCACACAGGCCTCTTATAAATGTTGCTAATGATAATGTCACTATAGTGATTTTCTAGCTGCATAAAACTGAAATGCTGATTCCCCGTGTTTAGTCTTGACTCTAGGCACCAGCAGGAGTGTGAGAAATCTTAATGTCCATTATACAATTTTTGTCTCATAAGATTGTTGGATATAACAATACAAAAAATGAGGAGTTTAAATTGTATGACAGCACACATGGCTGTGTCTGTGTGAATATCACGGTCTAGACTTAGTGTAGTAAAGTCGCAAAATTGTACAGGCTTGCTGAATCAAAGTCCTCAATAAGACCAAGGTGAAAGAGCCAGAGCCCTCCAAGGAGCAGAAGAGGAAGAAGAGACAAAACAGAAGGCGACTTAAAACAACCCAGACTCCACAAATTCAGACCTCAACCTGTATAAAGTCTACACCAAGACTGAAGACAAGGCGCTGGAGGCTATGGAGCAACAGGAGCAGAATCATCAGTCATGAAAGGTCTACAAAACAAACACCAGAATTGTGCTCAAACCAAACCAGCTTTCTCAGATCCTCACCTTAAGAACAAAAGTGGAAAAAGTCCTCAGTGAGACAAAGTCTAAGGAGCAGAAGCAGAACCATCAGAGCAGGCAGATCTTCACCAGTCACACCAGAATTGTCCTTAATGACTTTATTAAACCATGTATTTTTAACATCAAAATCATACCTTTTGGTTTGCTAACTTAAAATAATGTAAAGTAATTTAATTTTTTTTTTAAATATGCCATTTCCAGTTAGGCATTTAGGCAATAGATGTCACCTGGCAATGAACAATGTGAAAGTAAACAAATCCCTCGTCAATGCTATGCTAACAGAACCATTAGTTAGTTAATTGCGAACACAATTTGACCACATTTCTGGTGATGTTTTATGATTTTACAAACTGTGTAGGAGTTTTAAATAGAATGCAATAAAAACAGGCTGCGTTTACCTATATGGGAATTTGACCAGTGCAATGTTTTTATAGCTGTTTTTGCTTGTATATTTTAGTTTGCTCTAACTATCAGCCAATAAAAAAAGTACTTTCCAGTCCATTCAAAACTGTAGTGGAAAAGAAAGTACAGGTCCCTCTCAAATGCAGTGATGTAAAAGTAAAAAGTACAAACACCACAATTATTTACTTAAGTAGAGTCATTTTACTTTGTTACATTCTACCACTGGTAAGCACACAGAAAAAAAAGCTTTGGATGTCTATGGTGCTATCTTCTTCCTTCATATGCATGCTTTTTGGCACAGTGAGAAACAGAAAATCTGTGCAAACCGTGACAAATTAAATATTGTAAAAATACACACCTTTTACTCCACATTCACTCATTCCCAGCCTTCCTACTTATGTTAAAGCATATAAAATAGCACAGAATGCACACCAAGTGAACTAGCGGGGTCACACTAACAGCAACTGAAATACAGTGTACCTCATACAGTCATTGGGAGTCCAGCTTTTATTTTCAGTGGAACTAGTTAAGTGTTCAATATACAGCAGATAATGGTACATACTACATTACTGGGATTCAGACGTCACTGCATTCTATAGGTAATAATATTTAATACAGATGGAAGGCAGCTAAAATGAATGTTGTTAAAATGCAGATCTGTCTTTGTATTACAGTGACTCCTTGAGTCTAGTCAATAACAGAAATGACCAGGTTCAACATTTGTTAAGTTATCATATAGATATTTCATGGCCAAATACAATGTAATCAATAGGGAAAACTGCCTCTTGCTCCCCATCTGGGAGTATAACATCATTGCATTTTCAAATTTGAAAATATAATGTATGTAAAATATAATATAATATCAGATTTTATAATTTAAGGATGTAAAGAATTTATAAGAAACATCCAAAGGAAAAAAAATTACAAAATTGACCCTGTTCATTGTTCCCTTTGTATAACCTATTAGAAGTAAAATCAATAAATATATTTATTTTATCTGTAAATATTATGGGACAAAGGAATGGTGTATAAGTTTGCATTTTGTTTCTACCACATATATTCCCAGAGGATTTGGTAAAAAAAACAAAGGGCGTTTTGAATTAACTGCCCCTTAAGACACCTTCAGGTAAACACACAAGTCTAATATGGTTATAGTGCTGTCAGGTTTTCAATAGTGTGGGTTAATCAGAAAGGCAAGGGGAAGGCTGCTATCTACTCACTGCACTGCCATATTTATCGATTCAATTTACACACAAACACAGAGCTCCACTCAGCCATGTGTGCCACAAAACACACACAGATGCACACACAAATTGACACCCATTCGGAGCTCGAGAAAAGGCACCCATAACACCCCTTTAACTATTCTATTGGCCCCAAATGGATTTTCCCATTTTCTGCGGCAGAGCTAGTGGAAACAGTGGAGCAGAACTGAAAGTGATATAAATGTATCAAAAAACAGATGAACAAACATTGGAAGAAGATTTATTACTGAAGATTTTAATAAAAATTGGTGTCGGATGAATTGATTTTGGTTTAAGGGTGGGTGTTATAGGGAACAATTTATCGAGATGGCCCAGGTAAGATGCATTATTTTCCGATTGTTATCTGCCTTCCCTGTTTAAAGAGCTGATTTGTGTTGTGTATTGCATTTTATGGGGAAGAAGAAGAGGGGAACTTCTGATGATTTAGGTGAGATGTATTAATCAAAGGCAGCCTGTGTGAACCATAGATCGCCAAGCAAAGGAGGTACAGGTGACAGCTCATTCTGCTAAAGAATGTTTTGGAGCTGCACATCACTGCTTCTCAATTCCCCATTATTTTTCCCACTCCTTGCCCTCATCTTTCTATCTATCTAGCTCACTGTGGGTTTTGCCTCATCATTTTGGTCTTTTTTCTGCTCTCCTTTTTGTTGCTACCTCTCCATCTCACAGCCTCTCCTCACAGTTCATTGCTCTCTGGGTTTTAATTTTATGAGCCTATGGGAGTAGATTTTAACCATCCATGTGGCAAATAAACGGGAAATTAAAAGTATTATGCATTACCGCCTCAGAAAGTCTCATACACTTTCTCTGTGTTTGGTGACCTTTCTCGCTACTATCATCTTCAGGCTCACACAACGCTTCAGGTATTAGGTGCTGTAATGTTTGCTTTTGTAGTCCTGGTACAAAACCTGCTTGTATTTGATTACACATTCATATAGAGTGTTGTTTGTGGGGAGCATAAAAAAAGTATACATTGTATTTAGTGGGTATGTGTAGCGGAGTAGTGCCTGTCAGTCTAACATATAATGAAAGGCTATTTGGCCAGGCCACTCACCTGTGGCCAGGGTCTTTCTATTGATTTGAAAGTTAGATTGTTTGTGTGATGAGTGAGGCTTTAAGGGTGTAATGGACTCTACAAACACTATAATAGAATCATAGCATTTTCAAAGAAGCCAGTGTCGTTTAAACTATTAAATAACAGATATTCTAACAATCACAAACGGGCATTTCAATGTTAAAAATGGTTTATTTCCTGACCTACTCTACTTATTTTTTTTGATCTATTTTGATTATACTCCAATGCCATATAATGGGCCTATTTCTTGAGTAATTGGCCCATAATGGTAATCACTCTGCTGTGTGAGAGCTGGAAAACTAATCTGTCAGCAGGTATATTGGCCAAAAGGCCAAAGCTAGCCAAAGTTCTTTGGACACACACAGTAAAGCACAAATTTAAGTTTGTTGATGCGTGTTATAGTGTGGTCACTGGTACAAAGGGTGTGATTCAACAATGAGAGCCAGGGTGCCAGATCTCTTAAGACAGTGTGAAAAAGTATTATTACTTTATCATTTATTTTATTTTCTATCATGCAATGAGTTCTTGCTTTAGTTGAACATGCTACTTTTATTTAATTAAAAATATTCACGTCCCAACTGTAATTCTCATATGTTAACAAAAAATAAATAAATCACCTTGTAGTGGAACTGAAGAGAAGAGCCCGGGGTAGTGGATGTGGACACGATGGCACTTCAGATACAGAAGTCTGAAAAATACAACATAAAATACATAAAATGGTAGTTATTTTATCACATGTAATTGATGAGGGCCTAATAACTACGGTTTGCCCTGTGCATGCTATGTCCCTGTTTGTGTGTCTGAGTTGATTGTTCTTGACTTCATTAATCTCTGCAGTGTGGTTATGATTAGCTGTTTGAGGCATGCCAAAGGACATCAGACAGACGCACATACTCACACAGTGGACAATCTGGCCAGCTGAACTGTCCCTCTGTTACAGACATCCAATTACCTATAAAACTGTAAACATATTGAACAATAACAATCAAACCAAGCATTATAATATGGTTTAAAGAAGGCATATTTTATGCTTTTATGCTTGTGTCTGCTATACAGTATAGTTATAATCTACAACACCAAAGAACCATGTTAAAATTTGCAGCTTTTAACACAATATTAACCTAAAATAATTTAAACTTAAACTGTGGTGCCTAATGGGGGCTGACGGCGCCATTAACGTCATCACAACAAAGAGACGAAGATCACGTTAGCGAGCAGCATTTTTTTTTTTCATTTGTACCAAAATGACGATGTGACACTGCCAAATCCTAAATCCTATGCATATTGCAATTAAAAAAGAATAAAGTGAGTAGAGAGCAGTGGGCGTATACCAGTGGTGATAAAAACTAGAGTTGATCGGCATTAAGCAGTCTTGAAGTTAGAAATGACAGAAGTTAATGTTCATTCATCTTTAGACCATTTAAGTGGTTACCTTACCTCTATATATTTTTTTATTTTGACAAAAGCTTTTAATATTATTAATATCTATGCACCAACAGCAACAATCCTTACACTCCTACATGTTACATGCACATTTTCAGCTATACACTTTTTTAACCTAGTCCATAAAAAACAAAACTAAAATACTGGCAACCAAAATAAGTCAACTGAAATATCTACACGAGCATTGTGGAATAAAAATGCACAAGACAAATGTAGACCACAACACGAATCTCTGTGAGCAAGTGTCATCATTGACAGCCAAATGACAAATTGCAAAAACGAAAAATATGAGAAGTAATGATAGAATAATAATGCCACATGTGTACTGTATGTTTGTGTGTGCGCCTGTGTGTGTGCGTGTGCGAGTGTGGTGATGAATCTCTCATTGTGACAGTGGGGCCGGCAGCAGCGAATGTCCTTCTGGGTGGGACACACACACCAAAAGACACACACAGATGCACAACCACAGCACAGATGGAAGGACCGCACTAATGGATCACCCCTGTCTGCATGCAATCCGCCACAAATAATGATGAACCACCCCAGCATTAAACTATTTTACACAATGCTCAATTCATTACTTCCCTCTCTCTCTCTCGATGGGTATAGGTGGGCTAATAAAGGTATGATATTTCTCCTCTACTGGCACAATCATAGTTTTTATCCATTAGCAGGATATTAGGATGTGGAATGAGGAAAGGTGGTAGGGAGGGGAAGAGGAGAGTTAAAAAAGGACAATCGAATAGCATTGGGACTGCCTAAGTAACAGCAACTTCAGGTAAAAATATAAGAATCAGATATGTCTAAAATGATTTGATGATTTGATTTAAAATAAGATTATGTTAAATTCCAATGCATTAAGTGTATAAAAGACTGAGAGTCATTACAGATTTCAGTTGAGTGATCCCTGGTTGAAGAGGGATGCATCAGAGAGGGGTGATGTGTTGCAGACAGATGTTTAATAATAATGGCCAAACTGGCACCACTCACCACCACAGCTCTTCATGGCCACTGGCACACACACACACACAGTTTAGTTCACTCCAATATTATCACTCATACAATGACACATACACACAATGATGATCCATACACAGAGCATCCCCACACTCCCTCAGAGCTAGAGAGCCTAGTATCACTACTGGACTGTACATCTTTATGAGCAGTCCTGGCCGCAGCACATATGGCCCTCATTTAGGAACAATGGGCATGGAGAATGACTAGCTGGATGGACCTTCTGACAGTGAGAGGTGACCGGAGGCATGTTTAACGACAAGCTCCATATGTAGACATGAAGCAGGACATAAGTAGCTAAAAATATATATACATATTCATGTAGTTATTTATTTCTTTAATTAGCAATGTTCATGCTGAAAAATGTTTTAATGCTAATTGTGTAACTGTGTTAACTGAGTGGTTGTGAGTGAGTGAGTTTGAGGAAGGACCTTACCTTAAGGAAGGATTTGAATTGGGGGAAAAGGAATCAAAATCAGTTCACACATTGATCTACACTATAAGACATCTAATTAGCATTGTCACTAAAAGAATGGGGTTTGTTCTGACGGTCATGTCATGTCCTAAATACGTCTCCCTTTCTCTCACATCCTCTCTCCCTCTCACTCTCTCTTGGTTGTATTTGCGCTTGTCCTGTCTTGTAAAAACAACATTCCTCCTGTAATTACCAGGGTGGCTGCCCTCCTGCCATGTCTCGATGGATGGGCTTCGCCATCATGGTCTTGGCCCTTCAGCCATAACTCTACCTGGGACATCTGCTGCACGTCTCTGCAGCTCTGTGCTCACACTTAAGACAGCAAATTGGCCTTAGAAAAAGAGATAGTAACCACATCTAGCTGACAGAGAGACCTGGTGTGGTGCAAGAGATATGAAGAACCTCAGAGATACACACTTCCACTATTTGTCATTAAGTGGTCTAAAATAATCTATAATACTGACAGTCTTTTTCTTTGAGCAACTGGCAGACAGACAAGTCAGCTTCTAAACAGACAGACAGCTACTCCCAAACAGTCTACAAACTAGATCATCTTTACAGGTAAATTACTGGAAGAACAGAAAAGAGTGATGGAGCATGATCACATCAGAAATTGGGGAAAATTTATGGAGTAAAAGAAAAAAGTGAGGACACTGCAAAATCAATAGCTACTTACATTATGAGCAGACTGCAGAATCCAGTGGCTCTTCATAATAATCGGCAGATGTCTACAAAATTTGACTCAGTGGAAAAGAAAATTCTGAAAAACACACAAACATATACACAAAATACTTTTGAATTTTGCGAAATTAATTCACGTGAAATGTATAGGTTATAGAATTGAGATTGAGACAGTTTACAGACAGAACAAAAGTCTTATGATAGTCTTATGACCCCCCCAAAGTTTGGATATTATTTTTGCATGAACTGTGGCGGGAAACGAAAGTTGTCTTATCGACGTTTTATCGCGTTGAAAACAGTCACTGCCAGTTCCATGAGTGGCATATTTATTTTACTTTTGTACTGAGGACACATCTATTACACAAGAACCTTATACCACACCTTAAAAACTCAGAACAAAAGTTTTCGTTCGATCGGCGAAACCAGAAGCTCTCACTCAGCAGCACCATCTTTCGCTCCCACGTGCTTCTGGGTTTGCTACCCACAGTGCCACGGAAATGGTTGCCAAGGCAACGGACAAACTTACGCCTGCGTGGACATGGCGGATGTGCTCAGTCTGACAAGAGAAAACGAGTTTCGAAAAGAGTATTTTTATAGAAACAGGTTTGTTCACGCATAGCAGATGAAGCGACAAAGTGTTTTCGTCGTTAACTGAATAAACCACAATTTGCATCTCTAAATGCCTAATTATCGCTGATCAACTAGCTAGCTAAAAGCAGGATGTTTCATTAGGATTTTTACGCTAAATTAAAGACTGCACGCGGTTTCTAATCTACACGTAAAACGTTATTATTGTTATTTTAACTGTGGGCTGTGCTTTGCTTTACCAGTTTAGCAGAGGAAAATAGGCAGAAAGAAAACCAGGCTGCCATCTGCATCCAGAGCTGGTTCCGAGCCTGCAAGGTTCGGGCTTACATCAGGTACTGTTATTCACTCTTTATTTTATTTTTTTCAGTAAAAATGACAACAACAAACATTCATCTTAAAATATAAAATAAACATCAGGCTGTTCAAGAATTGGTAGCATGTGCATTTGTGCATGTGACATAATCTTAGACTGCATACACGGTCTATGGATATAATTAACGATACTACAATAACAAATGCATCTTATTTGAGGACAACCATGATTTGAGTTCAGTACTGTAATGACCCCTGGTGTAAAGCTTTGCAAATGGCCTTGAGGAATAAATGTGGCCTACACTCTTTGCTCCTTTCACAGAGAGTGAAATAAATGTCTTAATCTCTGTGCCTGTTCTTATACTGTGACCCAAGCCCCATTCTGCAGGGTCAGCAGACAAACTTCCAGACAGTAGGTTAATTCAGATTACTTTAGTTAATTGATCAATGCGTTAAGTGGATAATTAGCAACAGTTTTAGCTGCCTAAGTGCAACTCCGGGGTTGTGCTATCCCCACTATCAGCATTGATTTTCTGGGCATATAAATGGCCTTTTGGAAATTGATGGCCTCATTGGAAGCAGAGAATCGCAGTGGACTTGCATTTAGAGTGTGTTTGAAGATGAATACAAATGCATGGCTCCAACTAAAGGGGTGAATGGCTTATCGGACATGATCGAAAACCCTGTAAAAATATTCTATATGGCTTTAGGTGAGCATCTCAGAGTATTAAACCTGTCCCCTGCAAATGGAATAGTGTTTGCCTAATTCACAAATAATTTATATTACACTAATATGAGAATTTAAAAAAGGCATCCAACATCTTTTATTATTATTTCATTTATGGATAAGCATTTCAGAGTACTAAACCTGTCCCTTGCTAATACTGTCTGCAAAATGCACAAATAAACCAGATGGCGTCAATATGAGATTTTAAAAAAATAAGTGTATCTAACATTTTTATTATTTTATTATTTTACCTATTTATGTCAAATTCTCTTTTATTATGTACTTCTAAATATATCCCAAATTGCACTCCTGTGACTGAATGTATTTAAAAAAAAATAAATACAAGAATAAAACTAATCCTTTCTCTTATACCAATTTACAGCCATCTGCACAAGAAAGCAGTCATTATACAGAAGATATGGCGAGGCTTCAGAGCAAGGTCACGTTTCAGACAAATGGTGAAGGTAAGCTAGTGCCCATAATGGTTATAGATATATTGATTATGTTATGATAGTAGGCATTAGAATTCAATTGCCTTATCCCTAAGTCGCTGTCTCTGACCTTAGGAAATATAATTCACTCATTACACATTGAGAAATTAGCTCTTAAGAAATATAAATACGATAAGAGATCCCATTTGCCATCAGAACACCACAACTCCTGGGAAGCATTTTGAGAAACGGAGATGAGCTGAGAGTCAGAGGAATCCGTTAGCTTGTGTATGCGTTTGCACTTTAGTAAAACAGGGTCCCATTTCCAACATATTGCCTCCAACTGCTTCTTAATTGAACAGATTGTTGATACCGTATCCAATACCCAGCGCTCTCACGTATAATTTTCCCCTGGATTGAGTTTAGTAAACGTATCACAACAAGCTATTTATCATGCTTGTAAATTGACTGTTTGCTAAAGCATAACTGCCAGCCACCATTTGGGAGGCGTTCAAGAAATGAAGAGAGGGGGTTGAGGCCTGCGGTGTGAGCGCTGCTGAAATAAACGATCAAGGATGTGTCACAGCACACATATGGGCTAAAAAGAGACTGTTTGCTCTCATTTGGCAGCAGACAAGAGCTAATTTGGATCACTCTGAGTTGCCACACTTGACTCTTTTGAATTAGCCCGTAGGACTTTCCTTTCTCCCTCTCACTCTTTATCACATATAATCTAATGTCCACAACACCTCATCTGAAAACATCAAGCTGAATTTATTACCCGCTTTCAAGTCTTTGTCTCCCTCCCCTCTCCGCTTCTCCCACACTTCACTGTCAATATTCAATAAGACATGTTGAGATATGAATCCCTTTTATGACTGGCTCTTCAGGTTGCTCTTAAAGTGTGCCCCCGGTGGCAGGCTTGTGCTTGGAGTTCAGCTGAATATTCCCAGTCCTTTTGTTAGTGGTTTCTGGCAGCGCTGTCATTGATTATGAAATCCAGAGGAGAACGTTCTGCCGTCATACATCTCCATTAGCTCACTGCTTGACTATCATAGATTTTCTTGGCCCTTGTCTGCGTTGCCGCATTAAGGGGCTATCGTCCTCCCCTTGATACAAAGACCCACTAAATACCTGCACACTCTTCCTCTCCCTCCTCAATACTATAGACTTTTCCCTTTTTGTCTGGGCTTTCCTTTATTCAATCTCTATTTTGCTGTCCCCTTTCTCTCTCCCCACATTTCGCACTGGTGCTATCTGTGCTTCCTCTGTGCTATGTATTATGTATAAAGAGCTCTTTATCTTTGACGCCTGCTGTGGACAGATCAGAGGGCCGCAAGACAAGATGTAACGCCATCTTTTCCTTTGTGTTCACAGGCGGCATATTTTATCATGAAGATGAATTTCTACGAGGCGATGGCGGTCAGAGTAAATATCACCCTGGTGTCTTGTGGTAGCAAATGACAATCTGTGGGGAGGGACCTGTGAATGGGAGTCCTTGGTTGCTCAATTCATAACAAAAATATGAATAATAATGTGTATCTAACATCACAGCAATATATTCTATTAAATATAAAAATATAGCTGTTCTGTCTGCATGTCACTAAAACCAAAAATGTTGATAACATATTACAGAGCTGTGTCTGACTTTACACAAACTATGAATTTTCTAACAAATAATAGTTGCATTGTCCCTGTGCAAAATAAACAGAAGGTGATACAGAGAAAGCAAAGGGATCTCAATTTTCTATTCTCTTGAATCAAATTATTTTTTCCTCTTTTTCTGTCTGTTGTCTTTATCCAGGCAATCTAGAAAAGTGGAGGTGAATCTATTAAGCACGTAATAGAAACTAGTGTTTACACGCTACACCTGGTATTTGTATTAGATTCAACAGCATTGATTTTACTAGTCAACAAAAGGTCAGCAAGAACTTGGGAGGTGGCAATTACTTTATTTAAAATTATCTATTGACTGGCTGATCAATGCTAATTCTCATTTTGCTCTTTGTTGTTCTTCGCGATCTCCCACTTCTCTCATAGTGTGATTATTTTGTTCTTGCCATTGTTTTAATCTCCTAATTAGTCTGAAGGACATTCACCTCAGAGCTTTAAAATGCTTGGCTGATATTTGTGGGTGTGCATGGTGGCTAATCTGCTGCCTCAACAATCAATGTCTGCTCCTACAGTTAAAACATAAAACGGTGACAGCTGTCTCCACCGCTGTGCTTACTTACACCATGTTTGTGCTGTTGTGGCTATGGTCAATTATTAATGTTTGTTTAATTCATTAGAGTAATCAACAAGGGAAATCCTCATAATAAATGCTAAATATTATCTAATCATTGTATGCATTTTGCAGATTCAGAGAAGATGGAGAGGATATTTTGTGAGAAAATATGTTCACAGTTTCTACGCACGCAAGAGTTCCTTGGAAAATATTGCAATGAAAAATGAACAAGTCAGGTAAAAAATTACCCCCATTAACAAATTTTTTTCATTCTATTCATATTATAGAATAAACATCTCAAGTTTGACACATATGGCCAACTATGTATTTAAGTATAGCTTTGCAAGTGTTGAAGTGGGACTGTGTATCAGAAAGACAAAGGAAGGGGAGGGAGAGAGAGGGCTGCTCTGAAGTGCTTGAGGCTTAAGATGAGATAAGTGAACTACGTGTAGAAATTAAAAAATTACCCTCTGATTTGAACTGCGACTCCTGCATTAATAAAACCCCCTTTGCTTCAGGGCTTACTGCTAGAGATACACCATCTTTTATTTTTGACAAAAAAAAAATCACGTTTAGCTAATAGTCACATTCTTAATGTTGCTAATATATTTTACAGGAAAATATCTTTAGGCTTCTAAGCTTCTAAAATTAAATGTAAATTTGTTGAAGTGCTCCTCGGATCACTGATTCCCTCCTCCTATCCCCACCACTAATCTGCCTCCCTTCTGACTTTGAGACCTTTTAATGTGTTTTTTCATTCTATCTGTTAATAAGCATGTGTTATAATTATGCTTAATAAAAACAAAACAAATCTACTAAAACAAAAAAAAATGTGGCACATGATTTAGTACTTTTTTGGATTTATAAAAATACAAAACATTACATGACATTATATTACAGTAATGGTGAGACCTTTTGCGATACACAAACACCTTGACTCTCTCTAAGCCCCTCCCCTCTGGTTTGGGGTGGCGAGGTCACTTTCTCCCTAGTTAATCACATGTTTATTTAGTGCCGCTAGGGTCACAATCAATTAACATTGTGCCGACATTATTTAAAATATCCTTTTTGTGTTAGCTGCCTTCCCTATTACAGCCTGTTTGATTACTTCACAGACAGATTTGCTTATTAATCGGCTAGCACTGTTCAATAACTGATAACTAAAGTGGTAGATTTTTACCAAAGGCATCCTTATCTCTTAAAGGGCCTATATTGTGCTATTTTCTGATCTATGTTACAATGTTGTTTCCTCATCAAAAACACACCTGGAGTCATGTTTTGTTTTATTCACACATGCTTAACATGCATATTTAGGCTGAGTTCTTCTCTAAAACAGAAAACTCCCTGTTCCACCTTGTGATGTCATGTGGTAGTACAGGAAGTGCTCCACTGTGTTTTTCAACTCCATACACCTTCATAAGAATAATTTTGTTAAAGAAGTAAAGGTAAAATGCAGCTGTTAACTAACTGAAAACTACCTCTTCATGACATCACAAGATGAGTAGAGCATTTTGAACTTTGGAAATGCAGACACATTTCAGGTATGTTTTGATTAGGTAACAACATTATAATGAGATTAAAAGCTCACTAGAGTCAATTTAGTATAATATAGGACTTTTAAGTTTGAAAATCAACCTAATGCATTCACTTTACAGTCACCTTTCCGCTCCTCCGTCCTCTCCTCACCCTCTCCCCTCAATCTCAGTTCCTCATCTTCGTCACTCCCTATTCTCAATATGTGGCTTTGAGTGTCCACCCTCGTTCATCCCTTCCCTCCTGCTTTGCTTAATGAAGTCAAGACCTCGGTGCGGTCCCCACTCTGCCACACTTTTCCTTTGGTATCCCAACAATTTATCACTTTGTCAGGGAAACACTTAAAGTTCCTGGGCTATAATAAGGGCACGCGCAGGGACGATGGGGGCAATTAAAAAAAGCAGAGAGAGCTCACTTTGCATATTTACTAAATGTGTTGGTGTCATCACTGCTGCTGACTCCACCACGGCCTGTTGACTGCATGAAATATTCCTCTATTTGCAGTAAACAGCTGGGTAATTATTGCTGCCATAATCAGATAAATAATATACTCCCCATGAATAGAATGAGCATGGAGGTTTTTTTAGCATGTGCTTTGGTCAGTCTATGATTTTGTTGTGGTTGTTAGTGGTTTCCTGATTTGAATCTATATTCTTGTTGTTCATATTTGTAGTGAGCCTATCTCAAGGGCAGTCATAACAGGAGAGCTGCTTTGGTGTGAGACGGCCTATATGCCTGGCCCATCGTGCTACACACTTCTACATGCTATCATCGCTCTTTTGCTTCTCTTTTCTTTTGATCCACTTCATCTTTGTGGCTCCACAGTTGAAGTTACAGAGGAAGTGAGTTTCAAATCAAGTCAAAGGAGCTATGTGGTAACTATTGTCTATAATGCAGTTGTTTTCAGTCCAAAAACACAGCATTTCAAATTCTACAAAAGATTGTCATGAGCTCAACAGTGACTGCCCACCCTCACTTACGGAACCAGATTTCTCATTTTTCCCATAGACTTTCCAAAAAAAAATTAAAAGGTTGAAAGCTTGCTCAGGGCTAATTTGCTATGTGGTATCTAATAATCACAAGAAGACCTATACTTTTATTTAAAACCTGTTTCTGAAACAGTTATCAAAGCATTTCTCAGAATCTTGTTGAATGTGCTTGTTTGGCCTTTGAACTCTTAATATTTTAATTTTTCAAAAAGTCAATGGGGAAAATTAATGGAAAATGTACTTCTGGGCCCAGAAAAGGTTTATAAGGTTTCAGAAATATATTTCAAATAAAATTATAGGTCTTGTGGTTATTAATTGCCACATTGCCTATTAGTCCCAAGCCCCATTTATTTCTTCATCTATTTATTTTCAAAACGTCTATGGGAAAACTGGGCTGTCACTGTTGTGCTCCATCCAAGTTTATTTTCTTATTTTCACTGAATGCACAGATTGAGTACAACATTGAGTACAAAAAAAAAAGAAAAGAAAAACAAGCATGATACTTTTGATAACAGCTGGTAATATTTTTGATTCTCTACATAAGAAAATCACCCTACCTTTGTTCAATTATAATTGCAGATGAAATCTTACTGACTCACTGAAATCTCTGCATTGCATAAGTCACCCACATTGACAAGTTTAGTTCGTTTTCCTGATCTATTGAACGATTTAACTTGAGCAATTAAAAGAGCCAATCAGGTCAAGCTGTCATTAAATATTTAGGTCTTGGACAATTAGCTGCTCCACTGCTGTCCCGATGACCGCTTGCTGTCCTACAAAGCCCCTTCTTCTATTATTCTTTGACTTCTTCTGAACTCAAAATGTAAATTATTTAAAAAAGATATTTTAGCTAGACCATAGAAATATAAATAAGTTAAGAGGCACAGGTGAAAATGTCACTCCATTGTTTTAAATATGCTGGTAATACTTGATTAACCTCAACTAGGCTTTCATTTGACTATAAGTTCAGACCAACTGATTAAAGAGATTTATATTTGATTTCGTTATGCTCACAGGCCATGTGTATTGCAAAGTTTCAGATGACATCACAGCATTCTATAAGCCAATATTAATTAATACACATGGGGGGCAATGAAAATTAATATTGCTAAAATTATAAATTATGTTGTAATACAGTGAGTTCTTGTTTAGTCAGTAATTGAAAATATCAGGTTGACATTTGTGATTTTACCTTTTGGATATTTCATGTATAATGTAATCAAAAGGGAAATCTGGCCCTTGCTGTCCATCTGGGTGCAAGACATCATCGCATTCTTAAATCTGAAAACCACCAATTGTTTAATCGGTATTATTTTTTGCTTCTTCTCTCACTAGTCACTTACCCACAGCCTCTTCTCAGTGCAGCGTGGCGTACAGCAGGGCTAATGAGGGTTGTATGTTGTGGCGGCTGGTTGGGTCGACACAGATCGAGGTGCCTTCAGCCGTTACAAATCTGTTTGGCTTTTGTCCACTACACAGCAATTAATAACACTGGGGCTGGGGGCAGAGAAGCAAAGGTCACCCATTCAGCTTGACATGCACACACACACCCAGCCAAACATGGACCCACTCACACAGCTCTTCACACACTTACCATAGACACTTACAGATATAGGCACACATTTTTGTTGAGAGATATTCAGATCTTTTTTTTTGGTTATTTATTTATAAAAAAAATGTCTTTGCAAATGTCAAAAATATTTAATTAAACTTCCCTTTTTATCTTCGGCAACCTATGAATCAACTTATTGAGGTAGGGCAAGAGCCTGATGTAACAATAGTTTACATTTAGTGTTACAATTGAATCTCAAATTAATCTAAACTCAGTAAAACACAGTAATGGGTAGAAACATATATTTTTTTATATAGTTATACCACATTACTGATGCACATTTCTGCATAATAAATATGCCCATTTTAATACCTTCAGTGCCAGTCTAGTAGGGAAGCAATTTACTCACAACAAGGCTTTATATTTTGCATTAAGAACTAATATTACTTGAATGACAAAGGAAATAGAGGCCATGCAACCTCTATTTTTAACCTTCTCTTTGCATATATTATATCTGAATCTCATCTTTGTAGTTTAAATGTGCTTAAATAGCATGAAAACACACACACTGTAACTCTACTATGACTTGACTATCTAGCACATGTGACCCTGTGCATATTTTTTAATTTATTTTGTAATTTCATCTGGAGCTGAGGACGAAATGAGAATGCAAAAGCAGAAACAGTGTTGTGATTCCCTTCCCTTAAATGTCAGCAGCCCCAGAATGTGTTAACCTTACATTACAGATACATTATTAATATTCAGATACTTCCACTAACGTTTGCAATTGAAAATAAAAGTTGAAAAGACATTTAAAGATGTAGTAGCAGCCAGGAATGATGGAAGAAGACAAGACAAAGGGCTGTTGATAATCCATGGCTTCTTGGTATTGCTCTTGGTTGAAAGTGGAATAAGATTAATTTCCACAGTGTGTACGTGCGACTCATGGTCTTTCGTGTCCGCATTACCATGGTGTGTGTGTTTTAGTAATTGTTTCCAATTCGCTCTTTAAGTTATTACCTCCTTGTAACAATGAGGCTGTGTGATTGCAGAATGAAATTGCTGTGTATGGGCTTTTAATGCATCCCATTTAGCCCGCTCCGCTTAACAGATGTCACAGAAAGACCTGTCCTGGCTGCGCTGATGAAATATATCCATCATCCTCCTACTTATAGCTCTGCTGCCTCCACTTCGCCCCTTGTTTGTGCACTCTGTCTTTCTTTTGCATTTTTCTCTCTGTCTCTCTTAGAAGGTATTTCATCCATCTGCATGGCTCTATGCTGACCCATCAGTGTTAGAATGAAATTATGTCCATAACAGATTTAAATATTAAAATACTAGTTTACCAGTATGTAAGGGTTGATGGAGTCTTTTTCTTTTCAAATATATTGTCTCATATATGGATGCACAGTCTAAACTTACTTAAACAAGCTGTTTCTCTTACAGGAGAGATTTGGATGAACTTGAGGAGCTACAGAGGAGAGAGAGGAAATGCCTGAAGATTGTAAAAGAGCAAGCAGCCAAAGTCTACCAAGCTCATCGTTTACATCATCTACTCAGTACGAAGCAGGTTGGTTATCAGTAACGGAAGATGGAACATATTGTCTATTACATAATTTGCAATATTTGCTTTTTGTTTGTATGAAAATCTAAGCAAGTTTTTAAAAAAAAAGTAATATCATACATAATAATCGTTCAGAAGAATACAAAAAAAGTAATCCATCTGGACATGTGCCTGTTGTACTTGTCTTCATGGCTCTTGGGATGTGCTGAGTGGAACATTTGAGTGTTTCCCCTGGCACAGGTGTGCTGTGTGTGCATGTGCTATGTTTGTGTGCGTGTGTGGCATCCATGCATCTGGGACTCCCCATTGGGATCATAATGAAGACAAAGCACACTGGTCACTGTTGATTCAGCACTGCCACCTAGCTTTTTCTGAGTCTACTTTTCCTGTCTGTCCCCTTCTGGTTTTACCACTACCTCTGTCATCATTATGTGCATCAGAAGTTTACTACTTTCACAAAATGTTTGTCAAACAAACATAGTAAGTTGTAGTTTCTGCAAACAAAACTTCTAAATAATTGATTGCACATAGATTAGTAAAAAGTCTAAAAAGTTTCTCATCTGCCTGGTGTCGATCTCCTCCCCACTATCTCCGTCTCTCTTCTATCTCTGCATATGGCAGGGGACTCTCTCCCTTCGTAGCTTTGACCTTGTCAGCCGTGAATAGATGGCTCTCCCACACAGTTCATCCTTCCTCACTTCTCGGACCCCAGCCCACACACACATGCACACACACACACGCATACAAGGCTTACCAAAAGGCCCCAAGTCCCTCTGACAGAGACAGAGATGGTGTGTTCCTGAGGTCAACATCATTGCTCTTCCCGTAGCTAGGTTGGTACTTTTTGGCTTGCTTCTCTGTGTGTGTTAAGATGTGTGGAACACTGTTACCTTTAGAGTTTTAAGTGAGTGTATGTTCTGATGTTCTTTTTTTAAACTTTCACAAACATGATATCATATGTTTATGTATTTCCTATATTTGTCTAATTATTGACACAAAGTCAAAGTAAGAAATATATTTATTAGACAATTATAAAGAGCATACAGCATTAGCATACAGACTGTATCCTCTATATAGCAAATATCTTTTACAGAATACTTTTTCTAACATTATGCTTGGTTCAAAGTGCATATACTGTTTAAACCATTACTTTAATGAATGCCCTGAAGTCAAATTGTGGTTAAAAAATAACCTTGTGATATTGCGCAGAATGTGATATTCAGAACCAGAGGCCCTGATACTTTTCAGTTTTGAAAGTAAGGCATCATTTTACAGTCATTACCCAGTGGCACAGTCCATAAAACCTGAATATTAACCTCTATTTTATTACCTTTGTCTATTTTTGTCAAAAACTCTTGAGTATGCTGCTAAACATCCCATTGTGAATATGTCATTCTCAGTGTTTCACCTCGTCCATAATAGAATTGTTTCTTTTTTTTCTCTTTCATCAGTGCCCAGGGGTTTTTAACTCTCCATTCAGACGGGCCCCCCATGAGATGGAGCTGCTGCTGAGGCAGGTCAAGTACCAGGCCCCCACCAGGCTCACCCCCAGGGACAGGGCTTTTCAGTTGGGCACGCCTGGCCCAGCAGCCCCCAATTTTCCTGAGACCCTTGGATCCCCATGGATTAAAAGCACACATTCTGAGAGCTCCTCAAGGCCTGTACTGCCCCCCATTGTCAGCAGGAAACCTCAGGTGAGCTCAGAGCTAGGTTTACCACAAACAGTCCAAAACACTAACACATAATACATAACACATTCACAGCAATAACACTGGAGACAGTGTTATGAAACAGCATTAGATTTGCACTGTCATTGTAATTATTAGAAGCCCCCAACACAGCTCCTGATACAGTGTATTTTAAAACTCTTCTCTATGAATGATTAGATCATTAAATATAATATACAAAATCATGTTTTGTATATAGTTTGTGCTTTTATTCTGTTTCTATTCTGTATTCTATTTGTCTGAAAAGAGATGTGACCTGAGCATAGAGCGGAATGGTTTTATGAACACCTCAAACATCTAGTTCATACTCGTTACTATACAGGCCCTAGTTTCTCGATGTGCACTTGTATTCTCGTGAGCTGATGAGGAGTCATTTTACCATTGTGTTATTTACGCTCTGGAGATCTTTATTGCAAAGTACTTTCCTTGTTATTAGTTTTTAGCTATGTAAAACATAAGTGAGCAGAAATGAGGCATGGATTTGTCTCATTTTATTAGCTGTTCTCTCAACACTCAGCCTCATGACTGTGTCTCCAGCTGGAGTGCTTAGGCTGAGTTCATTACTGTCTCTTGATGGTAACATGGGGAAGAATACCCTTTGATTAATGTGCATCTTATTTTCCAGTATTTCCCTGTTTGTAATTATTGTAGATTTCCTCCCCTCTCAGCCCCCATCACCCTCACACTGCCCGCTGTGATAACTATCTCCTGGTGATGGATAAGGTGGAGGCTCTGGCTGTGGAAGTACTCAGGCCAGGCCAGTGATCCCATGGTGATAGGACCAAGGACAGGGTCCTTTCTGTTGCTCTGCACACATCACCCCCTCTTTAAAACAGCAACCGAAAAGCTCAAGGTCACCTTAAAACAACATTTTTGTAGTTATCAAAACAATGCAATCCAAATAATGGTAAAACATGCATAACTAAATATGCATTGATGTCACAAATTATTAAATAAATGCAGTCAGTACCCCAACAACTTCACACATTTGATGCCTTGAATTGGTTGTTTCCATGAGATAGTCCATTTTGTCAGCCTCCCTGTTGGCCTGACTCTGTCACAGAGATTCATAGTATTGGCCTGTTACTGTAGCATTGTGGCTCCATGAACTGTGGGATAAGGATGAGAAAACACTAGTATGTAAGGCTCAGATAGACAAATCTACTGTGCTCTTTGTCTGACTCTGGTTATATGTGTGTGTTTGGTGTTGTGGTCTGACTAGAGTTCACCCAGAGAGCCAGGGGAAGTGTGGGAGCAGCGTCTCCATTGCCCTAAACTGTCTTTGCACCTACAGACCTCCTATACTCTGCTGGAGGATGTGCAGAATGACCTGCACCAACACAAGTGTGTATTTATATTGGCCTCATTTCTCTGCGATGTTTGTGATATAACGCCACACTCACAGTATTTCTTTATTATATGTTTTACTGGTGATGACTACAGCATCAGTGCCTTTACAAAGTCCATCTATGCCAACAAGACTCTGATGAATGGACACTGATCTTAACTGATCTTTCAAGAAAAGGTAATCAGTAAGCATTACATCAGATCAGAACAGTTATTAAATGTTACATTTGGATTTTCATTTCACTTTCATTATTTTCTTCAAATGGGCAGCAATACTTAACTAAATCCATGTTTTTGGTAGACTTAAGCTTTTTTTTTTTTTTTTTTTTTAGAAAAAAATAAATACATTTTAGGACCCCTTCCCCTTTTCTGATATTTATGTAATTCTACAGTTTTTCCATCTTCTGTTCAACCAAATGAAAATGATATTTTCATCAGTTGGCACAGGCGGACTCCGACTATGACTATTTTGTTCTGTGAGATATGTCTTTAGAAGAATAGAGGAAATGAAGAGAATCAGTGCAGCCTAACCCTTTCAACTTGAGTTGCACAAATTTGTCAAAAGTGACAGCAATTTAATAAATCGCCGCTCTCCATCAAACGCATATGTGCACCCTCCCACACATATACACACAATTCCCAGTTCTGCCCTCCACTGCCCCCTTCCCATGTATACGTAAATGAGGTGTACGGAGAAGCCGTGCATGTGCTCGTGAGTGTGGGCCCTACGGTCTGGTCCAGGCATTAGGTAATTGACTGTGTCTTTGCTCAAGGCCTTTCATGGATCACCGTCCTTTATTAGCTCACTTCCCAGCACACACATGCACACACATACACACGCATACACATGCATGCACAGAAGCACACACACATGCAAAGTTCCCAGCAGCTCCACCCTGGCCTCCTTACCCCCCCACCAGCAGCACCCAAACCCAATTGCCCGGAAAAGAAGAGTGAAACAAGAGAGAGCCAGTGAGGAGAGAGGGAAGTCTGAGCACAACAGGGGAGTGCACTAACACGGCCTGGGGAAGTGCAGATAAATAAGGATGCAGAGTGAGTAGGCGGTCACAAAGGGTCTCCTACAGCTCACTACAACGCATGGCCAGTTGGAACAGTGCTCCCAGGCTATATTTTAAAACAAAAGAGATGGCTTTAGGCAAGTGAAAATGAAAGAACCCTTCACCGGCTTTTTAAAGTGATCCTGTCTGAATTGTTCCATATGTGACATTACATTGTAATTATAAAACACCTATGCAGATAGTTGAGTCAGTCCACCTACTCTTCTCTATATTATGCAAAATTGGCTTTAAGCTGTGTTAGAATGTTGATACCTCCTCAAAAACAGTTGTGTTTTGTTTCATTCACATATTTTTGAGTAATTCTGCCTCTGTCTGTATCTCTGAAGCTCAAAATGCTCTGTTCCACCTTGTGATGTCATGAAGTGATGGTTTTCATGTTAACAGCTACTTTTTACTTTTTGATCAGCAGAGACTGACTTTACAGGGTTGTAATTATCCAAATGATTCTTGTGAAGGAGTATGGAGTTTAAAAACACCATGGAGCACTTCCTGTATTACCACGTGACATCAGTTTGAGAGAAGAACTCAGTCTAAATATGCAGGGTTTGTGTGTTAAACATGTGTGAATGAAACGAAAGCACAACTCAGTGTAGATTAGACCAGAAAATAGCAGAATACGTGTCCTTTAGTCTCTTATAGGTGCCATTATCAAAGACAAATGTTATTTAGGTAATACATTTTCCACTGTAAACCATAAAATATCATTTTATATGGGGAAAGTGGAGATTAAAAAATGTATCAGTTCATATTCCAGTGTTTAATGTTTAATAATGCTCTTGGATGTGTTTGAAATAACACAATCACAATTACAATACTTGTCAGAAAAATCACAATCCAATTATTTTCTAAAACCATGCAGCCCTATTTTGAAGCAACTTGTCACTTTCCAAAGGTGACACGCTTAATACAAGCTGATTTCAGTTTAAGTATATATGTCGGGCCCTCTGCTGCTGTTGCCTTGTTTATGATTCTGTCTAATACAGTACCCTCCTATTTACAGCCCCTCTCTCTCCTCACCCGCTCCATGGTAATTAGTGCATTAGTCCTATCATTGGCATCACCCGCAGCTATGACAGCAGCCAGCACCAGTCTATGTCAGTGCTCAGAGGGGCCAGCGGAGTGGACAGCTCAGCCATGGTACTCATCACTGCAGCCCCCCAGCCACATTATGTAGCATTGTTATCCCGCCATGTTCCTAATTATTTTCAAATCCTTGCCACGGCCCTCTCACCCAGACACTGCCACTTTACCTCGACCTGCTCGTAATCATCAGTGGAAGCCTTGCTCGGGCCCTCAATGTAGCCTAGAGCGTTATCATTAGCATAGTTCTGTTGTTTGCCATTTTTTTCAGTCACAACACAAAACATGGGGCCTTTTGGCAATGTGCACAAATTCACAACTACCGTGACTCTATGCTTACTGTTTTCTTCATCCTCTCTGCATTCTAACTCAGTAACTCCAATTAGACTGACATTTATTAACTAGCAATATAATGGAAATATTAGAGCAAATGCCTAATGAGATATAGGATGTCTTGGCTTAAGATTTATCCACATGCACAATGGGAAAACCCTGTCTACTGTTGCTAATTTTATGTTTTGTTTTATTTTAGCAATGGCACCAGGGGTTGTGCTTGTAACCAGAAGCTAGCTAATTAGCGGCTATATGTACTAATCAAGTACACTGCATTGAGTGGTCACGTCTGTGTCTGCAGCTGCTCCAAGCATTTCTCTTTCTACTCACATTAGATCAGAGGACATCATAACAGAGCAAAACCAATATCCCAGACAACTAATAATCAATAATCTATGTATTTATTTAATGTTTTTATTGGTATGGATGTGGTTTGTTGTATTTTGTACAATGACAATAAATCTGACACTAAATTAATATACAATAAAACACAATACATTTAAAGCAGACTGACAGTACTAAGGACTGTTATTAACCATATTACTCTGCAGTGGAACTTTTGAATCGATGGTAACTGTACTATAATCAACCGTTATGGTTGGTGCATAACATACAGTATATTACAAAACATAAAAATAGCAAGGAACATTAGACACAAAATAGGCAACACCTGATAACTGTGAAATTAATTTGTCGTATTGTTATTCTTCACAGTTCAGTTAGACCTTCCATTACTCAGTTGATTGATTATTATATCCTTTAGCTCACTAATGTCTTAAACCTATGCCCTGGCTTGATATGGCTTCTACTGTATCATGTCCATCCATCCACTTCTGCATTAGTGTCTCGATTACTGTGATGAAAAAGAAGAATGCTAATTTTCCATAACATTTTATGGCTTGTGTAAAACTCTGCAGCCCTTTCATTTGCACAGCCATAAAACATTCCTTGTGCCACACTTCAACTGGAGACCTCAGGTTTATCAATTAACCCAACACTTTCCTTCCATTATGGATGCATTTAAGCCATAAGGCTTGCATATAGAGCAGTGGCAAAGGCCAAATGCACACAGGCCAATTACATGGTGATGGTATCAGTTCAATGATCAGCGATCAATATTCTGTCCAGTAAAAACAACCTTTTTTGCTGATCACTTGAGGACCTCTTTGGTCATGCTGACATCGGCCACTTTTAGTATCTTTTTTTCCCTCAAATCACTCAGTGGGTCAACCATTTTTTATTTGTTTGTTTTGTTTTTCAGGTGCAAAAAAGATAGTTGGACAGCTAAACAGTTATTATAATAGTCTATATATTCATATTTTATGTATTTAATGTGCACCGTATGTTTTAGAACTTCTAAATGTTGTCTTTGTCAGTGTGAATGAGAGAGACAAGCAGGACAGCAGCATTAGTCTGTGTGCTTTAATGAAGCTCCAGTCCATAGCAGACACGCTTCACTGAACTATACCATGTGTACTGTGCTGTAATCGTTGCCCATCTCAATCTCCTGCCATCACTCCTCTTCCTTGCTGTCTTGTTTTCTTCTTAGCTCTCGTCTTCTCTGTTTTCTTTATTTGCTATAGCTGCAACTTCTTCTCTACCCCCTGCTTCCTTCTTTTTCGAACATTTGTGTGTGTACTATCAATACACACAGAGCTGGAGAACAAGACAAGAGCATGACAAGACTCACAGATTGTGTGTTGGTGATAGAAGTCTGAACTGGCTGTGATATGTAAATGGTTTGGTGATGAAACTACAGTGGAGATAGGCACGGATGTTTCTCAAGACAGAATACATGCATTAAAAGTGGTGTGCTGTCAGGGCAGAATAAATTAAATTGATTTCTTATTACTTCTATATCATAGTAAGATGAGAATAAAGTGTCCTAAAGTTATTTTATTTGTGTAATTTTCAAAAGGCTAAAGATTAAGAACTGCACAGAAGAGACAGTTTGAGACAGGGGTTCTAAAAAACTGAGCAAAAAGCCTTACTGGGCCTTTGTCAGAACAAACATGACCCGTGCACGTGACCTGCCCAATGTAGAGGATTGTTTCTATTTAGATTCAATGCTGTTTTACATACAGAACAAATGATTCTTTAGTACTTTCAGATTTCAGTTTGTGACTCAAATTCAGCACTTATTAGCTATACCAAAAGCTAGAAAAGATCATGGCTTGTACAGTAATTTTTTCTGGCGTCTAATTATCTGATTATCTGGGGTTCAAAATGCCTTTTTTTTTTTTTTTTTTAAATAAACAAAGTTGCTTTTATCTGCATGCTTACATATTAGAGGCCCATATCTTCAGTATTCTGCATGGGGAAACAGGTGGGGGTTGGAACCATGGACATTTCTGGAAGAGGAAAAGCAATCACAAACACTTAAAGCTGCAAATGGCCTGGATGTCCCGTGCTAAGCAGCCTGTGTTGACTGATGAGCCTGTTAACCCTGGCTGAAACAACTGCAGCGGGGGGATTAGACAGGAGCGTTGGGCTGAGCTGTTCCCGGCCCATTTTGCATAGGAATTGTGCATATTTAATCTAAGGTGTGCCAAGGTGCTCAGACAAGGCCCCCACTCCAGTGTTTCTCATTATAGATGTGTAATAGTTGCCTGAGGCGAAGGGGGGGGGGGCTTAATTCGCCCGCCTCGGCCCCTGGCTTAATCTTAGCCGGAGTCTCGGCCCCGTTCCCTCCCTTCGCCTCTCAACCCAAATCACAGTCCAAGTCCCAGTCCTCCTTTTTATGCAATGTCTCTTTTAGATCTCCCTGCATTAAAGCAGCCTTGTTCCTTGATAGAGTCATTTTCTTGGTCTTGAACACAATCCCGCCCCCTCAAAAAAGTATTGTTTTTCTCTTATTTAAAATGGGAGCCTTCTTGTTTTGTCCTTCCAGCTGCCATTGCCACAGCATCACACATACAAATACAGTAATATGCAAATAAGTACAGCATGTTTTGATCAATATTATTTTATTTTTTCCTTTTTTTTGGAACATGTTCAAAATGAGTTGCAATGGTGATGCAGTTTTCTACAGATTGCCTAACGTAATCCTCCCCATTTACTTTATATAGGATTGGGGCCTTCTAAACAAAAGAACAGACTCCTTAAGTAAAAAAAAAAACATAATAATGCAAAAATATAGGGAATACTTTCTTCTAAAATCACCCTCTTTTTGTGCTTTTATGCTGTCAGACTTGGGAATAGCTAGCAAATGCTCTTTTAAACAAATATCCATTCAGTGTTTATCTTTGCTGCCTCTGATCTGTTTTGATGTCTGTTGTTTGGCTTTTATTTCTAAGTCTTGTTTTTGGGTGCACCTCATATTCAGACTTCTGAGTGTCCATGTGTGCAAAGTTTCAATCCAGACCACATACTGTTTGTGTAATTTTTCATTTGTACTGGGCCACTACAGAGGAGAGTGAAATATGCTGAGCGACTGGGGAGAGCAAAACAAGATGATAACAAAAGCATCTTGGATTTCACAGACACATATTTCATCAATCATGTGAATAAGTGCTGGTGATTATGCATGGCACTGGCAGGCCGAAGAGAGCTGATTAACATACACCATAAAGGCGGCGTTCTTATCTCACACTCTGATTAGTTTCTGTCTGCAGATAGCCTCTTGCTCCACACTGGCTCTCCTGGACATCTGCGACTTCATGTAAATGATAGTACCCAAACCAAATGCCAGGATACTCTGGGGGTTAACTTTAGTGATTAGAAAGTATAAAGTTCTCTGAAGATACCAAGAACATGTCGTAGTATATGCATTATTTTTTTTATAGATAAAGCAGTAGAGAAAACAGGAAATCTGCAAATATAAATTAGAAAGCTAACTTGTATCTTTATAATTGTTTACTGTTTAATGTTTGCACCAGCCACTACATTGAAATGCATTTTTCTTGTTGTTTGTTTAGTGTAAGATGTATTCCTTTAACTGTGGCAAAGTTAGTTATGTATGAAGGGCCTATCTGCACCTCATCTAGAGAATTAGAGATTACTCTTTTCTCATACTCTCCTCTCTGATATCTAATGTAAACTCATTTGGTAACCAGGCTGGGGCAGCGTGGACTGTCTGACTGGCTGCCTGTGAGCAGCGTGCCTGGGACACATTAGGGCCTCCTGACAGGGGCCTGGGTGAAATAAGTGAAATTAATGGAGCTCCTTTCATGTCGGACAAGGCCGCGGCACCCCTTTCACGCTGCGTACAGTCACAGAAAAGTCAATACTTTTTTATTACTCCCCGCTTGCCCTACATTCCCTGCTACAAGTGCTCTGCTCACTAATTGGTTTCAGTTTGCACAGAAAGGGAGAGAGAGGGGAAAAGGAGAAAGCGAGGGAGAGGACTCCATCCCAAAGAACACTGAAGCAAATAAATCAATCTCATATTTTTTCTGGGTGCTGTCTTTTTTCATTGAGTAACATCATGGCACAGGCAGAGATGAGAGAGAGAGGGTAAATGGTTGGTTAGAGCATGCCTGCTCCCCAGAGAGTATAATGATATCAGGGAGCCTGTTAATGGAGACGAGTGGTTAAAGTGGTCTGGGGCTTGGCCAGGTCACCCCTGGGGGCTTTTAACCAGCAACTTCTCCTCACTTGGCTGCGTGGGCACTAGGCTCATAGGCACAATGTGGAGTGCCACCAAAATATAATTTGTGATGAAAGCTTTTGATGGATATGCACCAACAACTGACAGTTAGGGTTGTCTGATACAGTAACAAATAGGACAAGTACGTGGACAGCATGGAAGCTCTTTTTAAGCACTTTAAATAATAATGAAGTCAGCATTTATAAATGTTGACTCCATGCTAAAAATTTTATCACATAAAACAATTTGAATGTAAAGTTATGTGGACTCTTGAAACTAAGTAAGCATGCATGTTGTCTGCATGAAACATTGTCAGGCTAATTAGAATACCATGCAAATCTGTTAGTGTCCTGAAAGCACCGTGCGTATATGCGGTGTCCTGTCTGGTAGTATGCTGTGCACTGCGGGGCTAAGCCTAAGTGGCAGTGAGGTTAGCCTCTTTCAGAAGCCGCACAGCCACAAATTGATGTGACACTTTGAACCCCCACCCTTCCCCGCCAGCCCACCACCTCGAAACAAACGCACCCCACGCACCAATCAGCCTGCAGTTACAGAGAGCTCCCTTCAGTCTGGTCTCTCTGTGTCCTGGCTTTCACAGCTCGAGCGCGGGCTGAGTGGCTGAGGGTAGGTTCGGGGCTCTGTTGAGTGCTTCTATGTGTGTGAACGGTGAAGGAGCTGTCACGCAGCCCTGGCATCACAATCCAGTTTGCCATGTGTGCGTCAGCCTGACAAGTGCCTGCTCCCTGCCCTATGGCCAAACCTAACACACACACACACAGACGTCACTGTCTCAAACTTAGATCATGTCTCAATGCACTGCTCATATATGTACCTATAATATCAGTGCATACATTTAGCAGGCAGGAAGACTGACTGTCAATAACACTAAAACATAATGAAATGGGCCCGCTTATAAAGGGAGACACATAATGCATTGAAAAGAGCAGAGCACACGATTGTTACTAAAAAGCTCAGCTTCATTTCCCTATTCTCTTTATACAAGTGTTTGTTGCAGAGGGGGGCTCTCACACACCAGTGGTTGGCGTCAGATTGCACAGGGCTTTTGTTTATTACAAGGACAGGCTTGTCCCCGCCCCCAGGCGACTGCCTTACGATGATTGTCATGGCGATGGAGTGTGAGTGACAGCCGGGATCACATGTGGTAGCCGCAGAGCAGGAAGCCTGCACTGCCTCAGTCCCTGACATTAGTTTGTCCTTCATCAAAACTTTACACTCGTTTAGAACTACTCACTCACTCACTGTTGCACAAAACCCTCTTTTAGGATGGAATTTCATACAATTTGTGTTTTTTTGGGTTTTTGTTTTTGCTTTTTTTGGTTTGTTTTCAGGTCCCTTTCTATTCCCTGTCACTATTATGTTTAGAAAATTCATTTATCTTTTATAACCAAATTTTGAAGAAAAACAAAGGTAGCACTTTATAATAACTCCTCCTTATTAAGCATTTATTAACAATTTTTCAACATTTTACATTTTGTATGTTTTCCTTCCTGCCTTTTTAGTCACTTTAAATTATTCATTTATGTGATTTTTACTTTTTTATCACAAGATAAATCTTTATTGTTTTCGTACTTGGTTGTTTATGTCAAGTTAAATTTTTTATGAAAGTTTGCTAAGACTTATATACTTGAATTATAGAATTCAAGTGCCCTTCTTTGCTTTGCATATTGTTATGTCATAAATTGTTACCCCAGATGCCCTCCCCCAGTTAAGTGTAGAAAACAGGTTTTAGATGCCCCCTTTACATCTAGGTTGATCATTAATGTGGTCCCTGAGCGACCTATGGAACGGATAGCTGTGCTTGTGTGTGCCGCTCTTGTGAGAATTACAAATAGATGTGTGTTTTGGCGAGAGCGAGAGAGAGTTGGAGCTTTTTTGTGCATCACAGCAGAAAAGGAGGTCAGGGTTTGTACAGAGGCTGGTGCATTCATCATTAGCCTGGTGTAATAGTGGCCGTTACAGGCATGATTAAGAGCCCCGCTTAGTTCCAGCAGCCCATACACATGCACAAACACACACAAGCCGAGAGCTGTAACGCTCCAGTGCTAAAGTATGGGAGAAAAACCCTTTAAACTCTATTAGAGCATCCCCAAGTTCATAGCAGTTACATGTGTGTGGCTGGTAAATGGTGTCTACATGCAAGGTGGCTTCAGGGCCTGTGACAGAAGTACTCATTAAAAAGCAATTTACCATTTTACATAGAGGACAATAAACATGCATTTCCACATTTTCAGGCAGAGTATTCGTTTTAAATAGTCACATAAATACACCAGAATATCTGCTCTGCCCCAGTGTGACCTCATATAAGGTCCAAAGCCACATGCAAGAGAAGAAAATTCATAAAGGCACAATATAAATACATTTTTAGGAAAAGGCTCTGAAACCTTTGTTTTTTTCTGTGGAAATGTCCTTCCACAATATGGCATAACATAAGATTTTCCACGGAGATAAGTGACTCCAACAAACCAAGGCTTTTTTGGCAGTGAATGATATGATATGAATAAGATAATGTAGTTTTATGACCTATTCTCTTTTTCTTTACAGATGCCCATTGCAGTTTGCCAACTGTGACGATTTTGAAAAGTTTCTGATTCTACATTTATGAAGGGAAACATTAAAAGCAAATAAACAAATGCCTTCATGACAAAATGTAAGTGTGTTCTTTTAAAATGCCTTAGATGGTGTGGTGCTAATTTCAATAGCCCTTAAGCTAAACCCCAAACTTAGCTCAACACAAGGAGGAAGCAGCCATGCCCATTATGCCTCTTGAACAAACAACAACAGTAAATCTGCATGTAAATCCTTTGACAACAAATCTCTCCATTTTCACACCACCTGTTTTTCCGAGATTCCTTGTGTCTGTCTCGTCTCTGTGTTGCTGGTGTTCCCATGGGCCCGTGCTATAAGGCGTGGAATAGGCTCAGAGACAGAGCATTTAGTAATGGCTTCTTAATGGGCTTGTAGACAGCCACATTAGAGAGCGCAGGCAGCAGGCGAGGCCGGGCAGCGATATGCCAAGCCAGATGCCATGCCAGCTGTGGCAGCGCGCTCGCTCACTCACACTCTCATTTGTAATCACATTTCTCAGACGCACGGACGCCACCGTGTGCGTACAAGAGTGGGAGACGACAGGCACGCATTTATACTGGAGGATCATCAGCCCATGAGCCTCCAGCCTCAGTCTGGGGGCTCGTTCTTTTTGGTGCATCTGCTGTTAAAAGATTCAAGAGTTTTTCTGCCCTCAGAATGATCAATGTTGTAAAATCAAAACACAAAGCAAAGACCAACAACATATATTTGTAATATACACTTATAAAAAACAAAATGCAAAGTGGACTTTTATATAAGAGTTTTTACTGATTCATACATATTTGAGTAATCCTGTATTAAATAGTCCTGTATCTAAGGCTTGAGTGTTCAAAACATTTTTTATTTTTACCTATCCCGTATCCCTCCCCACCCCTGTACTTCAGAACAAATCTAGACTCCTGGCTATTCATGTATGATTTTAAAATGTTGTGAAGGTGAATTGCCACTATGAGTGTTCAGGAGGTATATATTTTTAAATAAAACTGTAAAATCGATCAAGAAAGAGCAAGTCTTCTTGAAGTGTGGAGTAGATGTTTTTAAAAAAAAAATAAAAAATCAGCAAGATGCTGATAGAGAGTATACTGCAAATAAAATAAAATACAAAAAAAAAAAAAAATCCAACACACTGTATCATTGTTGTCTTGTTACACTACAGCTAAATAAAGTACTAAGAGAATGTTGTGAGCCTCTAGATTACAGTATTGTGCATCTGATTATTGATCTACAGGGTCCAATGTCAAATGAGGGACAGTTTGTAAAGAAAGCTGCCTTAAAGACAGAGCAGATTAAGTTAGAAGTTATGTGTAAAAGAGGGTGGGGTGATTACATGAACAGATGATTGAATTTCATGCATCTTTAATGTGTGTGCAACTTGGGACTTGAATGTCATTGTCAAAGGTCTTGTAGGTCTCCAGTAGAGGGCAGCAGTGTCAGTGACTTCCTTCTGACTTAAAGACCTTGATGGTACAATAGCCTGGGTGAGTGAGTGCAAAACCAAATATTGAATAGTTAGAAGGTGGGCCTTTGTTTCCTCATCTGATCCAATCTTGTTCACACCAAAGCAAATTTCCCCGCGTCAGCGATGATAACGGGTGATGAGGATGAAAAGACTTTACCTGCATGTCTGGCACTGCAATGTGTGTGTGCGTGTGTGTGTTTATGTATTGGCAGCTGATGGTATTAAAGGTGCCTATAAACAAACTGGCATGCCTTTACATTGTATTGACAGGTGCCAATTGTAACAGGGATGACTGACAGGTGCATATTGATGGACAGGACATGCTGACAGAGAGAGGCAGAGGAAACAATGGGAAAAGTGTGTGCCAATAGCCCAAACAGGAAAAGAGGACAGAGGGGAGAAGAAGAAAAAAGGTCACAAGACTGGACTGATCAAGACCTTTCAAAGTTTGGAGGTCACAGCAAGCAGCAAAATGAATAGGCTTCAAAAGGGCTCCTGCAAGTGTTTTACATTCACAAAAATATAATACTGCAAAATAAAAAACAAAAAAACTAATTAACAAATTAATAATTATAGGGCTTCTTTAAATGTCCCAAACCTAAAATGTGCACTATGTTTTTTACAGGATTTGCCTGTCTATTTGCTGTAAAAAAAATAAAAATAAAATAAAATAAAAAGTATATATACAACTAAGTTTTACCATTTTATGTTTGGAAATATAATTGTAATGGTAATTAGAAATGTCATAGTTTTGTGCATTTGTGGTCACTGTACTGTAGACACACATGTGTTCAGGTGTTGTGGCCTTAATCCTATTGTGTCTCCGTGGTGACCACAGTCCAGGGCATTCTCATCACTGTCACCTCCACAAACAATATAATCCTATCAGGAGCTGTGATGGAACTTGGGTGAGGTTTATTTGTCACATAGCACTTTGCAGTATGTTGTTATCTTCTTGTTATTACTTCTCTGTCTATGGGTTATGCTTTGCTATGGATTATGATGGTTATGGATTGATAGTTTTTTTTTAGTTAAAGATTTTAGTTACTTGTACAACACCAGTAATACCATAGACAGAAGACAGTAAAGAAACAAACTTTTCCCACAACACTTTTCTTTGTTTCTTAAGGGTTTTATATTACACAATATTGACTCCTGTGAGCATATGTAAGTCATGTTAGAGTGTTGTTACCTCCTCAAAATCATTCCTAGAGTTTTGTTTCATTCACATATTTTTGAGTAATCCTGCCATATTAGTCAATTTACATTTCCAAAACTCAAAATACATGTCCACCTTGTGATGAAGCAGAAGTTTTCAAATTAAATAATTATAATAATGCATCAGTTTTATATAGCGCTTTTCTGAATACTCAGATGCTTTACAGATCATTATTCATTCACTTCACACCCGGTGATGGTAAGCTGCTATTGTAGCCATAGCTGTCCTGGAGCAGATTGAAGAAATGAGGCTGCCAATCTGAGCCCCTCCGACCACCACCGTCACTCACGCACACACCACTTTCATACTAGGCAATGTGGGTGAAGTGCCTTACCTAAGGACACAACGACAGTTTGTGCGACTGGCACCTCAATGTGGCACCTGATTTTCCCAGTGGTCTTCCATCCAAGTACTGACCAGGCCTGGACTTGCTTAGCTTTTGAAATCTGACAGCATCAGGCTTTGACAAGTTGGTATGGCCACAAGTTAACAGCTACCTTTCATCGTTTGTTCAGTAGAGATGAAAAATTCCAGGGCTGTCATTACCCAAATGATTCTGTTAAAGGTGTATGGAGTTTAGAAACACTGTGGAGCACTTCCTGTATTCATCACAAGTTAGAACAGGTTGTTTTCTGTTTGAGAGACTAACTCAGCCTAAATGCAGGATTTGTGTGTTAAAAATGTGTGAATGAAACAAAACACAACTCCAGGTGTATTTTTGATGAATAAACAATATTAAAACATAAACCACACATACTTAAAGTATTTCCCCACATTCTAGTTAGATTGGTTAGTTTTGATTGCATCTATTGACCTGCTAAAGCTATTGATCTGCTGCTATTGAACTTTGCATCGCAACATAGGAATTCCCCCATTGTGAGACAAATAAAGGTTCTTATATTGTGTGATTTGGAGTAAATCCGGATCACGGTCTAGATCAAGATAAGGTAAAGATGGGCACCTAGACCTAAGCACTTTTACATTGCACAACACCATTGCCAGTGCATGTTCTGCTGTCTATTTCAGGCATGAAAACGTGTCCTTTTATGTAATTTTGGCTCAATTTCATTCCTTTTGTGAACCAGTTGTACCCGTTGTGCCTATGAGCACTGAAAAATCCTAATATAGATAGTGATCTCTTTGACATCTATTTCTACCAAAATCTGCATATATTTGCCCACTTTCCAGAAGCCTAAAAGAATTCTGGCTACTTGAAAAATGTCTCCCCTTTTCCCCAAGTATTCCTAATGTGTTTTCTTCCTGCAGGGCACCCGTCTTGCATAATAATAAAAGCACTAGATTAAAGCGAGAGTTACCTGGTGGAGGAAAAATGGCTGCCGGGGAAACACGAGCTGCACTGGGGAGCGCTGAGGGTCAAAGCTACCAAATTGCCAAGAAATGTTCACTGTCGTACATTAAAGTATCCTAAAGCACAGCATGTTAAAACTGTAATTGAGTGCTATTCCCTCTCTAAAGTGCAGTATTGTTGGTTGAATGGCGTCTAAGAGCTTGATTGGCAGGTAATGAAAGAGGCTGAAGGCGGTCTGTCATATTGTTAATGTGATAGGTAATGCCTAGAGGATACATAGTCACAAAATGGAATGGGCTTTCTCTTCAATACCACTGTTCATCTCAATCTTTCCTCTACATAGTGACTGTCCGTGTTTGGATTTGCAGCATTTTACTGCAGGTTAATAATGAGAGGAGAGGTGAGCGACCCTGTCAGAAGTCTGAGAAACTGACCCAGAGTGAGCAGACAGGGGCCGGGACCTCCCCAACCCCAAGGGCAGAGCTAGAGAGTGAGTGGGCGTCTGTAATAGAGAGTTCCATAAATGTGTATGTGTGGCCAGTCTATTCTAATAGATGACATGTGTGTAGGGGACATTTACATAGTATTACCTTTCTACAGATAGGTGGCACCCTGGCTGGCCTGGTGTGATGGCCCTGTCAGATGTCAGGATGGAGATGGGCGGGTGGGTTATAAGGGGGGTAGGTCACACCTGTCTGGCACCCTAAGGTGCCCAGTTACTAAGGGAGTTGTCAGCGCATCTGTGTGTGAGGCTTCCACTGTTTGACATGTGCCAGAGAATATACCTCCTCCTATACAGTTATTTACCCTATCAAGTCATATCACCGTACTGCATCTCCAAGCATTACCATTTAGACAGAGTCATCATTTCATAGATAACAGCTGCCAACCAAGAAATCACAAACACCAGAAATCATTGATGTGTGGTTAACTTTAGAGTAGTTATACCAACATTTTTTTTTATAAAAAATCAGAACAAACAATAAACTAGTAATAGAATAGAATAGAAACAAACACATTTGTAGAAACTGTAACTTTATTGGTAACATCTTTTGTGGCATCATCCAACAGAAATAGAGCATAAACACTGTCCACTTAGGACCTGTGGTGGCATACAATCTAAATCTGAAATACTGACCAGTCTCTCACTGAAGAGTTAGTTTATATCGAAATAAGGCAAAAATAAAAATAATTTGTTTAAGAGTTTATTGTGTAGATACCTTGTGACTGTACATTATGGCATGTTAGACTAACTCAAGATTCATAGATATTCATAGATAGATATTTTCTATTTTCATATATGTGAGACCTCATACCACACTGGTAAAAATTGCTGTCAAATGGCCATGTCCCCATTTCAGAACGCATTAATGATTTCGAATAAAACAGGGACAGTGCAACAAGGAATACATAAAGCCAAGCCACTGACTTTAGTGCCACACAATCTGACCCTCTGTCAAAGATAAAAGTCATGAAAACAAATAGGGCTTGTTTTGTTTTTGTGTGTGTATGACATTTTTTGTATTTGATAGCTTGTGTGATACAGACACTAGCCTCCATTTGTCCCACTTTTTACCAGATAATGAAGCTGTCATTCGCTGACACTGAGACAACTCCATTGGATTGGTTCAGACCGCTGCTCAGGGATGCGCACACACACAGGCACACACACACAGAGGCCTGTGAGCACTCCCCCCGGTCCTGGTTAAGCATATGTCAAATATAACCACGTATGGAAAGTGAGGTTGTGTGACATATGTACAGCTGTGTCAGTGGTACAATATGTGAGATACAATATGTTCACATACACACTTGATGTGATATCTTTAACATGCAAACAGACAGACACAGACTGAGCAGGGGAAATGAACTCACCACTGAATGGAGTGAGCCCACTGTGAATACTTGTCTTCTCTTTACAACTCAATTCCAAGTGCTGCGGCCCAAGACAAACCTTAAGAGATTTGGACAGAGACAGAAGCAGGATGGGGAGAAATAAAGGAGGGTTAGAAAGATATATGCAAAAAGTGCTCACATTTACAAAAGACATTTCAACAAGCTATGGGAGTGAAAATAAAGCAAATTTTTTATTTTTATTTTTTTTATTTATTTCATTCATAAAGCATAAAAAGACATCTACAGTGTCACAACATCAAACACACAAGAAATGAATGAAAAGGAGCAGAAAGAAGAAAAAATCTTATGTTATCTGCCCCCCTTTCCTTTTTCAAGACAAAACATCAACACTGATCGTCACTAAACATTCCTTATCAGTTCAGGCACAATTACTGATCAATTGCAAACAGTAAATCTTCATTATTATACACAACTTAGTTTTCTTTTTCATACAGACACAGTGCATTCGATTTTATATGGTTTTTAAATGTCATCATTGTACTTGATTCTTTTATTTCTTTGTCAAGACTATTCCATAAGTGAACTCCTTTCACAGCGACACTTCGCTCCATAACCTTGGTTCTGAATCTGGGTTTTTTAAACATGTAGGTTCCTTTTAAATTGTAGTGGCTTGTTCTCATCTCAAACAGTTTTTTGAATATTTACAGGTAATAAATTACACTTTGCTTTATACATGACTTTGAGGATACTTAAGTCAACAATATTCTGCATTTTCAACACTTTAAGTTGAACAAATATTGGGTTGGATGGCTCCCTACAATGACTGTTGGTGATGATTCTCAAGGCCCTTTTTTGTAAAATAAATAAAGGTTGTAGGTATGTTTTACATGTTGAACCCCAAATTTCCACACAGTACATCAGATATGGTACAATTATAGAGTTATACAAAGTTACTAATGCTGTACTATTTAGTGAGAACTTTATTTTATGCAGAACAGCAATGGCTTTGGAAATGTTGTCTTTTGTGTAATTTATATGAGATCTCCAGTTTAGACCTTCATCAATCATAACTCCTAAAAATTTAGTTTCATTTACTCTTTGAATTTGTATCCCATCTATTTCTAAAGTTATGTTGTCTTTTTTCTTTTTATCATTAAATAAAATGAAATTTGTTTTTTTAACATTCATAATCAATCCATTTAAATCAAACCAATATTAACTTTTCTTAGCTCTTTGTTAATCTTACTTGTGACTCTTTTTATGTCTTTTCCAGAGTAAAATAATGTTGTGTCATCAGCAAATAGAATTTTCCCAAGCTCGGAAACTTTAACAAAATCATTCATATACAATATAAATAATTTGGGCCCAAGAATCGAGCCTTGGGGCACACCCCATTTAATATCATACCTTTCTGATTCGGTGTTGTTGAGTTGCACATATTGTTTCCTGTTTCCTAAATAGCTTGCTATCCACTGATGAGCCACCCCTCGAATGCCATACTTGTTAATTTTCATAAGTAATCTTGAATGGTTTATTACATCAAAAGCTTTTTGTAAGTCAATGAATATACTTAAAAATTTCAGTAGCTATTTTTTCAGTTAGTTCCATTATTGCCATTGCTGTTGAATGCTCTGCCCTAAATCCATACTGATTATCATTCAGTATGTTCTGTTTTTGCAAAAAACTATCAAGTCTTATTGAAAACACCTTTTCCAATATTTTTGAAAACTGTGGAAGCAATGAAACTGGCCTATAGTTTGAGAAGTTATGTTTATCACCATTTTTATAAAGAGGAACTATTTTTGCTAATTTCATTTTATCTGGGAAAACTCCCGTTGTTAATGATAGATTGCATATGTATGTGAAAGGCTCAATTACACCATCAATTATATTTTTCACAATCATCATGTCCAAACCCTCACAGTCAATTGATCTTTTGTTTCCACAGTTTTTAACAGTTTTTATTATTTCATCTTTTCCCACTTTGTCCAGAACAATACTGTTCACATTATCATTAGTTAAATTATCTTCTAACTTTTTAAAAGGATTTCCTGCAAGGCTGGACCCAACATTAGCAAAATATTCACAAAACTCATCTGATATTTGTTTTTCATCGTATATGTCAATATTTTTCTTTACAAAGTAGTGTGGATAAAGATGTTTCACTTTCTTGTTTAACACTCTATTTATTATGCCCCAAGTTGCCTTTATGTTATTTCTGTTTTTACTTAGTTGTTTATCGTAATAATCTTTTTTTCTTTTTCTGATAATCCATACTAATTTATTTTTATATTTCTTATATCGGTCTTCTGCCTCCATTGTTTGTGTAATCATTATTACACAATAATAATAATAACATGTTGTTGTTGTTGTTAATCACAAGCCCTTAGTCTGAGTTGAAAACCTTATTTTCTTATGCACACAATGTTGAAAAACAATGTATAATTTTTGAGACCACCCACGAACATTTTTATACAAAACTTCCACTTATAAATAACAGTATTTTTTGTCCTTTCTTGGAGAATACTCCGTAGAGATAGAGAAGTTTAATGCTATACTATGGAATATTTTAGCCAAAGGAGGCAAGCAGATGGAAGCCTTTCTGCAGGCCAAATAAGAGTCAGGTTTTGAAGATGCAAGCATGCTCAAAGTTACCAGTGGAACAAAAACAACCAAAATGTAATATTTTCGTCGATTTTTTTGGCTAAAAACTAATATACTGTGACTTTAACGTTTATGTTTATTAAAAATGCAAGTCACTGTTTCAAATATAGTTTATAGCTCACCAATAATCTTTTTTAATTTCAGTATATTACCAAACTGGAGCTTTGTCAAATCAAGCAACAAACAAACCCCAGCCAAACATAATCTCACTGGCACAAATAATGAAACTTTTGCTTTCAGATAAAACACTTCTGAATTGATTTGTCTTTTCTGTGGTGAAACAAGTCAGAGTTCACATAAATGGGATATGTGATAGTGAGAGGGGGGATCCACTCGTCTTCACAGCCACTCATCACTGTCTTTTCAAAGAGGGACATAATTACCGCTTTGAGTATTTAGCCCCATAATTTACTGCTTCTGTCACATTATTTACAAGTCCCTCTCTTTCTCTCATTGTCTCTCGGCAGGGGTCCGCCACTATAATCTTGTCTCTTAGCTCCAATCCATATTCCTAGTTATTATCATTCTCATTTGCTTATTAAGTGCTCCCTTGTTTTCTTCAAATAAAGTTATAATTAAAGATTTAGTGGAGGCCGCTTGAAATGCTATCTGGTCTTTGTAGAATCTTGGGTGGGATGAGAGCGAAGTGTGTTTTATCATTCTGGAGGAGTTAATGAGGAAGTGCTCAGCGTGAGACCCTGTTTGTACTTGTGTGCGTTTGTGTGCAGATTTTCTAATTATGTCTCAGTGACAGCTTCCTGGCCTCCAAATTATCCCATATACTGTATGCTGTCTGTTGTTTTGTCTTCCCATGGATTTATGCTAATGAGCTAAAGCACACTTGTGTATACTATAAGTTTGAGTCAACAGATTAGCAAAACTATATCCATTGCATTGTAAAGTTTGTTTTGAAGTATGCTGGTATGTTACAGTTAATCATTTTAAATCAAATTAGGAAATTATCAAGTTAAAATGTCTAATTATATAATACTTATCATTTAAATGTATGATAAAGGTGGCAATTAAGGGTACATTGTGTATCTTTTCTGGTGGAGCATCTGTCAAATGCTTTTCTTTAAAACTTTCTGTCTTCATGGAGACTAAACCAGACCAAATTACAGGTCAGCTCTGTGAGGAGGCAACAACTCTCACAGTCAAAATGTCTGGTTTTCTAGGTATTTTTGAGCTAAAAAACACCTGTAATTTAGAAGTGAGGTAGAGCTGTCAAACTGTGGAAGATTCCAGGCAGAGCAATGACATAGTCATAGAAACAAGCAGGTGATGCACCCTCAACCAAAAACTTACACGGCACCTTTAAGTCAGTTGGGGGTAGGTTGTTGTAGAATGTGATGAGCAAAATCATTAATAATGTTTAATATTTTGTCATTTTGCATGATTTTTTTATTTTATTTTGAATGCATAAAAGTAACATCCACAAATATTGAATCTGATACCTCCATTTGAACTTTAATATTACCACAAAAATCTGCATATTAACAATACCATTTTTACCTGACTTGGGTCCCCTACTTCCATGCATTATTATAGACCTGTGTAACATCATCTGAAACTCAACAATACATGGTGATTAAACAGCCTTTTCTAATATGAAGCAATCACCCAAAATTAGCATAAGACTCGAGACAAAAATCAAGATACAACATTTAGGTTCAGATAAGAACATAAACATATTTTAAATACATCAAAATTTTATTATCACTTAAGAGCTAAAAAAAATATGTTGGTTAGGTTTATATTTTTTTTATCTCTTTCTTTGACTTGTTGTCCATTTCCTGTGTCTTTTATATGTTTTGGTGATTTAATGCACAGCTTTGGAGCTACAAATGAATAGCCCTTGGAGACAAATAAAAGTTATCTGAATTTGAATATAATGTCATTACCAATCAAAAAAATACACACCATAATCTTAACTTTTACAACATTCTTTTAAACTTACAGAGACAAAGAATCTTCTCAGACTTGGCCCCTGTACTCTGGCAAGACCCATTTCCGTCAGTGAATACCAATGAGCCTCGTATCCCAGGGTATGGCCGCTCGTCTTCTTCTTTACCTTCTCGTGACCCACCCTCTGGCCCCGGCCCTGTCTTTGTCAAACCAAAGAGTGGAGTACATTAAGACACGCCCCAGCAACACACTGATTACATATGCTCCTGCAGTAATGAGCGGAGCCGGACAGTGGAAGACTGCTGCTGTTTATGGCAACTCATTATCTGGCCCATTGACCAGAACTGTTCTACACATCAGAGAGCCCTGTGTCCTCTACATATACTCAACTGTCACTTTGTGTGCCTGCATATTGGTGTGTATGTGTCTGTGCATGTGCGTGCGTGCGTGTGAAGACAAGACTGTGTTAGCATAATGTAAAGTTAAATAAGTCTTAATGATCTTTTACTTGCACATGCAGCAATGAAAGTTAAGTACATCTCAAATCTGAGTCCTCCTGGTAGTGACTGTTTATGCGTGTATCCAGTGGTGAGAGCGCGCACACGAACAAGCGCACAGCTATGATCGTCTGCCAAAGTAAAGTGTTTGCAGCCAATAGAGACAGGGGCGCGAAGCTCAAGGGCACATTTGTTTCAAGCTAATGATAGAATGTAAATGGGGCAAATTTCCTGTGCAAGAACAGAAGCGATCGCACTCAAACACACACTTTGTGCATAGACACACACACACTCTGTGCATAGACACACACACAGCGGCGGCAGTGGCATCGTGTTGATGGAGTGCAGAATCTCATTACACATCTAATAGAATAAGTGTAGTGTGCGTATGGGGAGAGGAGAGGAGCAGCCAACCTGATTAGCCTTATCACTTTATTATGCCGCTCCGCACGCAGCACACAGGACAATTGCATTAGAGAGGAGCAGATGAGCTGAAGGCAAGGAGAACTCAGCAAACACTGCCTTAATTGATTCTTCACCAAATTAGCAGGGACAGGTGGGGAGCTCTCGAGCTGGGTGGCTGCTGCTTGACTGGGGAGGCTCTGATGGCTGGCTTGTGGTGGACTTGTTGACTCGTTTACCGATCACTGAATTACAACTAACGAAGAAGTTGAATGACTTTTGGAATTAGCAGCCAGCAGGGTCCATTAAGGCCTTCAGCTGAGCTCCATGAAATAGCAGGTAATGAGAACTCTAATGGCCCTGTCTAAATACTAAAATGCTCAACCTTTCTTCAGACTCCAATTAACAATCAATGATATGATGAAAACACAAGCCTTCTTTCCAAGTTTCTGATGGAGCTAAATTTATTGCTTCATCAGGCAAAACTTTTAAAGCGCAGAGACTAAAAACAACTAAAACAACAATGCGCACACTTCTGAATGACAACACGAGTACAGAACACAGTACAGTGCAGTTTCCGCACACTTCACTGGCCGTACTCAGTACCCTATACAGTAGACCTATCTGTGCAGGTGTTTGTTGTACATACAGTCTATAAAAGTCACTTTAATGAATGAGCCCCACATTAGAGCGGGCTGAGCCTGTTCCGACAGTTTGGGTGTTATGGGGCGTTAGTAGAGGAGAAGGGGAACAGGGGCTGATGCAGGACACAAGGCGAAGAGTTTGTCTTTGTCTCTGTACGTGCCCCAGGGGATTGTGGGATAGTGGAGGTTAATGAATCTGATTGGTTGGTGGAGTTTTTCTGCTGCTACTGCGGTTTGCACACTCACAGAGTTGTACTTTTTATTTTGCCAAGTTTGGCTTTGACACTGCGCAGCATGAAGGACAGTGGAGCAGACAATAGTGTGCTCTGTTATATGTTAGGCACAGAATGGAGTCATTTAAATACACAATGTCCAAATTATTCTGTATTTTGAGCCTGTCAGACAGTTGATTTAATGCCCACTCCCCATAGTTTCTGGTGCCATTGTGTTTTTGAGCAAAGCACTTTGTCCATCTGGCTTCATGTATTTAAGGCACTGAAGGTGCATGTGGCCATAATTAAGAGAACCATTGTCTAAAATTCTCTTTTGTGACAGAGCACAGAGTACATGATCTTAGTTATTGTTGGTTGATAATACCATATTATATTATGTTGTTCTGGAACAAAGCTAACTTTTATCCCCTCCTCTGCCCGCATGTGCCTGTGAAGTACAGGCCCTGTGCGTGGACACATTAGTCGTGCTCATGAGTCGTGCTCATGAGTGTGTGTGTGGTAATGAGTGAGTGTACCGGGCTGAGGGGGAGCGAGGGGCGTCGCAGCAGTACGTCCTCTGCTCTCCCGGCAGGTCACTAGCGACAGATGTTCTCAGCATATGTGGCGAATTAATTAGCCGCTAGTAAACAGAGGGGGCCGGCGCCGTGAGCTGCCGGTCTGCAGCACCGCAGCGCCGTGATGGGACACCTTTTGTCCAAATTCCTCTCTTCTCTCCATCCTCCTCTGATGCATAGTTAGGGAGAGCATCATTCTTTTTGATCAGTGGGTAAGGGGGGCCAGCGTGTGTTTTTTCCCAGGGTACTGTGCAAATGAGTGTGTGGGCATCTCGAGTGAGCCAGGCGAGGAAAGCAGAGCGCTTTGTGTGTCGGCTGCACATCATTTGGACATGGCAGTGAGCCTGTTGTTGTGATGAGAGATCCCCTTGATGACCTAATTGGTTGATTGAGGTGTGTTTCTTCATGTATGTGTGTGTATATGTGTGTGTGTGTGTGTGGGTATGTGTTGAAGGGCCTCAGATTCCCTGAAGTGGGAATGTTTTCACAGCCACACAACAACTTGGCAGAGACCGGAGACCTTCAGAGAGCTGTTTGGATAAACACAGAGACACAAAGGGATCCCGTGCTGTAGATTCTACTGGAGGAGTGTTGTGTTAGATCTTTAAGAAAATATTTATGTCCAGCATTTACACACCAGTTAAGATTGTGTTCAATGTGTGACAGATGAATGGCTTTAGGTATATAGGTATACTTCATTAGTTCCATCAATGCTGCTGGGGAACTGGTCAGGAGCAGTGGACCGCTGCGGTATAGTGCTCAGGCTCCATCTCCAGGGTCCATCTCCTGGGTTTAGGTTTTGGATCTTTCTTTTAAGATCCAAAACAAATATCTGTTTCTGGTCAGTACTGTCAAAACTTGTTCTGAACATTTTGTAAAACACTGGTGTAAACTGGAGAAACACATTGCCCAAATACAAGAAGAGCTAAAGCTGTTGGGGTTATCTTTGTGACAAAGGACAGGATTAGGAATAATTACATTTGAGCAACTACATACATATTTGATGTCTTGGAGATTGTTAGAAATGCCAGATTAAGAAAGAAAAAGAAAAACATTATCAGTTACCTCAAAATGTTGAGATTAGAGCTACAAAGTATGAGTCCTACAAGATGAAAACTTTAGTTTAAAAAATTTAGTTTAAAGAGAACAAGAATAAGAAGAGTAGAGGATGTAGGGTAGTAAGGATTATTGACATTGTGTCAAGTGTAAAAAAAAAAAAAAAAGTATGATCATTATATGGTTCAGTATAATGACTTGTTAAATTAGTCTATCTTAATGAAAAGAGACATTCTGGTAGGGAAGATGTTTTGGTTTGCTACATGGTTAAATAGTTAAACCACACAGTTTTCCCTTATTTGAAAGTAAGGTATCCTCAAAGTGAATGAAAAATGGGCTGGAGCAGAGTTAACTTTCCGCTTGAATAAGACGTGTCAAAGTAATAAGTGTAGTGTGGGATCAACAGTGTTTGCGCTAGGCTGTGATTTGGTCTCTGTATTTGTGTGTATGTGGGCCTGGACTGGAGTAATGAAGTTGTTAGTTAAAGTGGCCCCCACCCCAGGGACTGGCTTAAGCTGTGTGTGATTGCTTAGGGATCGGTCAGATACACACACACATACGCTTCGAGTCATTACTCTATTACGCACATGGACTATTGATTTTCTGCCATCTTTCCATCAGGTGAGAGCTTGCCGGGGAATATGGGAATGAACGGCCACGCAAGGAAAATCAAACTGTCACTCCTCTTTTCCGGGCTTCCTCGGCCCCTTCTCTCCGTCTTTCACAGACACATGACAGGTCAAAGCTGTTCACTCTCTTGTTTTTCCAACATCTGTCATCGCTCAATCACTTCATGTTCTCACTCGTTTTCGGCCAACAAATCGCTCTGGTCTGGTCAATTTAACGCAACCCTTGTCCACTGAGTACCATAATTTGTGCTTTAGTCGACTCCAGTGGACTATCAGACTTTTACACAGTCTTTTTTTTCTTCCTGGATGGGACGATGTTGTAACAGTGATGGATCCCCCTCTTCTACTCCCCTCTCGCTTGTCTCTGTGCCTCTTTGCTCAAATGTCCAACAGTCTGTACGATCAATCAGAAGACCACTCCTCCCTCCGCATCCATCCCCAATCTCCTCCGTCATAGCTCTCTCTCAGCACATTTTCACACACATTTGTTTTCTAATCTTTGGCATTACATTTGCTCTGACACATTATGATGTTTTTTTTTTTTTGTTTTTTTTATTTTAATATCAAAACAAAATGAGAATAATAAGTTTTAGATTTACAAATGTGAGCATAAGGTAAGAAGGTTGAAAAGGACATTGTGTAAAGTCTTATGAGTCACATTTGAACTCACAGCAAAGCAGAACGCAGTGAGTTAACCTGCATATGTGTGAATGTGCTGATCACTACACTCTCAATGCACAAGTTCAGAGCTAAATTTTATGTGGATCTGGATACAAAACTTTATTTCTATTCATGGACTCCAATTTCCTAGGGTCAATTCTGAGAACTTCTGACCATTCAAAAAATTTAATATTTAGTTGTGTCAACTGTTAGCAATAGTGTCCAAACTTTTCATTATTCTGAAACTCATGATAATAAGAGAAACAAAACAATTTAGAGGCTCTCAGTGGCAGCTGACTGTCCAACCCAGTGGTCCTCTGTTTGGTTCTTGATCTCCTTACCTTATCTCTTGCTCTTCCTCACCTGTACTTTCCCTCTGGTCTCTTCTCTCTCTTCTTCACCTCCAGTGTCTCCTCCCTCCTCACCTCTCATTCCTAAGAGGAGCATATGGGATCACACAATGTAATTCACTGACAAGGGTATCTATATTTAATATTAATGGGCGCCTTGGACCCTTCAGTATCTCTCTCTCACACACACACACACACACATATGGACACACACATGTTCGGTGCCAAATAAAGAGTGATCAGAGCGGGGTGCAAGGTGCTGCGTGGAGCCCCCCGGTGGACACACGTACACACACACACATACATACACGCACACACGAGTACACACGCACACACATGAGCACATAGAGCAGGGGCTGCAGGATGGATGTGCTATCATTAGGCAGAGGAGCGGCCCGTTCTCAGCAGAAACGGCCACTCTGGTGGTATGCATCAATCTACAGCAGCACGCCCCCTCACACTGTCTCCCTCACACATGGGGGGTGCCAGTGTAAAGAGGGGGCCAATGAGCTTCTTAGTAAAAGAGAGAATTAACATTCATTTGTGCACTACAATATGGCCAGTTAATATTTTTTCCTTTCCTTGCATCATGTAATTGAAAGGTTACTAATACCACTATTTATTAGTACAAAAATGTTATTTCAAAATACTTTTCTTTCTAAAATAAATAGTTTTAATTTTCTTTCAAAACAATGGCATTCCAAAATATTGTACCAGCATTATAGAGGTGTATATTATTACTTATTTTTCCAGACTGATCTATTATATGGTCTAACTTTGTACATGCTTTGTTTTTGTATTGATTTTACAAAAAGCAAATGAATTCTGTCCTGCTAAACATCTCCAGGGAAAAGGCTGTTTGCATTAATTATGCAGTTTTATAATAACAATAGATACACCATACACTCTGGTAAGTATAGTATATTTTTAAATCCTAATGATCATTCTGCATAATTGTTTTCTTATACTACAGTCTGTGTGTTCTGAAAATACATCCACACATGGTGCTTTAATATGGTGATTTCTAAAATATAAAGTTTCATCTTGGTGCATATGCTTGGGGTGCTTGGACATATTTGAGTGTTTCCTTGTGCTAATGATCTCCAGAACAGAGGTAGAAAATAACAAGCATCTCTTCACTGCAGCGACCATCTGCCTCGGGCCGCGCTGTCTGTGTGTGTGTGTTCACTGTCTCCTTGGCTCCCATTGATCTACACTATCCTACTGTATCAGGTAATAGAATGCATCGGGACAGGGGCACTATTTAAATGAAAGCGGACATCTGCACACATGCATAGGCGTCATGCTCAGACTCTGTGTGTCTATGTGTGCGTTTGAGAGCTTTGCCTCTGTTCTCGGGGCCGACAGAATACACGCCGGACCTATTGGGAATCAATGGTAAAACTCAAGCCATTGAACAACTGTCCGCCTTTTCAATTGTGTCCCGTTTGAGAAACAATTTGACAATAACGTCTACTGGAGAAAAAAGACACACAGTCAATAGACAAGGAGACGGCTGTGAAGGACAATTTAGAGAGCGTCCCATCATCTATACAGGACTATGTAGACTTTGTCCCAGAGAGGGACAGTAATGACAACAGAGCATTATGTACCCTTCACTGATAAACAGCTTCCAGGGTCATTAAAAGAGAGTTAGGCTGTTCATATATAGGTGATAGGAGAGGACACGTATTCACTGAAGAATGAATCTGTGCAATGCGTCTATGATACATCTATGAGTCTAGATTTTAAACCATTGCTTTTAAGAGTTTAAAAGTTGGAGTGGACAAATATTTTAGCAATATTTTATAGCACAACACCATATTAACTGTTTTGCTGCTTCTTGACAAAGATAGATTATTGCATTTTCTTACCAATTAAACAGACATGGAGAAATACGGTGAAATATGTGTCAGCTTACTTATGCAAAGTGAATCAATGGTATTTTATTTTATATATTCAAGAAGCACTGTGGACAACTGGCCTATTTACTGTACAAGTTAGAATACATTTGTAGATTGTTTGTCCGTTACAGTCAGTGGTGTGTGCAGCTGGGCGAGTACATGATTAAGACAGAGGTCCCGAGAGCTGTGCCCCCCTCCCATCCATCAGTTTGATAAGTTTCTGAACAGGCGACATATTGCCTGGGACACAGAGACACATCCAGGGATATCATTCCTCCCCTTATGGTGTGTGATGTCACCATCCGCCCTGTTAGTCCGTCTAAATCAACCTCCAGGTGTAAAAGACTGGGGTCCAACTTTTAAGAATGACTCTGTTTATATATTTAAATAGACTGTATTGAGTTTCCATTTAAAAAAGTAATTTATTTTACAGTTTAGTGATTAATTAGGCTCTTGAAAGAAATTTACTAATATTATGCAATTACAATACATGATTTTAGTTTCCGTATGCATATTCCTTAGATTTTTATTTTTATTTTTTTAATTCATAATGAAAATCAATGGATCGTGACTTCTATTGTAAAGGTATATATGACACTACATACGAAAGGGTGCTACAATAAACTAAATTAAGATCAATAACTACATTTGTGTGCCTCTTAAAACTTTAACAAATATGATGTCATTATTACTTTACTTCTCCCACTGGTGAACCAACTATATACCATTGTGTGAAGTGCATCATATCTTCACAAATAAAATCCTGGCGTCTGTGTCTAAAAGTGTAATAAATTCAGTCTTATATTGTTCCCGTGTGTGTTCGAGGGCCCCAGTCCAGACCAGTGCGGACTCCAGCCTGTACTGTCTGTCTCATTATCTGACACAAAGCTGCGTTTGAGCCAGAAGAGTGTGTTCCGATCAATATCCACTCACAAGGTGTGGATGGAGGGGGCAAGGTGAGGGTCAGGGTCAGTGCTGCACTGTTAGGGAAATAAGTGGATAAACAGATGAGAAACAGACACACAGTTAATTACATTGGACAAAAACTGTGAATTCCAAAGTGTATTTTTACATGGGTTACAGAAGTGATTTTCGCATACATGTGAGCTACAGTGTAAATTAGGGCTGGGCAATGTAACAAAAATCACTTTTTCTTGTATTGATGGTTTTCTAATTAAAAACACAAAACAGTGTCTCTTAATATTTAGTTCATAACTGTATTACACACAACACATACAAGCTCGTTACTGCTGATTTGAAACTACTGGATGTTGATCTGTTTAAAATGAAACTAATTTCCTAACCTAAATGGCAATATTCAGTAATATTTTCAAATATTTAATCTATTTATCCAGGGATAGAATATTATAATATTTTATAAAGCTTGAGACTGAAACCAAAAATACAAATTTCATGTTATGTGTTGTTCTGACTTCTCTGTAGTATGTTTTTGTGAGGTTTGGTAACTTGTAAATAGGTTTAACTTTGCCTGAATATTATGTTGTATTATTTAAGTTTTAAACAAGTTAGTTAACACCATATGGGAATCCTCCATCCAATTTTGCACTTTTGCTTTTAATGTAATTGAATGAAGATGTTCACCACCTCAAAAACAAAGCTGTCAGCAGCTCCACTTCCTCACACTCTATTGTCCTTCCTCTTCACTGCATAAACCATATTGGTAAAGAGCATTACACGATGAGAAGCCTAAGTGATGTGATGTGATCTAACTCTTAAATGCAAACTTGGGGTTTTCTTGTTTGTGTTTGGATGAGCGCCGAATTACATTTATGCCATTGTCATTATAGTGTGTGTTGGCGTCAGGGTCATGGGGTCAACATAAGCTTCTTAATGGACTGTGAAATAACCCTAACTGCATTAACCTCACAGATCTCACACACACATGCACGCACACGCGCCCTCATACATACTGTATAAGCAGATAAATGCAGACACACACGGTGCGCTCACCTCCCACAAAAACAAAGATGCGATTGGATTGGTCTTTAATTGGTGGGGGCCATTACACCTTGAGAATGGAGAGAAGAGGCTTCAATCAGACAGAGTGATAGAGCGAGGGATGAAGAGGACAAAGCGCAGGTGGACAGAAAACAAATGCCTAAAAGGAGGACAGTGCAGTGTCACACAAGGCCACTAAGCCTGGACTGAGACCTACATTAAGATAATGTGCATAGAGCATAGACTTAAGTGCATTAGAAAAGTGAATGGCGTTCAAGTATAGGCTAACTTGGTAATAGGATGCCAACTCTGAGGTGCCGTGGGCCAGCACTGACCTCGGCGCACAGTCACTCTCCATAAGATACGCACTAATTTAATCATTTCACTGTGTTTTTCAGTGATGAAGTGCACTGCATATTTACCTGTACTTTTACCTTTAACTGACCTTTATAACTACATTATTTATTCTGATTTGGGACCTGCACAAACAGAAGATTTGAACAAAATAAATGACCAATAAAGGGTTTTAGCCTGTAATTTGATGTACATTTTATACAAAAATAGACCAAATTAAATTGCATATTTTAAAGATGATTTACAGTAATTCTGAACAATAAATGAGAAAGTGTTGCAATGATTAACACAAAATAATCATTATAAACCACTGGTTCATTTTACTCTTGTGTCAACATGAAAAGTCAAACAATTAACCAGTCCATAAGCCCCCCTGTTGTATTAAGCCCCGGAGCTGCTTCCTCTCTCTTTCTCTCATCTCTCTCTCCTCATCTGCTCTCTCTCTCTCCTCACCTCTCTCCTTCTTCCTCTCTCCTCTCACTGTCTGCTCCTCTCTCGTCTCCTCACGTGCCAAATGAGTGCCTCCCTGAGTGGGGATCACACAGGATTTTGGGGGATTTAGCTCAGTGTCTTAAATCAGTCTTAATTTTTGCTCTCTGCCATTAAAGTGGTGCCATTAAGCCCTTCTCTTCGCGCCTCATTTCCCCTTTCCTCTTGTTTCACTTTTTCAATTTGTGCGAGAGGGGGAGTTCACTCCTCATAAAATTTCACTTTCATTTGCATCTGAGCCAATAAATAGCAATTAGCATTAACAATTAAACCAGCCAGTGGAACTGCGGGCAGCTCCCTGAGATGGCCTGATGGATGGAGAGGTGTAAAGTCAGGTTTGTGAGTGTGGTCACTCGAAGCGTCCAATCTCACTGGGAACACCAGAAGTCGGAATGTTCCTTTTCTCCCCAAAGCTCATTTATCCACTGTCTCCACGGCCTCATGACACACACACATATGCAGGGTGGGCAAATATGCCAAGCTGGCACGCCATTTGGTCCTCACGAAGTGCAGCAATTGTATTTGTTAATTACGCTCATTAAACAACAACTGTTTTGGCCGCTGTGTTTTATTTTATAGTTCTGCTTTTCCACCCCGCCGACTTTTCACTTTCATTCATAAAGAGCTGAAGTAATGAGGCCACCCCTGGCCTGATAATGTCTGTTAAATATACCCTTGTGTTAAAGTGTGTTCTGCCATGAACACTCCTTTATTTTTAGCCGTCTAAGAGCTGTGGAGCTGGGCCTATTGATCCCCAAAGAGAGATTTGTTGTTTTAGACAAAGTGTTCAGCTTTATTTAGTGTTGTAGCTGCTGTTTGGAGGATACTCATAGCAAAGAGTAAACAACTTGAAACTAGTCTCCTCTGCACTCATTAATTTAACTGTACAACATTTTCAATCTTGAGCTTGTTTCATTTTTTAGGACAATAGTGCTTCATTCCCAATTGCAATTCAGCTATTTTAAACAGTTTTGTCCTATTTTCAGACTTACAGAACATGCCCTTTATTCTCTCACAACTTTGTTCACTTTTCTGCATAACTTTGTTTCACTGTGTGTCAGAGAATGTCCAGCCCAAACATGGTCTACAAGAGCATTACTTTATGTAACTCTACTCACACCAGTTGGAGCTTTTGGAGATATGGTGCCTCTTCTTGCTATCTGGGGTGTTGGTGTTACTTGGTTGATACTGTAAGTTAATAGCAGAACTGATTTGGGACATCACATTGGCTTGCTTGGCTGGTCTTGAGGCTGGACTGCTGCTAGTTAACTTGTGATGTTGAAAGAAAAGAAAAAAATCTTCGACTTTTTAACAGACTTATCAGTAAAGACAAAAATTATAACATTATTTTTACTTAATTTCTAACAAAAAAAAAAAAGGTGGGAAATTCCTATTAAAGTGACATTCTAGCACTGACTGTGGGAATGAAGAAGTTGGATGATATTTGAATGTATATATCTGTATTTTGTGATAATTTTTAATGTTAAATATGTATACATTATTATTATATATAAGTAAATGATTAGCCCCTAAACACTGTAAAAACCCAGTGGCCCCTCTTCGGCTGCACAGAGCCTGTGGTGAGAATGCGGCCGGTGGCTGGTGACGATCAGTCCATCTCCATACATTAATCACCACCAATAGAAAGCCCTGACACAGCAGCTACACAGCGCTACTGCCCTGCCTAACAAAGCATAGAGCAAGGACATACAGCGCCCACAGCAGCCACACTGAACAGACCAAGAAGAAAGGAGAGAGAAACTGTGTGTGTGTGTGTGTGTGATCCAAGACAACGCACAGGACGAGATGGGAAATATGGAAATGGAGAAAGAAAACAATCATGCTTTATATGTCCCCCTCTGTCCTAACCTCTCTAGTTCTCCTGCTTTTTATTGTTATTACCACAGCAGCGCCCATTAGAGAGCTCCACGTTCTTCTCCACTGGAGCAATAAATGAAGAGGGCCTCACTCCTCCTCATCCTCCGGACCGCGTCTCCACTGTCTCCTCGCTAACCTCCCGTCAAACTACTTTGAAACTCAGTCTGGGCCTAGTCCTATTGGCACTAAAGGTTTCATGTGTTAGACTTTTGATCATTTCAAATGTGCAGTTTTTGTTTGTGTTTCATAATTATGGTTTCCACAAAAGAGGGAGATTTTGAGAGCATCCTGTGTTCTAATACTAACTAAGGATGCAAAGAATGGACACATTATGAGGCCATTAAGTACTGAAGTTTGATCAGAATGCAGAATTTCAATAGCATTATCATAGTGCAATGTATCGTAACTGTAATACTGTTATATTTTTTTTATAACATATTCAAATAAATATATGGCTTACATTAATTTGAAATATTGTTAGGTTAATTTGCTAACACATAGCATATGCTAATTACTTAATACAAATTAATGTTAAAGACTAAATTTCTGTAAATAACATAATTAATTAGAGCTTTGTTTTTACACTTTATTTATCCAAGAAAATCCCACTGAGATTCAAAGATCTTTTTTTAAAGGGAGCCCTGGCTAAGAGGCATCAACAACACAGCCCACAGACAGCATTTCATTAAAAAAAAAAAGGTCACTTTTTCATGACCATTCACCATTATCCTACAATCTATTGATTATTTTCAACTTATGGTACTTAATTTTCCCCATTCAAAAGATATAATAATACTCTATTTTAAATTGTTAATTACTGTGGAAATTATGCTACATTTTCATCACTCTGAAATAAATGAAACAAAATATGGTCTCCTGTTGTGAAGAAGTTAAGACTTCCCCACTTCCCAACACTTTGGAAAGCTCATCTAAAGGCTTAAAAAAGTTATGCATATAAATAATTAAATCAAACCGCACGTGTGCGCATGTATAGACCACTTAACATCAGAAGTTAATGGGAGCCAACAGCACGCAGAGACCCATATGAAGTGTCGCTGGCTGCTCCACTGAGTGTGCCACATTGTTATGAGAGCAGACACAGTCCCAGCATGCAGACAGCTACAACATACAGCAAAGGGCAGCAGTAAGGTGAGTCTAAGAACAGGCTGTATGGATATGTGAGGGCTTAGAGGACACAGCAGTACTACAGTATAGGGCAGACACACTCACACACCAAAAGTGAAGGTGCATAGACAAGGACAAGACGAAAGTGTGCAATAAAACATGACAGAGAGGGTGATGAAACATTAAAATTGGTCTGAGAGATTACAAGAATTAATTTAGTCTTTTAAAGCAAGTCACTAAAGATGGACTGTCCACTTTTTTTTTCTTTTTTTTACAAATCCTTCTTGGAGGAGTTTCAGGCATTAACACATTTTGTTGTTGGTTTAACATTTTAACAAATAAGACAGTAACCAATAAAATGAAACTAAAAACATGTAGATCAACTAAGAGTATACTGCAAGGTAAAACTTTGGTGCTTGCACTGTAGTCCAGTGCCTCTGAAGTAGAGAAGTGATCCCAGCTGTTCTAAAGTTATATAGAAGTCATCAAACATGCATCAGTAAAGAAGAAGAAGGAAAACGGAATACTTTTTAGAAAGTTTAGACAGTCCCTCTGGCCTCTAACAGTTCACAGAGAAGTGGGAGTTTTTACGTATGTCTTCTGCCATAATAAAACATGTGCCTTGCAGATGCAGCCTAAATAGCAGATAGTGTTGTGTGGAGGGGACAGTGTGAACAAGTCTATACCTGCTTCCGACAACGACAATGTGCAAACACTCCAGTAACACATCAGGCAGACAGACTAATGGAGAAGAGGAGGGGCAGGGCGGGAAGGCCGAGTTCAAGGTCGATATGATATTTTAAATGAGAGAACAGAAAGTAAAATCTGCTAATACGTATAAAACATGCACTTAATGTAATAATTAACTATCTTGTAAGATAGTTCACTGTGTAAAATTTGCTTTTCACTTTGTATTCATACTTGCTGGAGATTGACACAATAGCTCTAAAGTTTGTAAATCAGAGCATTTAGAGATTAAAATGAGTCTCAATAAATGTAAAACTATGCTGGGCAATATGGCAAAAAAAATATTGATCAATCAAGATTTTTTATTTGATTTTGTTTTCTTAAAAACTTAATTAATTCTTAAAAACAAAATTAATTTCTTGAACAATCAATACAAAATGTTAATCCTTTAACACAAAAAAGTCATATTTCTTCCTAAACTCTGCTCCAGCCTGTCTTTTCTTTAGATTGGCTGAAACCCAAACATACTATTACAAAAATAGAAACTTAATCTATATTCGAATTCAAGTAATTGTCCAGCTATAAACTCAAGATAAGAAGCTGCTTATAACTTTGTACAGTTAAGTGAAAAAGGGTATATTTTTATGTGGTCAAATGCTTTGGTGTACAGCTCAAGGGAATACCAGGTTTCACTAAGTTTGAGTTTCTTATATTTAATGTTACTGGTTTTGTACTTTTTGAATAGTAAAATGAACATTTATTTTATTTTTTATTTTTTTCTGTGTCTCTTGCAGCACTGTGGAAAAAGCATGTGCTATAAGAATAAAGTGAATTTGGAAGTGATTTACTAATAAGATACAGTATTTGAATCATGAATATGGAAGATCTCGAAAGTTCTTGTTTACACATTACTCATTCTTCATGGGTGTCTTGTATGAAGTCCTATCGTTAAGTTATTTCGAGTGTCTTTAGGAAGTGCAGCTTATCACCTGTCGTCCTGGAGGCTGGGGTCGACGCCATGAGGATGCACCCCCTGATGGTCTCATGTAACTCCATTTAGATGAGTTGTTTGGGAAGTTGCTGACAGAGAAGAAATACACTCTGCAGTGCTCACTGTAATCCTCAATCCAGGTTTTAGTGTTGATTTATCGGCACAACAAGAGACGGATGTCCCTGGGATAGCAGCTGCCTGAGTGGAAGCAGACAGAAGAGAAAGAGCAAACAACAATTACAAGATTGTGGTTAAAAACACTGAGTCAACTTCTTGGTATATGTCATTGTTTTGTACTTTTAAGAGTAGCCCTCATTTTAAAAGTTTTTGGCTTGTACTTCTTAATTGTTCAAAAACACATTTAGTGAAAAGCCTTCAACTTGTTTATCTGTCACAAAGGAGAGGTGCGTAACTTTTCAAGCCCAGACTTCCAGACAGCGTGTGGTAACTGAGCCAGTACAGTACAGATTGTTCATGTTTTTTATTGTGGCCCTATTCTGTTTGATTCACTTGATATTGAAGCTTTCTCCTGCTAATCCCCCCTCTCTAACCTCTGTGTGCTCCTCTGAATGTCTTTTTTATTTCTTCCCTCTCTCTCCCTCCCGCTCAGTCTCTGGCGTCTCCCTCTGTGCCCCCAGTGCAAGCAGCTAAAATTAAGTGGTGCCACTTCTCAATGACACTTTAATGATAGCAGCACTGCTCCAACAGAGAGAAGGGAGAGGTATGAGCATCTGCTAAAGATAGGCCCTTCAGACACAAGCGCATGTCCAAACCAGTGCGTTGTCTCCCTTTGTCTGGGCTGCCAGGGGGACTGTGGGGGACGGGTGCGCTCTAATTAAGAGCGTCTGTAGGGAGAGCTCTGCGTATGGATGTGTGTCATTCCAGCTTGGCATCACCGTCACCTGCCTGGCACAGCCATTATGGTTGGCATCTGAGAAGAACAGGGGGCATGTAGCAAGGTGTGGCATTAAACTCACACATACAGACCCATTTAAACACATAGTTTTTGACAGAGTTTTTAGAAGTAACATGAAACTGGTCGCTGACTAGGACTAGACCTGACAAGCACATCCAAACACAACCAAACAACTGACATCACACCATTAGCTGGTCTACATTCAGTTAGTGGAACTGGTATGACTCAAACTCAAAAGCTCAGATTACAACACATCAATATCCAGAATACGGTGAAACTAAACTAACAAGACAGTCATGTAGAACAAATTACTTTTAAGTTTATTTGAAAAGTTGAGAGCATTACAATGATAAACTGCTGCAAATTTTGTACATCAGTGTGTTTTGTTTGAAAAATGATGTTCTTGTTTTAAAATCATGAATGGATGAAGAAGACAATATTGTAATATTTATAAAATACTAGTGTTTTAAACTAACAGATGACAACAAGGATCATTGTTTCAAGACATGTGACTAGGGAAACAGATGATAGGCGAATAGTTATTATTGTGTCTTGGATTAGTGTAAAAGGCATGAAATAAATAAATAAAAACATTGATATTTGTCTTCCCTACTTTAAATTTACATGTGTGCCTGTACTGTCACATGGATCAGCAGGTAATGAAGTTCCAACATGTTCTTAATGTCGTCAGCATTAAGCAAGTGGTTGATCAATTGGCCCACTACTACCCTTACAGCATCGATACTGTGTCAATATTGTAACATTAACTGCCAAAACACTGGTCATTACTTAACACTGCAATGGCAACTCTGAAGAACTCAAAAATACATTACGTTTTTACATTTGTTGTGAATTGATCTTTGTGCAAAACTGATTCGTTACAAGATTTGTGTGTGTGCTTTAAGGTTACACTGAGGTCAGAGCTGCAGGGAAGACTGCCAAGTGACATTTTAAGACGACATCACCCACTCCGTAGCACATACAGCCAGTGGGGCCTGAGCGGAGCAGACAGGCCCTCAGTGGTGCCCCCTCGCCTTCCGCCTGGCACTGCACACAGACCAGCACATGTCACTGTAGTGGAGGGAGATCAGAGCTGTTCTCTTCATGTCACATTTAACTACATCCATAGCCATTCAACACACCATCAGAAACTCCTTCAGTGAATGTACAAGACAGGCCTGAGTCTGATTGTCCACTTTAGCCCCCCTCTATGTTGATGTGAGAGATGCTCTTTTTTTTGAACACATAATTCAGAAAGATTGAAAGAAACCTTATACATGGATGTATATATCAATGGTTACTGGCTGCTTCCCTGGGATTATAACAAATAAAAAACATAATAATGTAATAATTAAAAACAAACAAACAAACAAAAAAAAACTTTACCAACTGTTTAAAGGGTCCATATTGTGCTATTTTCTGATCTCTGTTAAAATGTTGTTTCCTCTTCAAAAACATGCCCAGAGTTGTGTTGTGTTTCAATGACATTCTCCTGTCAAAAAGAGAGCACTTCTGGATTCACAAAAGTAAGACTTAATGTGGACTTTGACCTAAGATGCTTTTTGTGATATGGTCAAGCAATTTTTGTATTTTATGAGAATGTTTTAATGTAAATATCTAACAGTTTTTTCTTGTTAGAGTGGACTATCTTGCTGGGTGACTTCACTTTAGGACCTCCCATTTGTTGGTGGTGATATGAGCACTTGTGCTGGCAACCGTTATGTATACTGTGATCCAAAATAAGAAAAATGTCCTGACGAAGGTTTTGTGCTGAAACATAATTTAAAAATAAAATTTAAAAAAAGCTTTTGGGCATCGGACATTTGAGTGTACTATGCATTTTTTTCACTTTTTCATTGACAGAAACCCAACATACTTCAGCTGAGTACTTCTCACAAACAGAAAACACCCTGTTCTATTTTGTGATGTCATGTGATAATATGGTAATTTCAACCATGGGATTTTCAATCTCACTAAACTAAAGGAAAAAGGTGGAACAAAGCATTTTGATCTTTGGAGATGCAGACAGATTAATAATCCAGGAGCAAGCATGTGTGACTGAAACAAATCACAACTCCAGGTATGCTTTTGAGGAGGTAACAACATTATAACATAACTTAAAGCTCACAAGAGTCAATTTTGCAAAATATAGGGCCTTTAGTACAAAACAACATCATTTAAGCAAGTATTTATACAATGAGTGGTCTTGTGTTTCAGAAGTAGGATGAGAAATGGTAAAATATGAATATATGATTACAATACATTGATGGTAAAGTAGAAAGGAGTCCACATGTATTGGCCCAATCCATCAAAAATTAAGCTTTGTATTGAAAATAATTGTATTGTGACATCTAAATTGGCCATAGTAACTTAATTTAACAGTGAATTTGCCTCTCCGCATCAAACCAGGATCAAATGACAATGAATGCAACATAGCAACAATGACAGAAAATATGCACTCTTACCAAGTGACACAGAGGAATAATTAAACAACAGACAGACATTTTGGCAGCTTGCTCCAGAGATAGACAGTTGTTTTTAACAGGATTAAATCCCTTTAGGACATGGGCCACACATGAGGCACACATGCTACCCCTGGTTCATGGGGTGGACACACAGTCAAACAAACCGTAATTACCCCCAGCAGCAGAAAAAGGCATCTAATGTGCCAAATAACCCCACAAATTCATTTACATGCACATTTTGCTCTATTGATAAAACAGACTTCAGGCTACTTCTGCACTTTCTGATCTCTTTTATATCTGTTTTCACAAGAATCTCCTCATCGCTCCACACACCTTGAAGAAAATGTAATTGTGCGTCCGCTGTAGCATGGTGTACATGGTGATCAGCTCCGCAGCCTGTTGGCACATGACGACAGAGCGAGGCCTGAGAAGGGAATCAAATCATATTGGCTTGTCCTGTCACATTCTCATCAAAAAGCCTTGTTTGTTCACAGTGAAGGTATTGTATGGAAATTTAAACAGCAACAAATGGTCAACTCTTGCCACAAGGGGTCAGTAAAGGAACAAATGACACGTTAGCCAGTTAAATTGACCATTTGAAATCATCTTGAGTCTACGACAATGAAGTTTTAATAAATATATAATAACTGCTGTTTGTAGTGAGTAATATGGCTAAAAATGTATTCCAACCCTGCTCCTCTGATCTACGGTAATTCATCAAAATTTTCACAATTGATTCAAAAACATAAACAACCATTTTAAAGAAAGACACTTTTTTTTCTCTTCCAAAGTCTGCTCCAAACCACTTCTTCTGTCTGTAGATCTCTCAATAAAAGACAAGCATAAATGATGATTTCAAATGATTGGATCCTGACTGGAAAAAATATATACTGCCTCTTAGCGAGGTCGTCATTGTAAATGTGAAGGTGTTCTCAACTGACTTACCTGGTAAAATATTGAATGAATACATAAATAAATAAATCTATATTAATTGCACAACCCTCTAGTTCAAAACCTAATTCAAAAGAGAAACACAATACCTCAAAGAAAATCTATCATAACCCTGGATAATTTCTTACACAATCCAGTAATTACGACAAAACCTCATGACCAGGAAATGCACAAAAGACAGACAAATAATAAATGGTTGTAGGAAAATGTACACGTAAACTAACTACACACTGAAATGTTCTTTTTGTTTCATTCTTTCATTTGCCTATTCTCGGAGGAGTTTTTGAGAAAACCACTCAAGGACAGGTCAAAGGCGCATGCAGCAGGTAGCGCTATACAGTATTGTGGCAGCTCTATGGGAAAAGACGAGAAGAAAAAGGCCCAAATCACATAGAGCCTTTGAGGTTTTGTTACTCAATGGGGTCAACTGAAATCCCCCCCCTCTCTCTCCCAATATACAACGGTACACCCAACATTGTAGCATAACAAAGTGTGTTTGATACTTGTGCGGTGATTTTATTCTGATATCCTACCACATAAAGCAAGTAAAAAGTGCACATATGGCAACAACACAAGTACAGGCAATTGTTATTTTGTCTACCCACACCTGTCTTACCTGCACAATATTAGTGTGTTTACCTGTGACTGTGAATACAAATGATATCTTTGCAGGCTTTTTTATTCTGAGCTCGCACAAAACTAGTGGATTTCAATTACAGCTTTGTGTCTTGGTGGTGACATTGAGAGGTCTAGAACATGTCATGCTTCAACTTTTCTACTCTCTTTTCTTTCCAACTACAATGAAATGTAGTTAATGTGTTTTTCTTTCGTATGCTGTCTGAAACATATCCTTGTAAATGCATATGGTTTGCTTTCAAATATGTATATACACTGTACATGCTATTAATACACCCCAAACCATATGTCTTTTGAAAACTACCCCATTCTATCGCCCCAGGCATCTCAATCTACACTTCACTTCTCTGGGCCCAACCAAGGCTTATTGAGAAAATGTAGGGTGACCTGGGGACACTTAAGATTTGTGGGCGAAGGAACACTTTAAAAAAATGCGTGCGTGATTGAAGCTGGGGAGTTAGCTCTGAAGCAAGCCGTCTGTTCGTAACGCGTTGCCGTGTCGTGCGCTCTACTTTCTGAGAGCACGGGGCGGAGGGAGCGAACCGGAGCCGGGCGTAATTAGGCCACAATTTGAACTCTCTTAGTTCCTCCCCGAGAGCGGGCGCAAGGGTCACGCCAACTATTATAAATGGAGTTGGTGTGTATATGTGTTGAGGTGGAGTAATGTGTGAATGTATGTGGGGCCTATAAGCAGGGAAAGGGGAGCAGCAGACTCCCATTGGCTCAAAGTGTACTGTTAAATATAGCTTTAGCGGGGCGACCGGGCGTGTGGCTGGTTCAAGGTGCGTGCCATGCTTATGATGTTGTAGCCCCTGCTCCATGTTGTGTCAAGTGGCATAGATCATTCCCTTTTTCTTTTTTTATAAATGTTGAACAAAGGAGCAATGTTAGAGGCCAGGAAAGTCAGAGAGGAGGAAACTTTCAACTTATCAGCAAAGAACAAGAAAGTGAATAGATGAACAAATTTTTAAAAAGACACATATTATACACAAGTAATTATAAAGTCCTGCTAAAGTGCTATCTTAAAGCTTATTTTCTCCTTTAAAAAGTTTAATGCCATACCGTGGAATATTCCAGGCAAAGTAAAAATAAACAGAGACATTTGCAGACTTAGGACTAGTTAAAAGCGAAGCAATGTGTGACCTGTGAACTGGAATTGCATTTAGTTTTTATTTTATGTAGCAGGAGAATAGGTATGCATTATGAGTGTAAATAGGGGTTCATATAATTACATGTAAATAACAAATAACTTCACTTCTAATATTGTAAAATATCTAAGTGTTTACATATAGGATTATTTCATGTTCAGCAGTTCAAGAATTCAGTAAAATAATTCACCATAGAGTGAATATTACATTGTCAGGCGTAAACCACTTGGAAATGGCCTCTAAACACTTACCCGGATACTCCTTTGCTTTATAATTATTTCACCAGGAAATAAAGCACCCATAAATTAGATTTTTTTTCCACCTCAACTTGCTGATAGCCCATCTAGAGGCCACTGATCAATTAAAAAGTCCCTTTGTAACCTCCCCTGCACCCATACACACCGAGAGGCTCATCCTATTAATGAGCGGACGGCTAATTAAGACAGAAAAGCATGGGAGTCACTTCTTTATGATTGATAGGACTATATTCTCATCCTGCTATTTTGCATTTTAATGTTCATTAATAAACTTTTATTGTTTTGTTAATTATAATATCCACCTCCCATACTGAGATAATAACTAACCTGGGCAATTTGTACAGTTGGATCTTCAACATGACAATGACAACAGGCCACAACATACAATCAAACACATTTACCACATCACAGATACAAACAAAATTTAAAAAAAAGAACGTCTACAAAATAAGTATAAGTAGTAATCAATGTCCACTGCTTTGATGACCCCTAAGAAAGTAAAAAATAATAAACAAACCTATATGATTTTAAATCTATTTTAAACCTATTCATAAAAATAGCTTATCAAAGACATTCAGAAGACTGACTTGAGAGAACAGTCCCATATAGGTTTGTAGGCTCTTTATCTTTCTGTTTGGAAGTCCAGCCTAAAGAGTTGCTTAATATTGTATTTAAGTATGTTAGAAGCTACTACTGTGGATTCCTATGCATTCTCTATATGTGTGCAGTGTACACTGTGAGCTGGTCCTGAGGTGTGGGGCCAGGGACGCGCATGATGGATGGTGGAGGCCAGTTGATAGCACCATTACTCACTGACACACACAAGCTCTCATACACACTCAGTACACACTCAGTACACACCCGGTACACACCTGCCTGACACCTGTCCCCCCGTGGGGTCCAGCCGCCCCAGAGGCCACTGCCCCAGAGACCTGCGAAACCCAAAATGATTCTGCATGCCAGCAAAGCCACTCAAAGTTAGGGAAACGAGAGAGACTTGAAAACTTTGTAGGACATTTTCAAACTTTTTATTGTAGTTTTTGGGTTGTACAACTTTGCATGTCTTCATAATCTGTAAATATATGTATAATTTACTGTGCATATTGTTCAGCTTCACCTGTGTGTGAGCCTGTGGTTGTGGTGCAGCTTCTTCATGTTATTTTACAGTTATTGGCTGCGATGTATGCCATGATGACCTCTGGGCCTTTGGGATGATTCCTATACATAAATTAAATATAGTTTACCAATCCATTTAGTCACTGAAGAAACACACATGCACCTTGGGAAATGCAAGTTAATGCACACAAAAACTGTTTAGATTGTCACATATAGAATATATAGTTATAAACAGGCCTATATTCATTATATTTATATTTACACAGCCACATAATAATATTTGTGTTTGAGTTACATCTGTCAAAAAATGTATGGTATACACATTATATAATTCTTTACATATTAACACATAAACAACAAACAGAAATACTAAGAATATCTTAAAACTTCTAAAAAATAATCACAATAAAACTAAAAAAAAAATAGGGAGAAGCTCTAAAAAATTTGTGATATCGTAACTATGCATGGGTGTAAAATGTTTGTGTAAGAACTAGTTACTGAAGTCACAATCTGCTGTTGTGGTTCTGTCTTTTCCCCCACAGTAAAAACGTAAAGTGAGAGTAAGTGCTCTATAGATGTTTAAACGTTTCGTTAAACTGCGGTGCCGTGACACAGACAGCAGAAGATATTTCCATGGTGTGAGTGGAGAACAGACAGGCAGCTGGACAGAAACATTAGGAAGCTAATGTTATATATAAGGACTCACAGGGACCTGCTCGGGCGCACCGCGGATCACCTGGGGACACTGCAGCCATATGTTTAAGCTTTGTCTCGTCCTACAAAACTCAGTCTGCCCTTCATGTGATTTGTCAAAGGGCCGCACTCTGTGACAAGTACAGGGTACAGGAGGGCCCGTGATACCGAGAAATACAGCAAGTAGAAGGGAGAGGTGGAGAGGGGGAGCACTATCAAGGGAAGGAGAGTTAGGAGGAAATAAAGGAGAAAAAGATTGTGTTTCCTCAACACAAGATGCCAGAACTCAATACAACTTAAGCACAGCATTGTTAGAAAAAAAAAATAGACATGAATCGGACAAGCTCTCGAGTTCTGGCAGTGGTGAAGATATGGTGCCCAGATTTGCATCACTCAAAGATCAAGTAGTTTAGTTATAAATGCCCTTACTAGTTTACTACAAAACAAAATGTACAGTTATTATGAATCAACTAAATCTGTTCTATTGAAGTTGATCAACCATACTATAAAATATTACAAAACAGAATCCCTTTATCTCTTTGTCATTGGCCTACCAAATCACAAAGTACACTGCATTTTGAACATTTCACTCAAACTTTGTTTAGCTGTACTTTGGGCATTTTAGATACCTAAAAAAGAACTGCCATTCAGCAAAACCACCCATGCCAGGAATCAAACCTTAGTTGCTCCATTTAAATAGTACACCCTCTACAAGGTGAGCCGCGGAGGCACCCCCAAGTTGTTTTATAAAGTTAGAATAAGCTGTCGTTCATGTGGCGAGAGAAAATGTATAGGTTAAGGAGCGGCATGCCTTTGGGCGTCTCTCCCTCCCTGCGCTCTCTCCTCCCTTGTCCCATCTTTGCAGCCTTCCCTCCCTCCCCCATCCCACCTCTCACTCTGTCCTTCTGCGCAGGGGGTTGAGGCGCTGAACAGATTATAGCATAATTAAGGCGCTAAAGCAGCACATTATCCACCTGGTGGCTTATCCGGGGTGGCTAGCGTCGTGGCTAGGCTAATCAGGCTTCATATGTGTGTGTGCTTGGACAGGGCGGTGTGTGTATTTGCATTAATTGTGCGTTTGTATGGCAGTGTCTATCCGTGTGCGTATCCTGCACCATCTCACCTGATTAAGGCCTCTTATATGGATGTGTTAAAAGCATTAGATGAGAACAGCGATGTAATTCGTCATGTTTAAAGGATGGAAATTGAATCAGGGATTAGGAGGCGGCCAAATGAGAGCACATATACATACTCAGCTAACAGTGGGGACGTCATACCTGCACTTCTAACCTTCTGCGTCCCAGAGATTATACCAGCCACTGCGTTTTTTCTGTCTTCGTCAACTTTATTTCAGATCACTATTTGTAGAGATAAACCTGCAATTCTCAGAGGCCCCTTCTAGGAAATTCCCGACTGCCCTGTAAGTGGTTAAATTGAAAATAATTATATAATAAATAATGCAAACACACTCCAGAATGCAATCATAGAGTGCAGCGCTGCACAGATACTCGGGGAAAAGGGCCATATTATTAGGTTGGAGTGAGTACTAAGTGTAAAGTGAAATACCTCCGAGAGTCGTTTGATCCCTCAGACTTTATTAAAGCTAATAGGTTTATATATACCTCCCCGAGGCTGGTCAATTCATTAGTTGTAAGAGTTAGGAACTATTACACACACAACAAAGTCAGAGCAATGAGATGGAGAGGAAAAGTGCAAGTTGGAAGACTTAGAAAAGTCCTGCATTTCAAAACAAGCAGAAGAGCATAAAATTATATTAAAATGTCAATTTGAAAAAGAGTAATAATTAAAAGTCAAATAAAAATAAATACATATTTTTGAAATAATAACAATATAATAAGATTTATAATAACATTTTATGTAAACAGATAAAAAAGCCAATTATAACAGCAGTGTCTTTGTCAAGGGCGCTCACTTACACTGCAGAGGGGCAAAAGCTGATCACTGGGAAAAACCTAGAGATGCTTCATATTATAACAATAAAAATGACTTCAACAGGGCACTCTTAAATAAAATTTTACAGTTTTATCCAAATTACTAATTCCAAATTGTGTTTAAAGGCATTTAAATATAATAAAAATTTAAACTTTTGTTAACATAGAAAAACGTGGAAATGTAAAATGAACAAAAGGAAATTAAACAGTGTCTGAATAGTTGCTACTACACATAAAAAGGATTTGCAAAAAGTAGAAATACAGATGTGGAACTTATTGTAGTGCAGTGTATTACTGAAGCATCTGAGATCAAGAGAGCGGACCGAAAATGACTCCCACGGGTGTCATATTATTTTTAACCTTTACGTCTCACCTTCCTTAGGGGTAATAATAAAATGACTTATTTTGCAGGGAAGAGCTGCCTTCTATATTTTAAAGTCTTTAAAATGAGTTTGGTTTCACTGCTCAATTGATAAACTTTTGCTTTGTGAATTACATTTGGTGTGTTTCAGAAAGGAAGCTATCTATATCTTTGTAAAGCTGTTCATGGTAACCCTCTCTTTAAAGGGAAAACTTGGCATGTGAATCCTACCTGCTTTTCAAACTCTGAAACTGAGGAATAAATCTGACAGAAAGCATCAGTACAGAAAGGCTGAGTCACAGTCAAGGGCACTTTTCATATTCATATCAGGGAGGACATGTGTGATCTGAAACTGCTCTTAAATAATGATGCTTCTGTCCACAATACACCGGCATATGGCCTAAAAGAAGAGCGCAACTTTTAATCTGAGAATGTATTTTTTAAAATGCACTAAGATTTATGCATATTTTTGTTCAAATAAATATTGTTTAATCTAAAACGTAGAAATATGTTTCTGTGTTAAGCCAGACATGCAGCCATCTGATTTGTGAGAGATTCACCAGAAGGACATGCTGTAGGTATCAGTGAAAAACATTGGGGCTCTAATATCGCTAACATATGCAACTTTTGATTTACTGGCTGCACATTTTTATACATTTCCACTGTTTAAACACAGAGAATATGGCTGTATCTACACGTTCTAACTTCACATTATTACTTCCTCTATAGAGCTAGTCAATATGACAAAGAAAATAAAGTTGATTGTTTTTCCTCATATTGATCAAACTAAATATTAGATTCTATTTTATGTTGTCTTATTAAAATCAATAAAAATGCTTTACTGAACAAAAAAATACTTTTTTTTTTTTAATAACAAGACTTAACACAAAAATAGACTATTTTGTCTGAATTCTGCTCCAGCTCTGCTTGTTCTGTGTTTACTTTACATCTTATTAACATTAATAATAAAACAAAACAGTACATACCAACAGATTATACATAATTAATTGTAGATTCAGTGGATTCAGTGTTTTTATGTGGCCTATTTTTAAGAACTAAACATGACTCACATTTTTGCTACCAACTTTTTCCCCCAAACCGCAATTTTTACAATGTCAAAATGACACAGCTGCTCACACTGGGTGGGTTATTATTAACCTTAGAAAATATGGTTGTTTTTTTTTTGGTCTTCACAATTGACCATATTTATTTTAATATATTCTGTATGTATTTAAATTGTGATTGAAAGGATGGGAAACTGGAAATCTAAAATTAAGGAAAGGGAACTTCCTTAAAAGTTTAACTTATTGTTTTTATGTTTATTGCAATGACGTAAATATAATCAAACCAATATCTTCCAAGTTAAGGCTCAAATAGTTAATTTGAGTAATGCGAGAGGTGAGAGCTGTTGTGAGCAGGGTGTCATGGCGGCCCAGCCTGTCTCCATGATCTAGTGCACGCTTTTTTTGTTTATAACTTTACTTTATGCGTGGTTGTGCTGTAGCTATTCTGGTGCTGAATGTGCTGGATGACTCTGTCTGCAGCTCAAAGACAAAGAAGGACGGTCATTAGATGATTCTGTGACATCAGGTACTGTACCCCCCCTCTCTCTCTGCCCCTGTTCTCCAACATTTACGCACTTCTTTCTTGCTCTATTTTTCTATTTCTTCCTCCTATGCATGGATACTTTTCTGCGCTGAAGGCCGTGGTCCATCCCAGTCATTTCCTGGTATGGAGCTCCATCTACAGATTCAGAGGATAACTGCAGCTCCCCAAACATCTGCGTGCAAGGAGGAGAGACAGATAAACTGGCACACACCTGCACGTTAACATATGCAAGACTAGATTAAAATTAGTGTCATCCCAATGCACTGCCAAAACCTGAAAATACCAATGCTTAATAATACCGATCACAATAATAATGAAAATACAATAGTCATTTTAACACAAAATAATGGTTCAACTCTTATCCAAATCAAGTATGAAAACAGAAACTGCTACAACAATCCCTCACCACTGTGAAACACTATTAGCAAAGATAAGCCTTTAAAATAAAAACTAAACAACACTAAACTTGGCTGACTGTCAATTTGCCTGATCTCTATCCCCCCTCTCTCCCCAATTCACTCTTCCAATCCTGAAGTTAACTTAGTAAGCAACTAACTAGTGCCTCATAATTAAGTTATTATAATGAATAAGCTATAGATCATAAAAACATTGTCTTCTTAGTCTGGCTATTAACATTAAAGGCTGAACAAATCTGCAGTAGGTTTCCATGCATGACTTAGCCATGTGAGCTGTTATATCTGTGTAATAAGTGATGGATGAGTTAGCTCTTTCCATTCTTCATTTTACGTTTTAGCCTCTCAAAGTCATTGTTTCCCCAGAGAGAGGTCATTGTGCTGGTCAGAGCTTTTGTCGCTACACTCACCTCCCACCACTGACCACACAGGGAGAGCAAATTATACGCTGAATACATTTATACTGTATATAAGAAGGAATTTATGGAGTGGCTATTTATATTGTGGTTGATAGAACAATTTTGCTGACTACCATCGGTTAAAAATGTAAATACTTTGTGCTTAGCTTCACCGATACCGATACATTTTTAACCGATGGAGAAAACATAAACTAATATTTATTGTTTAAAAATGTGGATTTGTGAAAGGAGTGAAGAACAACTATGCAAGTTTTTTAAAAATCTGAAATTCCATCTTAAAAGGTTCATTTTTTTTTCCAAGCCTAGAAAAATGGAGAGCTTGGTGAGCAACCTGAAAAAAATCTATGACAAATCACTGTATGTTGAATAACTCCAACTCCAAGTGAAGTTTTTTACAATAGCTGTATGGATATCAGGTACACCGTGGTAAATTTTAGGCCTATAGGCAAAACTATAGGCCGTCTTTGACTCCCTCACCCATCGGGAGCTCGCAGACAGCCATTATTGAAAGTCAGTCCATGGGGGTCTTTCCTGCGCTGTTCACTCATTGTCCCTAGAACAATTTCAATTTTAATAGCTTTTAGTATGTAACCAATCATAACAGTCACCAAAAGGAGAGTCACACAGACCGCGCACAACCAGAGCCCCTTGTTGAAAATAGAGCCATCAAAAATGAAGGCCATACCAGACAACAGACAGAGACAGACACATCCCCGGAGCATCTTGTAATTATCCCTGTGGACGGGCTGCCTCTAGCTGGGCTCAACCACAGGCCCAGCCCCCCTCCTCACTCCTCACCCCTCTGCTGCTAATTTCATCCCTGGGATTAGCCCCTGCTTGCTTGTCTATCTTGTAATATTTCTTGGGGGTGGAAAGCTGGAATATCGCCTTGCCCTGCTTATAATAGGGACTTACTGAAGCGGGCCGGGCGTGCATGTAGCTCCCTCATGCCCACCATTGGGCTCTGCTCCTGTTTCAGAGGAGGGAAAGGGGGATGAGGGAGGTGGCTCTACCGGGAAGTGACCGCAGTGAAGAAGTGAAGGTGAAAGAGAAAGCACGGTGCTCTGCTACCTACCTGCAGGGCAATGCAAGCTGTTTTCTTTATGCAGAAGAGAGAGAGGGGAAGAAAGATGGAGAGGGAGCAACATACTGCATGCTTAGAGTCTTTGTTTAACTATCTTTATGGGGCCAATTTGTCTGGTTTTCAAGTGTAGTGACAGTTACCATTGCTAACATCACACCTAAGAGAAAGTATGTGTATGTATTGTATGTTTTTGCCAGATTTGAATGCACTCTAAAGACCATAATATTAGGCCTGTCACAATAACACATTTTGAAATGCGATATATAGCTGAAGTAAATATAGACAATAACAGATAATAATACTAATTTGTGCCACTGACAGAATAACCCAAAAGCAGATTTAGACCATATAATATAAATATATATTAATAATCTAAATCTGCAATACTGTTAAAAGGCCATGGGCTGCAATAAATTAACAGCAGACTGAAACAACTTAGTACTTAGGGTGCATCTGGCTTTAATCTTATCGTTTAGTCTAGAAATAACAATATATTTACCAGTAATGCAAAGAAAAAGTACACACAATAAACACTGGCCCGAAAAAACATTGTTCCAGCTTTCATATATTGAACGATTATCATGACAGGCCCATATTATATTATATTTTTTGGCAGTTTAATTTTTGTTATTATTATATAGATATATATGTACAGCTCTTACATTTCTGAGTCAATTTCACTGACAAATATAGTGCTTTTTTGGGTGTTTTAAAGCTGTAGTGCAAGCACATCACTGATCTGTGGTCGTGTCATTTTGATAAAAAAAAAAAAAGAGACGTAACAATTTGAGAGGTTTTGACAAATTAGACCTCACCATACATTGCAGAGATGGTCTCAGCTCTTCATCTTGTGGGTCGTGCCGCGTCCGTCCATCTGCTGGTGCTGTTTGTCTCTTCCTGCACTGGATGACCTATAGCCCCATGTTTGTGACGGGCTCCTCTCCATCACTCCTGGCTCTCATTACAGCTGTGGACGACCAGGCTGTCACATAATTAAAGGCAAAGTTATAAATGACCATCAGGCCATAACCCATATTTCACAGGTGGCTGCATATTTATTTATAATTTTTCACCTTTAAATGTGTTTCTTATGCAAATGAGAGCCAGGACACTTTTCAATTAAGTTGTGGCCAGTCCCTCTAAGACCTGTAGGCGCTTGTTATTGAGTAGTGAGTTTTGTGTTATCAGTCAAAACTTATTATGTGTAAAAACGTAAAATGTTGTGTATGCTGGACCCCCTTCCAAATTTCTTTACAGAAACTGCCCATTTTTCATCCTCCAGTAAGTGTGCGGAAATGATGAAGCCTCTAACATATTTGGCCTCTCTTTGTCTCTTCCTTGTACTCACTGATAGAGAGGTTTAACTGCATATTATACGAGCACTTGGCAGCTAAGCTGGTACCTATGTATGGTTCTTTTATGGTGACAGACAGAGTGTCCCCCACAGCCTCATTTTCTCCTTAATTGACCCGCAGAGGAAAGCAGCTGAGCGCCTCCCACAGTTACCTCCGGGGGAGCGGGAGAGGGTGTTCTGAGCCCTGTCTGCTCCAGCACAGGGTGTATAGGGCTTGTGGAGAACAGAGAGAGGAGGGATGGTGTGATCTGCAGTTGTAAACCAGCGGAGGAACATGTGTTTCTGATGCTCCGAGGAGCCCATCACAGTATGGAAGAGACGCTCTGAGGTAAATGTAAGGCACAGTCTGCCTGCTACAATGTGTGTGTGTGTGTAGCTCTGCCCTCTGCCTGGTGCGTAAAAAACCTCCATTAATTGAATTCCCCCTAATTTCCCGTCAGCCTGGCCTTGCGGAGCGAGACGCTCGCCTGCCAGCCATGGAGCGCCACACTTCAGGTATGGTGGATAATGGAGGATGACATTTCTGTCTTAACATGCCTGAGGGCAGCATGTGATACATGGCTTTCTCTATGAAGGTTAAACTCAGCTAACCTGCCTTTGGCGTTTCATTACCCACTTGTTAAATACTCTTTTGGTAATAAAATGATTAAGAATTTTATTGCTTCTCTCCAATGAGGCCTCTTTTCAAAGGGACGTAATGGCTCTGGAGATGGACATGTGTGTGTGTTTGTGTGTGTCCAGACTGAGCATCCATAGTCCTGCAGACCAGTGTCTATAAAGCTAATGAGAGTGATATGCCTCGCCATTATTCTCAGCCAAACGACCAGGCCGCCATTATCACTAAAGGAGCAATACCTTTCCTCTCTGCCGGGGCACATTCAAATAGACATGTTTTACATACAGCACTCTGTGTCTTGAAGCGAAGTGAAGTATTTCTACTAAAATGAATGGGCCTGACTATTTTTACACCACAAGTTAAGTGCTGTGGCTATAGCAACGGGACATAAAATATTATATCCGAGCCATTAACAGGAACCACAAGCCTTTCCTAAGCCAATATGGTTCCACGGTGGCTTAGCAAATCACACCCGGTGTCATTTTGCCTGTAAAATTAGCAATAAAGGGACCTGCAAAACTCCACACAAAAACCTATGCATTGTTCTCTTTTTTTCACAGAAACAGAAATATGGACAAGAGCTGTGAGCTTTGTTTTAATAATTACATTTTTAAAATAAGTTAATTCATCAGTTAAACCTTCTCAAGTTTAAATGGCCCATCTTCCCCTGGGCCAGAGGAGTCAGCTCTGGCTGGTCCATCTAAAATATGATGGCAGCCTGCTCTGCTGTGCTCCACTGGACCCTGTCCAACACCTGTTCTCCCATCAGGGGTTGTTGTGTCGGCGTGGCCTGGCTGTGCCACTATACAGATTGGCACTGCCCAGTTGGGGCAGCAGAAATGATAAAGTATGGGACTTCCAGTGAAAAAAAATGTAACACGTAATTAGGAAGGAGGTCTGCAAAGGCCTTTTCTGTGGAGGGTCTGTTTCATTTTAATTTATCAAAGCATGCCATACTGTTAGTGACAGGAGAGAGGTCCCCTCTTCCACAAGCACCAGAATTACAATACGTGTAGGCTCAGGAGTGTGGGCGAGCCTAGTATCTCAGAAATAGTAACCACGTTCATTTACCAGGTAAAACTCTTAACTTGAGTGTCTTGTTGTCTTCCCTGCTGTGTATTTCCAAAACTTAGTCACCAGAGGGAGACAGTGAGTCAGATATCCTCATTCCTTGTGCTAGGCAGCTAATTAATAGGCCTACAACAACTGCTAAAATGTTCACTTTTCATACATGTATGACCTAACTTTGCATGTGTCGTCTGCTCTGTGTCTTTAAACGTGAACTGCATAAGCTCAGAGCTCTAGAGCCGGACACGTGGTTAATGAGGGCGCATTCAATCAAAAAACTAAACTCGCATGTTAAAGTGTTTCATGAATTGGTAATAATATTAATTCTGTTCAGTCCGGAGTTCATTGAAACTACAGACGATGCTTACCTGTCCGTGATGTCGGTGCGGGCTCTGTGGGGGCAGTGGCTGAGCGGGTCTTGGGGGAGGGACCGCCGGGCCGCGCTCAGATCAGAGGTGATGACACACGCCGCGCTCAGTCCTGGAGTCGGGAGTAAATCGCTGACAGCATGCTGCATCAACTCGCAGGCTTTTCTTTGAACTGAAGTTACTTGCTGCTTTGCACTGGAACATAGAGGTAAGACTGCGCTATTATTTCAAATAAGGCACTGTGCATAAAGATATGATATTGGAGTAGATGTTATTACTTTTCTGGCAGGGTACTACTTTTAGTCGAGTCTGGTTCCACTGTCCACAAATGTTTTGTCAACACTGTTCTAAGCTGGCCAAATAGGCCTACAAAAACATGTCATCAGACTAGGGCACTTATGGCATCTGGAGTTACTGGCTAAATACAAATATTTACTCGTATATTGTGGCTGTTTCTTTCAGACCATATACATCATATAGTTTGAGAAAATTACATGTAGACAATAAAAAAGTCTGAAGATAGTGAAGTGCATTAAAAAAAATACCCAAAGACAGTCGCTCAATAACTCAACAAAACAAAACAATTGCAGATAAACACAATGATAGTTATTTCTACAATGTTTACGACATTTTACCTGAGTAAACGATCTCATAGAGTGACCATGCATGCTTCAGCAAGTGCTATTCAATGTCTTCCTAAAAGCTGGCTTGAGCAGTTGGCTGGCAGGCCATTGATCCATTGGCTGTCAAAAACAACAAATGAGCATTTGCTGTGGGTCACTGGTCAGTGACGAGCCCAGTGCTCTGTGTGTGAAAGCAGTCCTCAGACTGGTCCAGCCCAGGGCCACTGCTCACACAGCATCTGCAGAGCTCAGCTATGTTCAGTGCTTTAGTGATACTGAGGAACTCATGCTACTACAGTGAGCAGCCTTTACTGATTCACTCACACATGTGCACAGAGTATGACTCATCTGATTTTGTGTACATTTGTATAGCACATATATGCATATTTGCTGCTTATAATGTGCTGCTGCTGAATGTTGAGACTGGTGACTCTGGTATGTTTCTGTTTGTGTGTGTGTGTGTGTGTGTGTGTGTGTGTGTGTGTGTGTGTGTGTGTGTGTGTGTGTGTGTGTGTGTGTGTGTGTGTGTGTGTGTGTGGTGTGGGTGTGTGTGTGTGTGTGTGTGAGTGTGAGTGTGTGAATGTGTATATATTTGGTATGCAGGCCTGGCCCAAAGAGAAAGAGCCTGGGGTTTTATCTGACCTCTCCCAGAATGACCTTTCACCCCTCAAGACAGGCCCTTTGTGTGTCCAGCGCTGAAGCCCAGGACAGCGTGTGTGTGGGTGTGCGTCTGTGCACATGCGACCGCATTAAAACTTCAGGCCACATCAAAGTCCTACTCAAACATTGTTATTTGGATTCACCTTTGACCTTGTGGTCATGAGACCCCTATAGCTAAAACATGGCTGCAAAATAGAGAATTTTAGGAGCTCTGCATTAATTAGCACAAAGTCCAAGAAATACTGTCATAAATTTGTTGCTATAATATCAGTATTATACAGTTAACTAAAATAATCTTGATTATTCAGATCAAGTCACAATAATACACATAATTTGAGCCATTTTAGATGCAAAATCAAGCCAATTCAATTGAACCTAAATTCCACAAGAGTAGCCTACATCTAAATGTTGCTGTGTATATGACATGGTGACAATGATTGATGACTGATGATAAATGATTGTTAAATCATGATGTTTCTTCTCTTCTGCTTGGTATTTACTAATCTTATATTGTAATATCTCTCTATATAAATATAACCTTTCCAGCTTTAATCAAGGCAAATCAAACATATTTCTAGCCAACTTATAAATATATAGAATTAATTAGCCATTAAAAATGACTTTGTGTTAATATCTTCATATAGTGTTGTGGTTTAACTTTACACTCAGGGTCTAAGGTTGTGGTGGGAACGGTCTACAGGGGTCATAAAGCAGCACAATAGTGTCTCTCTCCCCAGGGTGAAAGAGAGACAGAAAGAGAAGAAAAGGAGGAGGGGTATTAAAGGATCTGGCACTTCCACATGTGGGAGAGGGAGTGAGAGAGAGGGGAGGGGGTGTCAACAAAGCTTGGCTAAAACACTTAATACACTACTTATATCCTAGTTTTCAGACAATTATGTTTAACTTTTTTGTAAAAATCATAGCCCATAAAATTCATAGCATAGAAGTAAAGATTTTAGCTCACAATTATGGAATACAGCTTCTTTTTGTTTAATCTACTTCCTGTGTGTTCCCCGGTTGCCTGGTTGTAAATAAAAGCGTCTCTTTAGTCTAAGGTGTGATTGCTTCCTTGAGTGCTGGTTAGGATATGACAGGGCTTTTTGTCTGCAGCCTCAGTCTGTCTGCACTGTGGTGCTGGGGCTTTGAAAGTCTTTTAACATATGAAAGTCTGGAGGCTGTAAGGTGTCTGTGTGCACAAATTATGTGTGAGAGGCACAGGGCTAAAACCGTGAATAAGGCAATTGGCACTGTTGTATTAGCTGGTGTGATTTAAGGCAGAAATGTTGACAGCTAGTTGTATAAAGTTGAATATGTATTTTAATGGGTTAAATCTTGGTTGGTTGGCCTGTCACAATAATTACTATACAGACAGGTAATTATTATTGTTTCAAAATATTTTGGTGTAATATATCACTATCAAAATGTCTTATGGTGACAGGCCTTGTGTTTTTTTTATTTGAAGACTGTGGCCCTATACCAGGATTTATTATGGGCAGCAATAAGACATTTTGACCCAGTAATCTGACTAGCCTTTAATTAAGAGGACCTGCAAGTTGTAAGTGACAGTTACGTGCTATGTGTGTGTAGTGCCTAGCATTTGGCCAGTCAAAGGATGTGGTATGTCTCTCCCTGTCTAGTTATTTCACCATTGACTTGTGTAATAATAACTGTATCTGATGGGATCGACACATTCTGAAGCTTGATATATTGCTACAGAGAAATATTGCGATAAATATAATGTTGAAAATACTTTATGCCTTTGTGACAAAGCAGGATAATCCCAGGAAACCAATTTTTAAATAGACAGTATAATTTAAAAGCCTGAGCTGCAACAAATAAATGGTAGAATGATCAGTCATAGCAGTTATTTAGTCAACTCTCTAGAGCTCAGAGCTCATTATATTACATAAAAATAACAAAAACCTCCCCACTATTGCGAAGAAAAAGTACCCATGATAAATATTGAGCCTCAAAATATCTTGTTCCAGCATTCATATAGGGGGCAATAAGTTGATATTGTAATAATTGTGACAGGCCTATGAGTACTCACAAATTGAGTTCTACAGTGTGAGGTTGTTGAATAAAAAGTACTTTCTAAGTGGTTGAGAATTTATGAGCAGAAAAGAATAAAGAGACCAGAGATGCTGGAGAGAAAAAAACAGAGGGAGTTGTGTCTGCCGTAGGTCAGGGTGCCCTGACTCTGTTATTGCATCTGATTTTATGGCATGCTGTGTGGATAAGAGCCATCTCTCTGGAACTACAGTACTGTTTATGTGTTAATAGCCACGTGTGCCTGGAATCATCTGTGTGTGTGTGTTTCCACTGTGGGTTTGTCTCTAAGCCACACAAAAACACACAATATACCACATTTCTAATATTTATCTTTTTTAAATTGTTTTATTTTCATCTATTTTTCTTTGGCAAGGCACCAATGGGGAATTCCTATGCAGGCCAGCTGCGGACCACGCGTTTTGAGGAGGTCCTTCATAACTCCATTGAAGCGTCTCTCAGGTCCAACACTGTAGTGCCTCGGCCTGTGTTTGCACAGCTGTATCTGGAAACTGAGCGGCCGCTAACACAAAACGGTACACTTGTCCATAAAACCTAAGTTACTGCGTTGTCTAATAAAAGTTAATATTGTTTTATAGAACAGCATTATTGACTGTAATATTTGCAGGTCGAGCAGAAAACAATGATTACTATGATGACGAAGAAGAGGGCTCAGACTCAAACAGCCCTCCAATACCATATCAGATGAAGCCTCCTCCTGAAGGCTCCTGTACAACAGATGGTACGTATAGTTTATATACTGTACTCCTGCTCCACTTTGATCAAAGGAATCTACATAAGTAAATAATGATTGTTTTTATTATTGGTGCAGGGTTCTGTCAGGCAGGACGAGATCTTCGTTTGGCATCTTTGGCATCAGCTCCTCTAGATGTGCCTCCTGGTTTTATACTGGTTGGAGTAAAATCTCACTCTCTCCAAGACAACGTGTTGGTGTGTGCTGTAGATCACCGCTTTCTGCCTGATGAACAGGGCTGCAATGCACTGCTGGGTGAGAAAAGAGATAGTAACACAACATTCAAAAATGAATAAAAAAATCTGACTAAAATCTGGAGCTCTTTTAGGTTTTCTTGGAAACTGCATGGGTTGTGGACAGCAGGGCTTCCGCTATTTTACAGAGTTTGCCAACCACATTAACCTGAAGCTGAGCACCCAGCCCAAAAAACAGAAGCACTTAAAGTATAATTTGCATCGTAATAACAATGGAGTCCTGGTCAAAGGAGCTCCCATCTGCTGGAGAGGGCATGGTGAGTGTCACAGAATCTAATAAGAAACCAGAAAAGCTTTTGTCCCTAGTTTTGTATGTACACATCGCAACACCTTAACTCACCTGTGCACTGAACTGGCCAGCTGGACAGGTTGGGAAAAAGCAGAGGTGAAAGTTGAACCATGGTTTGAAATTAGAAACCATGGCTTTTTTGTTAGACTTAGACAAAAGGCTTAGACAGACTTTATTGATCCACAAGGGAAATTATTTAGACATCACAATATAATGTAATAACAATGAGTAAAAATATAAATGGTAATAATACATTCTAAATAAGTAGCAAAAAGATAACAAGAGACAGGTGTCAAATAAGGCATAATTATATAAATGTATATGTACAAGTCAAAATAAATTAGAAAGATAAGTAATAAAATATAAAAAAGTCAGTTATATACAAGAGGTCATAGGAGGTCACAGCAACAATGATATGATTGACAGGACAATGGGTTATCCGTTACACAAGGGTGAGTTGTACAGTTGTAGAGAGTATTATCTGTTACATAAAGGTGAGTTGTTGTACAGTTGTATGGAGTATGGTATGACTGTAGGCCTGTATCTCTCACTGTTTGAGCAGAGCTGCTCCCCCAGCAGACAACAGCCAAGTACAGGGCGCTGGCTACCACAGACTGGTAGAAGATCTCCAGTAACTTGCTGCAGATATTGAAAGACCTGAGCTTTCTCAGGAAGTAGAGTCTACTCATGCTCTTCTTGCACAAAGCATTATTGTTCTCCCTCCAGTCCAGCCTGTTGTTCACTTGGAGGCCAAGGTACTTGTAGCATTCCACTATTTCCAAGTCATGGCCCTGGATGGAGACGGGCTCCAAAGGTGTCCTATTTTTCCCCAAGTCAATCACCAGTTCCTTGGTCTTGTCAACATTCAGTAGCAGATGTTTTGCCCTGGGACCACTCCAGAAAGTTTGCAATCAAAGTCCTGTACTCCAGCTCCTGTCCATCTCTGATACACCTAACCACTGCAGTCTTCAGAGAACTTCTGCAAGTGGCAGGACCCGGAGCTGTACTGGAAATCAGAAAATAAATACAATTATGCAGTATATATTAGACTTGGACTTGGACACAAAGTATCCAAAAGGGAAATTATTTGGACATAATAGCTCACGCATCAAAATAAGTATGATAATGAAGAGCAAAAATATAAATGGTAATAATAGATTCAAAATAAGTAGCAAAACTAGCAAAAGACTGGTGTCAAATAAGGCAGAATTATATAATTGTATAAGTAAAAAGAAAATGCAGAAATATAGTAATACAAATATATCTCAGCTATATACAGGAAATTGGAAGGAGAGTGCAAAGATTAAATAATGATTGACAGGACATAAGGTTATCTGTTACATAGTGGTGAGTTGTTGTACAGCTGCATGGAGTATGATTGCTAAACAGCATATAGACATAATTTTTGCATGGTGTTTTCAGATGGCAGAATAAGACAGCTAGAGTCTAACTTGTTGGAGGGACAAATGCCAGTGCCGCCACCACCAAACATGACACTCACTCATCTAACAGTTGGCTACACAGGTAATACTAGCTGCACTGAGAAAAATATCTTATTACCTTTGCTTAAGTTATTAAATCATTTCTCATATGTTTTTTAGGCTCACATGTGGACCAAGTGAGTCAGATTGTTGAGGCTTCTCACTCACTACAAAATGGTGGTGATCCAGTTCCACCTATTAATCCTACATCTTCAAACCAGGCTGGTCCTGGGAGAGTTACATCTACAGGTTAATCTTTATGTCATGTTTACACTTTTAGTTTGTTACGTTAGTGACGTAGCCTCTGTTAGTTAACAGTAAATAGGGGAAAGCATTGTTGGCATTGTTATGTTAATTAGACTAAAGCCTGTTAGACTTTCTGAAAGGGGTGTCTTTTTGTTATCCCTGTTTTCTCCTCCCTTTTCCTCTTACTGTTACTTCTAAATATTAGGGACTATAAAATGTCCCTTTTGTTGTTTTCTGTCTTGCATTCCTGTTCAAAGAAAAGCTTCCTTCCTGTTTGTACTGCCTGTTCATATCGCACAGTTAAAACCAGGACACATAGGAATACTATGATATACTTTGATAGAAGACATGTTTGTTTGCATTATTTCATAGTAATTACATCTTATTTAGAATATTTTTATATTTTAAGGAGTTCCTGCAAATGCTGGCCCACCAAAAAAAAGACATAAGGGCTGGTCTCCTGAGTCGTCATCTACAAATACAGTTTCAGAAAATTCCAAATCATCACCACAGTTAGCAGTATCACAAAACACAAATGGAGTCCGGGCAGGTATAACCTGTACATTACGAATATATTGTATCATATGTTGTTTAAACTAAACCATATGTTTATCCTTTGTTTGTCTTTGTTTTCATTCATTTAGAGATAGAAACCCTGTTAAGTTCATCACAAGGGTCTTTACCATCCCTGTCTGTGCCTGGACTGTCTGTGATAGTCCCTGATCAGCTGCTTCAGACCTGCAGGCTACAACCTGTCATCTTCAAAGGTCAGGAACCTCCCAGACCTTCTGTCTAGTTTTACTGTATATTCAGTAAATTACACCAAGGCGAATGGCATCAGGATGGTGGGATGTTCTTCAGGTCATGACCCCTTATAATTGTTAGCCATTAGACAGAGCAGGTAAACGGGTAAGGTGAAGTAAAAATAAGCAGATGGCTTTTTGGTTTCCCACAGTTATCACATTGCTTTGTAGCTCTGAATATGAGATGGGACTTTCAGCTGTTATATTGTGAATACACTATTCCTTGTTAGTTTTGCTGATTTGTTTTCATGAAGACGACTATAAATATTTCTGTATCGTAGGTCATGGGCCTCTCCCTCAGTTTACTGGGAACACCAGTGACACTCTGGTCAGCTCTCTGCTGCACAGCTGTTATCTGAGCTCTCAGACTCTGCCCAGAGTCTACCAGCATTATGGACCTTCACCCATCCAGCCACTATCCACCGAGATGCAGATACTACTTACTGTTTACTATCTTGTTCAACTGGGTAGGATATATATCAAATGCTCAGGAGATGAAAACAGATAAAGATGACTGGGTAATCATTTCCTCCATATTTCTCTCTTTTTTAAGGCCCTGAACAAGTTCCTCTTATTGAGGATTTGGAGCAGATATTTATGCGATCATGGAGGGAGTCTCACCTGAGTGAGATTAGGCAATACCAGCAGCCCCAGACACCCACCACACAAGGCCGGCATTATGGCCTAGAGGTTAGAGGCATACTTCCTTCTCTATCGCTGAAGTGCGGTGAAATCTAACAGAAATCTATAGGTTCATATTTCTAACTTGTACATATCTATTTTAGGTCCCAGCAGCAGTGGCCGGGGTTCCACAGCATCTGTCCCTCCCACCACAAGGCCAACAGCCCTTGACCCCCAGCCAGCTCCCTTGGCTGGCTCAGCTGGCTGCTTCGTCCTGTGGGGAGGGTCTGATTGTGCTTGGGGAGCAGGTCACATCTTTGGCCCAGGGTCTGCAGTTAACATTTAGCAAACTCATGGATGGACATCTCAAAAACACAAGCTATGTGGTCATCATTGTCACTCAACCAGGACAAGAAACCCAATCTTGTGTTGTAGTGACAGGTAAGACTTTATAGTGAAGTTTTGTACATAGAGAAAGTCATTATGATTTTTTTATATTACATAGTTACAAAGTTGTTATTTGGTCACAGGCAAGCACCAATGTCGTGCTTTGGCAGAGAGCATGTTTTCTCCCACTGAGGGTCTAAAGGAGATCAACCAGCAGCTCTCTACTGGTTTTGCCCAAGAGCTCATACAGTATTGTAATGTCCTCGGGCAAGGTTTGTATCTCTACCCTTTTCTGCTGAATCTGATTCATAAGTCTGTCATGTTTAAACAAAAGACATATAATGCACCTTTCCTTTCAGATGGTGATGTGGACTCTATTCTAAACAGTGCTACATTTGATGGCATCGAGTCATCTCCTGTAACAAACAAACAGGAGCCATCTGAGAGGAGCCTGAAAAACACTCCTAGTCCCAAAGACAAACACGGACAGAAGGATTCACCAGCAGAAAATTCCAAAGACGCCCCACGAGTCAAGGACAGAGTCAACAGCCTCAAAGATATCTGCACAGGTGAGGGACATGTTCTGCTCCACATTAAAGACAACATATTATGCTTTCTTGGGGTATTTATCTAAAATGGCTTAATAATAAGAACATTGACTTACTGCTCAAACCTGGGAACTGAGAAACCCCGCCTCCTCATAGCTGTATTTTACAAGCAGCAGATTTTGATTTATATGTTTTTATTGTACAGAGTAGTGGGAGGAGATTATGTGATTATGTGGGTTATATGAAAACATTTTGGAGGTCTTGAGCCTCAAATGCTGGATAATACAGAACTACTCAAAAATGCACACTCAACAATGAACACTTTTGTAACATTACTTTAGATTTGTTTTGATTTTGTTGTTGTTTGTATTCTTAGAATATTTTGTTCAGTGGCGAGAGGTGCGTCCAATCCAACTGGCCGTGGCGAGAAAGCTGCTGTCCCATGTGTGCGCTATCGCAGACTCCAGCACACAGAACTTGGACCTGGGCTCCTTTGACAGGGTCAGCTTCCTCATCCTGGTCCCTCCCTCTGAGGTCACCTTTCAGCAGACAGTGCTGCATCTTTGGAGCTCGGGTTAGTTTTACATTTAGTAAAGGTGAACTATAGCCACGTGTGTAACTTGTCTGATGGAGAATCCTTTGCAATAAAAACACCTAGAATTTAATAGCTGTAATAGATATGACTAATACCTTACTGTAGAAAATACTAGGCAAAGCAAAATGAAACATGAGATAAGAGACCAACCCCCTGACCAGAAAAAATTCCATAGTGCATCTTTAATAGAGTTAATTAATTAATCATTGCATTTATATGGCGCCTTTCAAGACACCTGAAGTGATTTACAGTTCATTGTTTATTCACTCGACAATCAGTGGGGGCAAGCTACTAGTGAATCCACAGCTGCCCTGGGGCAGAGTGACAGAAGCAAGGCTGCCAATCTTTGGCATCAGGCCCTCTGACCACCACCAACACTCATGCACCCTGCACTTTGTTACTAGGCAATGTAGGTGAATGTAGATGCCCCACTGTGGCACGTGGAATTCCCAGTGGTCCTACCTAGGCCCGGCCTTGCTTAGCTTCTGATATCTGACAAGATCAGGCTTTGACAAGCTGGTATGGCCACACCTAGAGTGTGTGTGTACATAGAGTATGCCTGTGTAGTTAATAGTTGCCCTGTTATCTAATTATACACATTTTGTCTCTATTAGGTGTTCTTCGGGAGCTCGGGGGTTTGGAACAGGACTGTGTTTGTCCACGGGATGTTGAGCGCTATGTAGTCAAGATGGATGGTAGCGCACAGGCTCAAATTGATAGACTCATCCAGGAGGCTCATAGTAACTCCTACACACTGTACATTCTCATCCATGACCATGCTCACTGGGATGTCAGCAGGTTTGTGTCACCAAAATAAATTTAATAAAAACTGTTTGATAAATAGGTCTGTCACAATAACACATTTTCAGCTGTGATTTAAGCAGATTAATTTAAAAAAATATTCTATACTTCAATACTATACATACGTATGTACGGTATTGTTAAAAAAAAATAGCTCCAATAAATGGCACATTGAAACATTTAAGTTGTTTATGTCAATACTGAATCATAGGAGTAACTTAATTTACTCTCTTATCTTATTGCACAGCAACAAAATTAGAAAAGTTCCCCACAAAGAAAAGATACACACAGTATTGAGCCAAAAATATTGTTTTTTACATTATATACTGAACAATAACAATGTAGTATTTATTTTGACTATGCTATTTATGAATAAATCCTGTGTGCTTTGTGGTCTCTTTTAGTGCAACCTACAGTGGCTCAGACTGTGGTTTGGGTTTGGTGGACCAACTCATAAATTCAAGACATGTCCGAGATTCTCCAAACATTTTGATTCTCCATGTCACTTCATTTCCCTTTGCACTACAGACTCAGTACACTCGCATCAGTCCATACAATGAGATCCACTGGCCCTCTGCTTTCAGCAATGTATGAACAGATTAAAATTTATTCAGCATGCTCTTGATCTAGTACCAAATGGGCCAAATATAACTTTATAAATGTGCATGTGTAGGATGTGGACTTGTATCACGAGAGAACCAGATACTTTGGTGTGTCTGAGCTAATAGAGTCAACCCGTTCAGGAGCCAGTCTCCCACTAATGCGATATGACTCTTCATTTGAAAGCATGGCCACAGCTCTTGAAGAAAGGTAAAGTAAAAATCTTTATATATGAATTTATTTAGAGGTTTTTCATATCATATGTCAATGACATAACTCTACTATGTCACCAGGTTTCCCAAGCTGCACAGCGCTGTAATCCGTACCATTGTTTTGATCCAGCATTATTGCATTGCTCTGATGGCGGCTTCTGGCAGAATAAACAGTTCTCACAGTCTTCACAAACACACATCTGTGGAAACTCTGGAGATTGTCCAGTCACTGCTCAGCGCAGCTCAGCAGTGCCCAGCTCACCATGGACACATGGTTCTATTAAGGATCCCGTCTTTGGCTTTGGCAGCATGGGCCCACCAACGCTTATCCCGAGTGAGGAGGCGACTAGGTCTGGAGGACAGCTTTGAGATCATCCTAGGCAATCCTAACCATGCACTGAATATTGGACAAACATTTATTGACCGAATTAAGGTATTGCTTGGTTTTCAGATGACATCACCACATTCTAAAAGCCAATAATATTTATGATAGGGAAACAAAAAAATTTAGTTGTAATACAGTGAGGTCTTCGGTCAGTTTGCTGATAGAAATGATCACCTCCAAGCGTTGTGAATTTATGTTTTGGATATTTCATAAGAATGTAATCAATAAGAAACATATTTATATATAATTTATACGTTCACTATTAAGTTGATTGATTTTTTTTTCTGGCAGATCTGGCTAAAGATTGAGGAGCCTGACTGGGTCCCACGCACATATCTCGAATTAGAAGCTCTTCCCTGTATTCTTATTTTATCAGGAGCTGAGCCACTTGGAGAATCACTACCCAGGTATGCAAAGGGGACATAGCAACTCAAAACAATAAACCACTTGCAAGAACCTTACATGGCAAAAATCAAACTAAAGAAAGAGAGAATAGAGTGTGTTGCATGTGTGAGGGGATGCTGAGAAGATTAAGTGGAGGAGAGGAGTGGCACATTTTGGTTTATAGTTTATAATTTGTAGTGTCATGTGTCCCAGCTCACCATAGACACATGGTTCTCTTTTCTGTTGAATTGTATTTATGTTATGTTATTTTATAAGATGAAAATAATAAACATTTAAATAAAAATGAACAAACCACCTACAAGCAACATTGAGTTGTCATTTTTCCCACCCACAGATCCTTAAAGTATTGTGACCTTCGAGTGGTAAGTTGCTCCTACCTTCAGCGCACTACTCTAGAACAAGAGCTTGGCCTGGCTGCATACCTTGTACAGACAGAATCTCGACCACCACACAACAATGGACCCCGAAGTGACTCCCTGGAGAGCGACGCAGAAAAACTCAGCAGCTCAGAGAACGAAGAAGAGGAGGGGCAGGACAGTGGTAAGTATTAGAATTACATACAGTAGTCACAACAACTTGTCTCCCATGTAGTGCTTGTACAGATTCCCTTTCTTTTACAGAAAACTCCCCTTTGTTATCCAGCCATCAGACTCAATCAGGCTCAGATAATGCGGTCATGGATCCTTTGCCTTCACAAAACACCTCATCAGCCATTGTCCAAAAAGGATCTACAGAAGCAATACTGACTCTCGCTCAACCTCAAACTCAAATTGTTCCTCAGCTTTCCTCTCAGCTACTCCCACACCCCCAGCCAGCACAATACCAAAATCAAGCACAGTGCCAAACACAGGCCCCAGTGGTGTCCCAGCAGCCGACTGTGCCCCCAGTGCAGACAACTCAGCCAATGGTGCCTGGACTGCCTCAGTGGCAAAAATCCAAATCCAGTTCTCCAGACTCTCGCTCTTCCTCCCCCCATTTGAGCTGCTCGTGGGCCCGTGGGGTGATGAGGCCCCCCTCTGTGCTCCTCCCCCGTGCTCTCTATGATATAATCACGGCCAGTGACAGCAGTGGCCTTCCTCGATGTACATCATTTCTACCACACATATCTGTAGCATGGGCAAGCAGCTTCAGGTACAAACACTTTTTGATTTTGTGAAATTGTGTGACCAGTAAAGCTTTAAAAACATATTTTTTTTGTCAGGCCTTTGCTGAGTAAGATGATGACCTGCACAGAACAGTCACTGTATTACCGGCAGTGGACAGTCCCTCGATCCTATCACATGGACACCAGCAACCGCACTGAAGGCCGGTGTGACAACTTCCACCCTCGCCGCCTGCTCCTAAGTGGCCCACCACAGGTACGCTTCTACTATTGACTATCTCAATAGAATATATGTATTTTTTATTTCCAAATAATTCTGATTGATTTCCACTTTCAGGTGGGTAAGACAGGGGCATATCTTCACTTTCTGGGTATTTTGTCTCGGATGTTGATCCGACTAATGGAGGTGGATATCTATGATGAAGAGGACATTAACTACTGTAAGTAACACTGTACATTTGCATAGTTAGTATATACAGTATGAATGTGGATATTGTGAAATATATTTTGGCTTGTGTTCACTTTTAGTGAGCCAGGCAGAAGGAGTACAGTACCACTCATCAAACGCACACTGGCCAAACACAGATGTGATGAAAACAATGCCCTTTGACTACAACATCCATGACCCAAAGTACGAGGACATCAGTGCTGTCTATTGTCCAGGATATAGTCCCAGCACAGAAAGTAATTACTTTAAAATACTTCATAAATGTGATTTACTACATGCCTTTTATTTATATTTTTTTGTACTGTCTGATATTGTACTGACTCTTTGTTGCCTTTCAAAGAATCTCAGGTCCGTCAGGAAGATGTGTACCTGCGCAGAAGAACATCCAGAATCAAGTTGTCCAAATATGCCGCTTACAACACCTATCACCATTGTGAACAATGTCATCAGTATTTAGGTTTCAACCCCAGATACCAGGTCAGCAGAACTAACGTATAAAAACATCACTAACCTGGACTTAACACAGTGTTTTACCAGACTATTTTGTGTTGTGCTGTGTTTCAGATGTATGAGTCGACTCTGCATGCCTTCACATTTACGCACCTCCTGCTCGGAGAGGAGATCCAGCTGTACTTCATCATCCCAAAGTCAAAAGAGCACTACTTCAGTTTCAACAAACATGGAGGGCAGCTGGAGGGCATGAGGCTGCCACTGGCTTCAGATTGGGTACTGTTTTTAGTGGCCTGCATTTTGAATACTTTCACAACAATAGATAAAAAACAGTAGAGGAAGTTGCAATTCTGTTATTTATCCACTAGGTGGTAGTACATACAATATTATAAGCTGCTTATTGCTGAATAATTATACTGTAGATATAGAGATTCTTATAGCAGCTGGTGTATGTATTCTATTCATGTAATACAGTTTGTTTCTTGATACTTTGCAGAGTCCAGACAGCATCAAGAGCCCCATCTTCACCCCAACCACAGGGCGTCATGAACATGGCCTGTTTAACCTCTTTCATGCAATGGATGGAGCCTCACATCTGCATATCTTGGTGGTTAAGGAGTATGAGATGGCTGTCTATAAGAAGTACTGGCCAAACCACATCATGCTGGTTCTGCCTACTGTCTTCAATGGGGCTGGGATAGGTAATTACATGTTTTAACATGTACAGTTAAGGTTGTGCAGTATGTAAAGTTCTGCATTTTTCTGGAGGAAGGTACACTTGCTTGTCTCCATGGAGATGTATTTTTCTTGCCTGGGATGATCCACTATGTCGTTAAACCTAATCTATTCTCCATGGAGACATCAGGAGACACCACCAGGTCAGTTATAGGTCAGAACTATGGAGAGGTGACCTCACTCCCAGTAAGAATACATGTATTTCAAGGTATTTTTGAGCAATAAAAGCACATGTAATTGAGAAAAATGCCATGCTATGGAACATCCGACACAAGCACGTTGTGTACCTTCCTTCAGAAAAGTTATGTAATGCATCTTTAAATTATTATCTTGATAATTTAGTTAAAACCATACAAATGAATTTACTTTGTCTGTTTTAAATAATCTCAGCCCATAGTAAATTTTTAATATTCCATGCCATATTGTTTTTATAGGTTGATATTTTTTTCAATTGATATTTTTTTACGAATACTAGTCTCACATTTTTTGGTGACAGGTGCAGCTCACTTTCTGATCAAAGAGCTTTCGTACCATAACCTTGAGCTGGAGCGCAGCCGTCGGTCGGAGGGTGGGGGCCCCGCGGGAGACGTGTGGCCCTTCATCATCCTGGCAGATGACTCGTGTGTCATGTGGAATGCTGTGGATGTGGACGCTCGCAAGTAAGTCTGCTCACTTAATGTATATAACTTACTACATATTCAGATTGATTATGGTGTTTATAATAAATATGGTGGGATTTAAGTAGTTTCTCTGGTGTCTTAGTGGCCCAGTGGAGCACAGTGTATCACTGAAACAGGTCGTACAGCACATGGAGGCTTGTCCTGAACTAACCCATTATAGTTTGTGTGGAATCAGGAAATGGAGCAGCCATGGACTCACAGGTAAGAGATCTGAAACTATAAACATATTTTAAATAGGTAGCATGTTTTGAGAATTGTGAATTATGAACAATTCTTGGCATCATGACCAAATAAAAGTAAAATGTCTTAAATACTGTATGGGATCAGCTGCATGAAATAAAACTTTCTGAATGATAAAGTGAACCTGATGTAAGTATTAAGTACTGCGATTACATTTAGAATTTTTAAAAGTAGGATTCTGTGCTCACATGTGTAAACAGCCTCAGATCCATGAGCATTAACATTTGAGAGAAAACTGAAATATGAACAGCTAAACTAACCCAAAAATTCCATACATTTCCATGTTCAAACTACAAGTACAACAAGATTTTCTATTAAAAGATTGGATATATTGTTCGTTACAGAGAATATGCTATTATTTAAATTATTGCAGCCTTCACCCAAATTGCAATTTAGTTTCAGTTGTTGTGCAGCCCTACTTTACATTTAAGTTTACTTGACTTTTTTAAGTATTACAAAGAAACTGCAAGTACAGTGATTATTTTTTATTTACTCTTTTTTTTGTATTTACTCTTCATTATTTTCACATGAATAGATAAAGCGAGAAGTGTTACCTGATTAAGCAAGTAATATTGGCACGCCTAATATTAAGTTGATGTGTTACCTGCAGGTTTTAAACACATGGGTCCCTTTTCTCGGGGCCACCTTCACGACTTTTTCCTACTGAACGTGGACCGCAGTCAGAGTGTGCAGTACGACCAAAACCGCTTCACGTGTCACGACGTGGACTTCACCCTCAGGCTCCACAGCGCTGGACTGCTCCTCTGTCGATTCAATGGCTTCAGTGTCATGAAGAAGCAAATCGCTATTGGAGGATACAGGACATTTATTATCAAGACCAAGGTAAAAGTCAATAGTTGTTCTACATTATATTCAAGTCTGTTGCTCCATATTGACAAGGCCCCATGTTATGTTCCTTGTGATTAGGGATGTCATGATACAAAACTTTAGTGTTACATAATAATATTGTTATTTTTTTGTAGTATTATTATTATTATTACACAGTGACCAATGAAATAGTGAAATTCTTTTCTTTCCTTCATATTGCCTTAAAATAACCACTTCTGTGGTGTGCCTGCAGCTTTCTGATTCTGAAAAGTACAAAATATGAGTTTTATTGTTTGTCCTATAAATTAAATCAAATTGACTTTTTTTGCTTCTAGATTCTCACAGTTATTATTTATTACTTTGTACATTTACATTGTGATCTATATAATCCTGAGGATTTATATCCTAACATTCCAACTTGTGAATATATTGTATTTGAAAATATTTTTATTCTTGTACAGCTGCTTTTTGGAAAGAGAAAAAAACATGTCTAGAAGTTGTAGAATTATTACAGCATAAATTATTGTATGCTAGTATTAATGCAAGCTTCTAAAGTCCTATTTTTATTTTCCATTCCAAGATGACAGATGTTCCAACCTCAGTGGGCCCCTCACAGTACGTCTGTGCCCCCGACAGTAAACACCTCTTTTTAGCCACACCGGCTCAACTGCTCCTGGAGAAATACCTACAGCACACGAGCCAAAAACTGTTCCCGCTCAGCATCAAGAACTACGCCCACCCCGTGCTCTCTGTGGACTGTTATCTCAACCTGGGGCCTGAGGTACTATTTATTCACTTCTGTATACTCACATAGTTCTTATTTTTGTTTGTTTATCCTGGCTAATAATATTTTCCCCTTGTGCAGGTGACTGTGTGTTTTGTTAGCTCAAGACCTCATGCCATTAACATCACCACCACTGGTCTGCTTTTCAGTGGACTTTTGCTTTGTTTCACTGATTCTTTTGTAACGCCTGGATTCCTCAAGAAGTTTACCTTCCTCAAAGGTAGAACTGACTTAAGTAGTTAAAGGTCCTATGTTACACAAAATTGACTCCTGTTAACTTTAAGTCATGTTATAATGTTGTTACCTCACCAAAAACATAGGAGTTGGAGTTGTGTTTTGTTTCATTCACACATGTTTGAGTAATCCTTATTAGTTTGTCTGCATCTCCAAAATGCTCTGTTCCACCTTGTGCTGTAGTTTTCAAGTTAACAGCTACCTTTCACCTTTAGTTCAGCAGAGATTGGAAATTCCAGGGCTGAAACCATCCAAATGATCCTAGTGTATTGGTGTTTAAAAATACAGTGGGGCACTTCCCTTATCACCACATTGACATCACAAGGTGGAACAGTGTGTTCTGTTTGAGGGATGAACTCAGCCTAAATATGCAGGATTTGTGTGTTAAACAAGTGTGAATGAAACAAAACACGACTCCAGGTCTGTTGTTTATACTGAGGAAACAACATTATAACAAATCAAAAAGCCTAATATGGCTCCTTTAATCAGTTCCATGTCATGTAATCACTATGAATTGTAAATAAATGAATAAAGGCAAAAGTCAAGGACACATATATAAGAATGTGATATCATGCCAAATAAAGTGTTGTGCTGTGTACCTGTAGGTGCGACTCTGTGTGTAATCGGGGCTGACCGTAGCTCCCTGAGGCACACAGTGGGCAGACTTGAGCTGGAGGAGGAGTGGAGATTCAGACTGAGCGATGAGTTTCAGACTGCAAACTCCAAAGAGGACCGGCCCCTGTTCTTCCTCACAGGAAAACACATCTAACTCCTGTAAACATGTGGCCAGGGCTCACTCATCCTGAGAGGAATGTACAGTATAATTGCACTACAGCTAGAAGAAAACAATCTGAAGGAGCATTATTTAAGTGACTAACTTATATCAAAAAGTTGTCTAGCTGCTTTCAAGACAACTGTATGAAGCACATAAAAGGAACAATTGTACTGAAGTGTGTGTTAGCCAAGACATCATCAAAACCCTATGTAAAAATCATGTGGCCTTTCTTTATAAGATACCACTGTCTCTTTTTGCTTTTACCCAAATTTGCCAAATGCTTTTTGCATTCTGTTATAGAGATGCTTTACATTTATTACCTTTATTGTTACTCTATAACTTTGTAATTCTCAGGGACCAATTTTCATTTTTTAGAGGCAAAACGATTGTTAATGTTAACTTGATGAATACAAGCGTATTAGGTTTAAAGGATTCTCTTCAAGTGTTTGCACTGTATCTCAGTGGGCTGGTATGTTTTAACATATTTTCTCAGGTTGAATTGTGTGGCAAGTACTTATGTACTGTGTGTATTAAACCTGTCAAGGGTTGCTAATAATACTTTTCATATACTGTTATGAATGCTATATTTGCGTGCTGCAGGAGCAATACTGTGTATTGGAAACATTTCAATGTACAGTTTGGTTTTTATATTGTAAATTGTTCAAGATCTGTTGCTTGTTTTGTGATTCACAAATATGTTTTTAAATGATGTTGAATTTATTTCTGAATAAAAACAAGTCAACTCCAAATGCGACTGAAAGAAATGATCATTCATGATTATTCAAAAAGTCTCAGTTCACAAATGAGCTCTGTATGTGCACAGTGTCTGTAATATACAACTACTTGAGATGTGTAGTACACAGATCTGTCCAGCAAGTGGCGCTTTGCACCACGCAAATTATATGATTGTCCCAATTTAGCTGACAGTTTGGGGTATAAAACAGGACGTATTTCCATTGAAATGTGTAAATGTTGTTTTCCTAAGCTCTGTATACTACAGACAATATGTAGGCCTATTATGTTTAATACACAGCAGTGCAGTGCTGACTGTTATGAAGAGGATTCACATTTTTTATATATATATATATTTAAACTTTTGCCTTTTGCCTAGACACATTTAGCTTTTTGATGAGCCTATTTAATGTGATTTATAGCCATGTGCAGGTGGCTCACACACAGCCTATTAGGGTGACGGATTTGACTTTTTGCTTTGACATAAATTGCTTCTTTGATATCTGTCTAAAAGTGTAGACGGTTTCAAATAAACCTACTGACGGCTGTCCTGATCTGACCCTGCATTTCCACTCTCAGGGACATGTAAGGTGAGTTTGATCTGGAATGTCTTGCGTCGAGGCCTATGTAGTTGTGTTAAATTAAAATAAGAGAGAGATGGAGAAATAGTAGCCTAATGTTGTAACAGCAAAATATAGGAATATAAAACTATATGCAATATATATTAAAGTTCAAATATACTATAAAAATAGTTGAGTATGCAATTTCAGTATAGTATTTGGGCAAAGCAACATAGATCTCTCTAGGTTATAACTTACATGGGCAAGAGTCTTCCCAGAAAAGAGTGGAACACAGCTGACTTATTGTTAACCCGCCTCATCCATTAACAACAAAAGGAAAACCATAATATGCGCATTTAATAACTAAATGGTTTTGCTTAATCACTTCTACTAATTCCCCATGTACTTCTACTTCTGTAGACTGTAAAACATCCCTGGAGTATCTGCATCTACAGAAAAATCCTTGTGTGTCTGATACTGAAATGTGTCTTTAGCCCTTAACTTGGATCTGGAGGACCTGTGGCTTCGGCTCTGTGTCCATGTGAAGTCCACTCATCAAACCTCTAAAGCTTCCATCGGTGTCAAGGTATGAATATTTCATTAGCCTACCTTATATTACATTGCATAGTGCCACAAAGGGTTTCTCACAAAAAAAGATCTATTTTCAGATTATTCATTTTATATTCTATATATTATGTAGTCATCCATTTAGTTTCTTGGCAGTAACTTTATTTTGTTGATCAAAGAAGAAAATAAGCATTCAGTAGGACTGCACAATGTCTCCACTAGAGGTCACTGTAATCAAAGATTTGATCATGTGTTACTTTCAACAGCATTACATAGCTTTGCGAATAAAAATGAAAATATGTGAGTATTATTTTTAAATGACCCCAATTTGCGTCGCATATTCTTAACAATAAACAAGAAGACTTCCCCTTAGTTATCTCTGTTCATAGCAATTTAGCATTTTCCCCAGTCATTGTTTGCTTGTGGTTGACCTAGCCCCATTGTGCTTTGTATTTCATATTTGCTTACCCCCGCAAGATTGTTAACCATTTGTTTGTGCACCTGCCATTGATTTAATCATAAAAAATGTGATCATTATAGCTATTACTGCTCTTCACCACTGCAGAATTGTCAGCATTGAACTACAGTCAACCTTCTACAGGCCAAAGTTCAGTATTCTATCATGTCATCCCACAATCTTATTTGCTCTATTCAAATCAATGTGAATGCAGAGTATAATAGTCCTACGTGATATCAGCAGTATTAGGAAAGAAGGAAGGTCTATCAAGACCTTTTACTACTGCATTATACTATTACACTAAGCTTTACAATATCTAGTGTGAAACGTGACATTCCCAAGCCAGGTACCTTGAATCTCTATTGGGGCTTTACAATTGTGTAACCCATACTTGTTGCTGAAAAGTTTTATTGTAATTGTTTAAATATTGTTTAATGAATTGAGTTGCTGAAGCAAACATTCAAAGCGAAAAACCACCAACCCAGGATTAAGAGCATAAGCCATGGGTCTCACATTGAATTAAATTAATTAATATATTAGTTTTTGCATTTTACCACAAAAACAAAAGGTATGGTTAGGTGTGATAATACTTAATATATTTGACCCATCCTTCATCTAGTGCTACTGGGAAACCTGAACAGAAAACCCATCTCTGGATCTTGAGCTTAGCTTGGTCTAGACTATGTGAGGAGAACTTTGCCTATTGTGCATGCTTTTGGGGATGGCATGATATGACTGTCATGATTATTGTCTCAAAACAGACAAAAAAAGCAAACAAATGTAATGAAAAAGAATGTTAATTCGATTAGAATCAAACAGATTCTTAAATGTATTGGCAGATGGGGGCCAATGTGACCCAAAAGTGCCTGGGAATCTTATTTTACTTTTGGTAGATGTAATGTTTATGTGTTTTTTAAATCATCAACATTGCCAAAGGCTACAGCTGGCATGGTGCAATCTTTTTGCCCCAAAGCCTTGCGCTTTTTGATCATCTGAACATTATAAATTCTAAAGTGAAAGCATCTCTCTGTTGGTTTACTGATTAAATAAACAGATTATTTATGTAAATGACATACCAGCACTTTAAATCTTATGTCAGAGGTTGGTGATGATTACATTTATTCAGTCACATGTACTTGACCAACTTTTTAGAAAACCACAGGGAGTAATTTTTGGAGTAATTTTCCAGAACTATTCTTTTAAAAGGATTTGTTTTAATAATGAGAAAGAACCAGTTAGGTACATTCTGCACCTTAAGTGTCTCCAGGAAATGTCTGTTCTTTAAATTAACAGAATGTAAAAAAAAAGCCATGCAGAAGGGAAAATACATGCATATTTATGAAGGACACGCTGCAGGCATACTTTTGTTTTTGTCAAAGAAGTACATTGGCTGCCTAATAAACTGTAAAATAAAGGATGTGGTGGAAAGACTTACAATGCACTGCAACATAAAGTGACTCATAACTCTAGAACCTTGCAACTTTGACATGCACTAAACACTTTTTACATTTTATAAAGCTATAAGTTTAAAGGCGCACTACATAACTTTTCTGGTGGATGGTCCGCTACCTGCTTGTCTCTATGGACATGGATAAACATATCCATCTAACTTTTAATTATTAAAGGTGTTTTCTATTGCTCAGAAAGAGAATAATTCCTTCTGTGAATAGGGACAACTCTCCATAGATCTGAATTGTACTGTAGTGTAGTGACATAGCTGCAACCTGCTTGTGATAGATAGGTTTAATCTATGCTGTGGAACATTCTAGACAAAGCAATACCATTTCTATGGAAACAAGCGGAACAAGTAACGGAACCTCCACTAGAAAAGTTGAGCATTGCACCTTTAACTGTGAAAATGTTGAAATTGTTAACATTTCTGAGATAAACAGAGGTGTGATTCATTGCCCAAATTGAATTTTGAAACCTGCTTGTGCCACAGATTTGGAAGTTTGCAGTTCTCTGCAGTGGAGCTGGTTATGATGCAGGCTGTAGATGAGATGCATAGATTGATAGCCACTTCACAGTCAGTGATGGATCGTGAGCTGCACCTACAGAGACTACTGCAGAGCACTCAGGTATTCACCGCATCACAGGACACTTCCTGTTAACATTCCTGCTTTAGCTGCAACCCTCGGCTTTATACAGATTAATGTGGTTCTGATAGAAAAGTGCCTCAAAGGAAGGATTTATTCTAAAATACACAATATTTCGGAAAGCAATTTGATGGTCAGTTTCCAGGCTCGCAGTGAAATTTTAGAGGAATATGATTACTTTTTTTATTTTTTAAGAGAAAAGTCCAGAAATCCATTTTAGTTTGAACATTTTATTAAATTTAACATTAACCATTTTATCATTGAGCCCTCCCTCCTCCTTCAGTTTTGGGTCATTCAAGTTAGTCTGCAATTTTGGACTGTGGAGGAAAGAGTGATCTGATTCCACTGATGACACGCTGCTGGTGATACTGTAAGTCAGTAATTCTTAGTTTATTGCAGCTCTATGCTTACACTCTTTATCAAACTTCCGCTTTCGTCATGCTTTGAGAGAGTGACAGGTGCATTTAACCAATCACAGTAAAGTATGAAGAAGCAGCAAATAGCGTTAGTTGCCTCTTAAAGTAAGTTTAAACATATTAAGTGTTAAGTATTAAGTTTTAATATGAACTTTGGAAAATACAAACTTTGGGCTTTCTGTGTAAAATGTACTTTCTATAAGTATAATATACATAATTACATAAAGTTACCATGCATAAAGGCACACAAATACTACCAAGAATTTGCATATGAGAGAACAGATTTTGAATGGACGAACATAACAGTGTTATTTGGCAGCATGGAGACACTTTGCTTCACTTCCACCTTTTGGCTGGACAGAGCTATGTTCATAATTCTATAGTTTATGTGTGAGAAGCCAGTTGTAGCAAACAGAATAGCCACAATAGCAGTGCAGCAGCGCGCTAACAAGAAGTGATCTCCAACCTGCCCAGTTGAGCAGGTGACTCAGTTGAGTGCTGAGGCAGAAATAAATAGTCGCGCTGTCAACTAGAATAAACTGTCACGCTTACAGGCAGGAAGTGTCCCCACAGTCTGCCGTCGTCATGGAAACTAATGCAAGCCCCACGCCAAGTTTTGTCAGATGCAAAAACCAGTTCAGACTCTGTGTCACTTTTGGGCTGTAACCACCATGTTGGGTAAGGTCACTTTTGGGAACAAGATTTTCTGCCCATCATGAAGGCTGACTGCATTTGGAATAAGCTGTTAGGGCCAGCACAGGCACTGTCTCACTCTGACAACACAATGTATTGTATTGTATTGAGTTCATGAGAATATTTTACTTTATAGACCACGAATCATTAAAGGTCTTATATTACTCAAAATGTACTTAAGTGAGCTTTAAGCCATGTTATAATGCTGTTACTTCATCAAAAACATACCCAGTGTTGTCTTTTGTTTTGTTCTCTCATGTTTTAGTAATGCCGCATTATTGGGCTGTCTGTCTCGCCAAACTTCAAAATTCTCTGTTCCCCCTTGTGATGTCATGTAGTGGTAGTTTTCAAATTAACAGCTACCTTTTACCTTTTGTTCGGCAGAGATTGTTCATTCCAAGGCTGAAATCATTCAAATAATTCTAGTGTATTACTGCATGAGTGTTTTTTGAGAGAAGAATTAAAATCTCTAACCCTGTGCCATGTCATCTCTATTTAACTGCAGTCTACAATACTGGAATTCAAAATCCTCCAGGTAAGAATCAAGATTAAACTGAAACTATTCCCATTGTTAGAAAATTACAAGAGATTTTTTTTTTAAATTAGCATCACTGAAAAGTATCAGTTGATCTTTATTTGTCTGTTCCTAGATAAAAACATAGATTTGTCTTTAACATGGCTTAGACAAGACAAACATAATCATTCACAACCCATCCATAAAACACATGCACTAGATACAACAGTATAAAAGCATACCAATCACACATAGCATCAGGTATTGATCCTTTTCTTTTGACTTGTCTCTACCCTGGTCGCCACAACTCACTGAATTCAATAGGTAATATGTTGCTCATACAAAAAGAACGCTGTGTGGGTGTAGAAAAAAGAAAAGAAAAATCTTGTTAAAGAAAATAGCGAGAAAAAATAATGCACCTCTACAGGGAATTTCAATTGTTCATTTTATGACTGTATTGGCTGTACTTTCGCAGTGGAGACATTGTTATTTTTGGCTGAAGTGTGTAATGTTATAGCGCTAAATCACTGTCTACAATGAGCGGTGCTGTAAGATCCTGCCCTTCTAAAAACAAATTATTTTCTGTCACGAGCTTGTAGATTTCAGCCCCTGCATTGTCTCAACCTGCTGGGAATACCACTGGGACTGTGCAGTTTGTGGCTGCTCATCTCCTGACAACTACTGCCTTTGGTTTTCTGGAGATAAGACTTAAAGACACTGCAAAAGCTTTCAAACTATAAGAACATTTCATATAGTAAATGAGTGCAGCTTCCTCTGCGCTCCCCCGGTATTCTTTTGTTCTCAAAAAAGCACCGACTCTTAATCTTAAAGTTAGTTTAGAGAAGTGATTACATCCTAACTTCTCCCAAAAGGGCAAAACTTAGTTAGACATAAGGAGGCTCCCTGGAGATGTGTGTATAATATTATATCCAGCAGGTATTATAAGAAAAACACTGAGTATGTCTTTTGTTGCGCATTTTTATGGGGGGAATATATTGAGTGAACATTTATCCTTAATCTTAGAAGGAGAAAATCCCAAAATCCATTGCTTAAAGAGTAAGAAAGACATTTATAGAAAGGTAAAGAAAAGTGCCATAAAACCCCAAATGATAAAACTTTATTTTAAATATTCCAATGCCGAATAAGTTCTTTTGTGTGTGTCTTGTGAAACTATCTCAGAAACTTTTCCTCAGACAAAAATCAAAGCCAATACACACTGTTTGATTCTATTTTCTCCCCAAAGTGATCGGTCCAACATAAAGTAGAGTTATTTGCTGAACCTTGTCTTTTCTTCAGACCCTCTGGGAAGTTGGGCTCTTATATTTAATGCACTGCGAGCAACCTGGAGACACTTTGGTAATTCACTTTGAGCACTTTCCAGACAAAGACTCTTTATTAAGCTCTGAAAACTAAGAGAGATTATACTTTAAGGGCCCAAAGGGGTTTTGGTAAATTAAAGATGCACTGTGTAATTTTACTGCTGGAGGTTTTGCCGAGTGCTTGTGTGCTGGTGGCTCGCCTGGAATATTTCAGAGTCTGCTAAGAATATCCTGTAAAACATGTACTGAGGCTGAAAATAGTTCTTTTTTTTTTTTTTTCTTTTTTTTTTAAATCTGACAACCTTTTGGCCGTCCGTGGATGTTCAAAGCATTAGTTATTTCTGTTTTAGTTGAAGCTAGTCCCTCCTATCAGTAGTTCATTTGTTTAACTGCTGCTATGGTGATACTCACAGTGTAGTCATAGATATGAATTCTACTAACATATCACAAAATTACCTCCATTTCACTAACAAACCTCATATTTACATGAATGATTTTTCACATAGCAGAATGGTATTGGCAGATGCAGTGATGTTGGGAGGTTGCTCTTGGGCTTTGTATCCTCCTCATACCTGAAAGAAGGAAGGATTGTGAAGTAGAAAAGAGAAGTGGGTAAGAGGGAAATAGAAGCAAGAAGATGGCGAAGAAGGAGAGGCTGGTGTAAATTGGGAGGAGACTGGAAGGGGTACAGGATGAGGTCTTGCCCCAAACGTAATAACTATCTCCATTAATGACCTGACACTGGTGTTTAGTGGCATAACTCCATGTGTTTTTATAACATGTAGCTGTACACATCCCCACAGTGTGTAATGAGTCTCTGAATGGCACCAGTGGGTGGCAGGGGAACTGAGTCGTTTCATTGCTGAAGGGAAAATAAGGAGGAGGATTCGGTTTGTAATGATTTCCTCCCGGACTCAGCTGTAACTGCACATTTCACGACGGATAAATATTAGTCTTATTTTTTTCCGTCAAATTACAACATTTTGCAAAATGTGTTCAGGGGTGGTATATATATATATATATATATAATATATATATATATATATATATATATATAGAGTAGAGAAACGTATTCATGGCATCAAGAGTGAAAAGGTAATATTGCTGTTCAAAGGCTTTTTGCCTCTAATGAGTGGGTTCAAACTGGATATAAGAATAAAACTTCAAGCTAATTTATTAGGAAAACTGGCTCCTAAACAACACTAATAAGGTATTTTATTTTCATTATTATTATTATTATTATTATTATTTTGATCAGGGTTTAGTTTGTTTTCATACCTAGGCAGTAGACTTACATACCATAGACAGCTTTAATGACTCAATAGTCTTCCTCAGAGTGGCTCATTGCTCTGATGTGTCTGGCCAGCTAATTTATACAGTTTCTGACGCTGCCTTCTTATCGGTGGAGGCAGGACGACAGCGTCATCTGCAATTCTACTTCAGGACAGTATCCCAGGTGTGTGAGAGTAAAAAAGCCCTCTCATCCCGGTATATGTTTCTATATTTTGATTGATTCCTTAATCCAACGGTGTTTATTGTCCTCTGTCTCAATGATGATTGCTCTTTTACAATGGTAAAAAATGGCCGATTTGATTTGCTCCTATTCTGCTTTGTGTTTTGTTCCTCATGTGCATTCCTGCATTCTGTTCTGTGTTCCTTTTTCTGTGTACTGAATGGTAAATAATCACATTTTTATAAAGCGGTTTTCCACTTGCAAGGCTCTCAAAGTGCTTTACATCAAGGACCAGCTCACCTATTCACACACCAGTGTACACAGACACTTACATTACATTTGTGGTCTGGATGAGTAATTGCCTGAATTGTCTGTATGGTTTTACGAGTGTGTTTATATTGTGTTTTCTCATTGCCCTCTGCACTTTTTCTGTCATACCCTTAATTTGTTTTTCTGGCTAGTGAGAAGCTGAAACTGTCAGGTATGAAAACAAACTAAACCTTGGTCTGAAAAAAGAATCTATTAAAATAAATTAACAGTGGACAAATGAATCTCACTGGACTAGGCACTAATAAGGCTTGGATCTGGCTGCATACTACAATTTGATCCTTGTAAAGCCTGATCAACTCCTTTCTTGCTTTTTTTGCTTGTTGTATTAGATATGCCATGAAGAGGAAATATACAGTTTAATCAGCAGGAAAGCAGAGTATAATGAGTGTAACAGCAGTTCTCTTTTGGGTTTTGTCAAAATGTCAGTCACATCTTACTTAAAAATGATGATATGATAATGTGTTTGATACCATTATTTGTTACCGGAAATGGGTGTATTTTTCTGAACAAACAATTCTATTCTAGTTTTTGAATAATGGCCATCTTTTCTTATGGTCCAAAAAGCCAAAAGCACAAACAAAAAGCTGAAAAATGCTCACTTTTGCTTTCATCCATTCTTGTGCCGCAGACTCGACATTGTGATCAAAATACAGAGGATTAGAGCTCTGCCCCAGGCTTTGTATTGCCACTGAAAATAGAGTTACATTATAGACACGCTGCTGAGGTGAGGTCAGGCTACACACATTTTCAACTTTGTTTACTGAAATTAAAATGCTATATGTTGTAATGGTAGTGGTAATTAAAGGTGCTTGTCTGTATGTTATTTAATTGGAGACAAGCAGATAAAGCCACTAGGTCAAGTTACAAGCGTGATCTGAGGACTTTGCTTACAATATGTCTTGTTTTTTTTAGCAATAAAAGCACCAGTAGTTGAATAAATGTCACAATGTCAATAAATGTCACACAGACACAAACATTTAATGATATATTGTGGAAGATTCCAGGCTACGTATTAACATTTCTATTGGGATTAGCAGCTGGCAGACCACCATAAAAGTTACATAGTGCATCTTCAAGTAAATATAATTGTTAATAGTAGCACTTAGTTGAAGTTAAAATATCAGTTGAATAAAAAAAATCTATTGAATGGAAAGCGCACCACTGTTACCATTAATATTGTATATATATTGTTTTAGTTTTTATAATACAATACAATATATTATAATCCTTACGATATATGAGTATTTAAAGTAAAGTTAAAACAAATGTATTGGCTTTTTTTGTTTGACAACCTGATTCACATTTGTGTAATATTTTCACAAAATCTATGACAACTGACACAAAAGGTGGCTAGAAAACAATTGAAAAACACTTACTGCTCTTGTGTCACCTTGGAGATGAAACCCTCAGATTAATTTTTCAAGATGTTTTTCCAAACCCACCAGGGCATTGTTATTCAGTCTGTCAAAGGACATAATTGCTAACCAAAAGAAAGAAACTATAAAAGCAAACACAAAGAAAACTTCATGTTAAAGGGCCCATATTTTCTGGTGTGTTATAATGTTGTTTCCTCATCATAAACATACCTGGAGTTTTGTTGTATTCACACATGTTTAACACACAGGTTCTGCAATATTAGGCTGAGCTCTTCTCTCCACTGTGTTTTAAAACTCCATACTCCTTCACTAGAATCTACATAATTTCAGTCCTGGGATGATAATCTCTACTGAAAAGATTAGCTGTTAATTTGAAAACCACAGCTTCAAGGCATCACAAGGTGGAGGTTTGGAGATGCAGACAGATTAAAAATAAAGGATTATGCAAACATGTGTGAATGAAACAAAATACAACTCCAGGTATGTTTTTCATGAAGTAACAGCATTAAAACATGGCTTAAAGCTCACAAGATCACAAGAATATAGAGCCTTTAAAGTTAATGGTGGGGAAAAGGTTACAAGCTCAGGCAAACAGATAACCTTGAGTATTTTTACCTTTCTGTCACTATGTTCCTGCTTCTTGTTATGAATGGGCTGCTGCCAGCTCTCATTCAAAAGGTCCCCAGAAGTTATTACCTCTCGCTTTTGGCCACAATGAGCAAGGATTAGGCTTAAGCACTATTTAAATAGAAAATCGTGTGAAAATGGAAACCAATGTGATTTTCTATATCCATTGAACATTAAAGGAGAAAGATGATGTGACAAAGCATAAAAACACATTTGCAAAGTGGTTATTTAATGGAAATGGTATATATTTTCTCATCCATAGGCCTATTTATTACACTGTTTGCAACCCAAAATTAAGAATATTTGCATTTTCTATTTTGTGTTGTGACATTTCATGAATTAATTTTGTACCTTCCAAATGATTATTATTAGAAAAACAACCACTGACATCAATAACCATAAAGGCCACTTGGATCTCCTCATTTCAGCAGGTCTCACACAATAATAAATGTAGTGGAGTAGAAAATGCAAATACCTGCTCTAAAATGTAGTGAAGTAAAAGTTAAATGTACTTAATTAAAGAACAGATACCTAAAATGTATACTTCATTACTTTTACTTTGTTGCGGTTCACTGCCATGTTTCAGACCCACAATTGCATGCATTTTGTATTCCTTTAACAATTGCCCATAAGCTTTCTTACTCAAATGTATTGTTGTAGAAGGTCATAAAAATAAAGCATTCAAAACCATACATTTATGGCTGCCTACTCCGCTCAGTGTGAGAGTAAATCTGCTGCAGACTTAGCCCTTTTTGCATGAGCCACAGCGATGAATACATTTAGCAGATAATGAGCACTATACTCATGGTGAACGCTGTTACTGTGCACCATACCACAGCCTCTTCAATCAGCCTGGGTGCAGAGGTAATGCCGACTAAAAACACATATGCTGTACAGAATAAAGCATAGTTTCTAATTGAGCAAAAGTGCAGGGTTAAGATAATTGTGTTCTTATTTACTGGAGGGGAAGCCCACAGGAACACAGCCTGAGCCATCACTGGAGCAGAGTCGGCCCAAAAGTAATTAGACTTCTCCCTGAGAGACTCCACATTAATTGGAATTATTCAAGGGTGTCATTTGAGTACCAGGTCAACACTGGAGCTGAGGAAAAGACAGTCAAAATGACTACAGACATAAGTCCAAGTCAGGATTCAGGAAAACTACAGTCATGCAACAATAATTGGTTGTAAGAAAGTTGATGGAGTAAAACTTGTCCTGCAGTCTTTTTAAAATGGTTTATGATAATCACTGTCAAGAGCAGAGAAAAGGGCAAACTGAGTCCAAAAGTAATTTTCTGCGTCTTCTGTAAAGCCTAAAGAGCTATTAAGGCATTTTAATCCAGTCTTTCCCTCCAGGGTGAACCCAGTTAACTTTAAGAAGGAATACAAAGTGACATTTATTTTATAACAATGCAGTTATATAAAATGAAAGTAAACAGCCCTCTAGTAGTTCAGAGCCTCTCCTTGACAGCTGACTGGTTCACCTTTTGGACACAACAGAAGGGTTCTGTAGTGTGACTCATTTCTTTGACACAGTCCTGAAACCTGGTTTTAGCATTCTGCAGTAACTAAAGGTGAATAGTTAGGCTTTCCTCTTTTTCAGTTTCATTTAGTGTGGTGATATCTGGCTGATGGGCCCCAATAGGTTTTGGTCCTGGTTGTACAAAAGTTATAAATACATTAAACGCACCAACTTAAGAAATAAATTTTGGTGTGGAATTATGGATATATGCCACAGTGGCAATTCATGAATGCTTTCAATACTGTAAATAGTTCACAGAGTAGCCAAACTATTCATTTGTTTATAGATGCAATTATGAAAAGAGTTATGACTCTGCATGGTGAGAGCATTTACCTCCAAACTAGAAGAGACTCATTACAGTTCAATAAAACTGCTTGGTCTCAGAGTCTCTTTTGTTATGACACAACGTCACCATTAGCAACAGTGGCAGAGACATGCTGGCTCAGTGACAGTGTGAGGGTGAGGGATGGCTTTGATACCAGCTCTGACATTAGTTTCTGTTTTGCTTTGACATAAATTGCCTCTTTGATGCTTTTTCAAAGTCTCTGTCTTCTTTATCTATATGTCTAGACATATAGACATGGTGAGTTCACTGTCTGTTAAATGCTGTGGTCGTCCATCCTGAGCTGATCCCACATCGCTTAATCACATTTTATTTGTAGACTATAACCTACAATGGAAATCATGTTTATACATGTCAGTGTTTACCTATTTGAAGAACAGGGAACAGATTTGTATATTTGACATGTCTGATAAAATTAGCTCCCACCATCAGACAGCTGAGGGCCACATGATGGATAGGAAGCCTGATGCCGTGTCAGTCATTTACAGTATTCCAGTATTGTGTGTGACTATATGTGCACACTGTTAACCTGTGGGCCTGTGTGTGGCTGAGGCAGCACTTTGTTGTGACAGATCTCAGTAACAACAACATGGAGGTTTGACAGGAGGCACTTAGCACTATAGTCTGCAGCAGTGACTTTAAAGCTCAGCCACATTCAATGCTTTCAGAAGCCAAAGTGTTGTTCATTACATTAACCTATGTGGCAAAGAGCTAATACTTATAGTCCAGTCCACTTTGCTAATGCTGGAGTCTACACTAAGTCCTGCAGAGATACAAACAGTCTGACATGAGCGATGGTTGAATAAAACATGTTTGGAGACTGGAGACCTTTTTGCAGCTCTTAGACAATTATGGTGTCACCTCGCTCGTGTAGTGATGCTTGGTCACTTGAGCTCTGGCTTTTCTCTAAAGGTCTGTGCAACATTTTACACACTCACAATGAGTGTGCTCATGTTTGTAGAGGACATTTTGGGTTTGAAAATGAAAACACAATACATTGGTGGTATGAGTGCTTTTTTTAACTGGAGTGATTTAACAGTAATTAACATGTGTTAACTGTGTTCAGCGCTGCAATACCAAGGCTGTTGATGTGAAGGTCTTCATAGTTTTCATTCACCTTCACGTGAGGCACTCTTTTGAAATTGACAAGATAAAAATATCTTTACCAACACCAACTCTTTCAAAGGCATGCACAATGATTTGAGGCTACAGATTCTTAAAACGTGACATACGTATGCCAGTGGAGCTGCTGTCTAGCTTGTTCTTGTTGACAGTGTAATTTAAGTAGTCTAAAAGTGCTATATCAAATATCTGAACTTTTTCTACCCCTTTTTTATGCCAAGTCACAGATTCATTTTTCCAGTGAGGGATATGACTGAAAATGCTCTGTAAGCAGGTACAGCACAGCCCCATATAAAACCCCAATCAAACTGCTCATTAATACATTGGGCCTATTCACACTCAAGCTAACGTACAGTACTGAACAAGATGGCAGATGGTGACCTCGTGCAGACAGTGCAGTTTTGTAACTTTATGCAAACAATAATTAAACAATTTTACACGAGCACAGTCCCTTCTGCTCTCCATGGCTGCAGTACAGTATGAAGGCATTACATCAAAGTGATGGAGGCAGCTTTAGAGAAGAGCTGAAGATCAGCAGATGTTAAAGCTTACTTTAACATTTTTCACTGAATTGAAAAATTGGGATCCTTTAATAAGAAAGATATTTATACCATTCATTTTAGTTGAGTAATTAGTTGTTTTTTAATCACACTTTTTACTTTCAAGTCACAAAAGCATATACATGGAAAAAAAATGGCTTCTTGGACCATCAGAATATATTTGTCTTTATTTAAATATCATCTGTATCACTACTAAACTACATACACATATGCATTTATTCTTAATTTTATTTAAAATCTAATTCAAAACACTAATCTGATTTTTTTTTTACTTTTAGTGAATTCTCTTTAAAAATGTCAAGGTTTTTGACTGCATCTGACTATTAATAATCACAGTCAGAGTTTTTATTTTGGGTGCTGTTAATTGAACACTGATCTGTCATATTGGTTTTACAGGTCCTATTCAGTGTCATTTATACAGGCTTGGGTCTGACCCAAGCTGGGTAATTGTACAGACAGAACGTTACTGACCCACAAGGGAAATTAGCTCACAGTAGCTCATGCATTACAGTATAAATATAATATGTAAAAATACATCTAGACTATACACTGAAAAAACGGTCCGAGAGGGGTTGCTCAAATTGCAAAAACAAATTTGACAACAATAACATCACTTTTTTACGTTTCTCTGTCAAGCATGTTTAAATCTTACAAACATCGCTTGATTGTGGCCGATGTGAGACCTGCATGTTTTAATCAGGTTGAGGAAACATGACTTTATTATAATCTCTGGTGAGGCTCCTCCCTCTGGAATTCTCCTCCCCAAAACTTTTGGAGGGAAAATTCAAATGTAACAGGACAAAGGACAGTTAGATGAGCAGAGGACATGCAGTGTGGAGCAGAAAGATTATGAGAGCTGATCTGGAGGTAAGACTTTTCAAAGATTTTATTATGTGCTTCTCCGGCCTAGAATGTCGTCATTGTTAAAACATGTTTGTGGTGTTTTATTTGAAATTAGAGTTAATGTAAGGACAGCGTCAAACAAATTGTTTTTGACTGTCCATCTACAAGAGTGTGACACTTGTACTAAGATTTGAATGTGTTGCTTCCAGAGTCGTCTACAAAGAGTGACATCCAGAGCTCTGCTGAAGCTGTGGGGAAGTTCATGAATGTTATAGTTGATGTGTCAGAAAAAAGAAAGATGTTTGAGAACCAACAAAACACAGACCACAGATGAACAAAGTAAGTAAACCAACTAAAATTATTTTAAAATTTTTCAAAATGAACTTCCTATTGAAACTGTTATCGTACTTGTACAAGGTGATGTGGCATTAGGAAGACTTTATACCAAATGCCCTACCTCTTACTGTGTTTAAGAAAAGCAGCACATGGTGAGTTTTGTTTCTGCAGATACAGTTTTAATGTTCTTGTGATTCTGTTCTGGTCCATTATTGTAGTAATAATTGCTATAAGTGTATTTAAACATGTACAACAGAGTAGATCATCAGAATGTGATCATCATGTGTTATTCATGTGTCTACAGGCAGAGACCAGAGCTTCTTCACTGGAATAAATCTTCACACTGTCCAGCTCCAAACTGTGTGTCTCTGTCCCTGTGCTCTCTTTGTGTTTGATTCTGTTTAAGACAATACAGAACTGTGGAAAACTAAAGACTGTTTTTGTATTCTTTTACAGAATTAGATCAATTAAATTACATTATACATACTTACATTTCATGATAAGGTACCATAAGATAAATATGCATATTCAGCATGATTTGTTCAAATTTCATCAACATGAAAAAGTGATGTTCATGTTCCGAGAAAAATATGTGTAGAGGGGTTCGAAAAAAGTTTCAAAGCCTAAACATAATTTTATTGCGTGCAACCGCTGTCCATAACTTTTTTACGCAAATCCAGCAACCTTTTTTTTTCAGTGTACTTTTATGTAAAGGTGAGTTTTTGTACAGTTGTATGTGACCTTTATGTATATGGATGAGCTATACTTCACATAGAGTAAAAGTATAGCATGTAAGAATGTTGCAGTAGCTGTGACTGGGCAGTAGTGAAGCAGCAGGTGGCTGGGAGATGTCTCCATGACCACAGTGCTGTCTCTCACTCCTGACAAGCAGCAGCTGTACCAGGAAGTTAAGAGACTGTTGACGTTAATATTATTTGTAGTGAATTTTTCATGTTTCTGAAGATTCTGAAAATTAAAGGAAGAAAATTGGCTCTGATGTTACTGTGAAACTTGGCAGGAAAACTGCAGTGCTTGCTTCTGCTGTTGATGCCTTTATTTTTCTTGCTAAGGATTCTTGAAACACTAAGAAAAATGTCATCCTGCAGAGTAGAGAGGCGCACGGTCCCCAGGGAAGCTAAGAGGGCAGGTAAATAGGTTAGCGAGCACATGCAATGATTTAGGCTCGCACTAAAAAGTCAATTCACTCAAAAGCAATTAATTTCCAAGGGGAGAGAGTGCAAGAAGGGGTGGTAAAAAAATAGATGTAAGGGTTGTTCTGTGGAGAGACTATTGAAAAACAGGTTTCCTCTGAATGAATTCTGGGGGGGAGGGTATTTCTGCAAAGTCCAAAGCCATTCAAGCCTGACAAGTTGTTTATATTTAGACCAAGAGACAGACAGGCTGACACAAAGAAAGGGTATGTGCTGGAAATGCACATTGACTCATATGTGTAAGCAATATTCAAATTTAGACAAGACATTTTTAACATCATTAATATGACTCAAAATACTGTAAAAAAGACAAATTAGTTGCACTGAGACATACATTGGAAGGAGTCATGATTTGAGCTGAAAAGTGTGAATAGATTTTATATGCGTTCCCTATGGCGCAGCAGCATGAATGGCAATGACAAATTAACATACATTAAATTCAGAACTGTTGGCGCAGGAAGGAAAAAAACATAAAATATACTTCAAAATCTGTACTCAAGAAGTTTACAAGGAAAATGTGTATATTAAACTGTTCACTAAAGCAACCTGGAGAATTCCCATGCATGTCACTGTTAAATGAGACATAGAGTGCTGTGTCATTCTTTAATATAAAAGTAGCACCCCAAATAAAAACAAAAAAACATAAAAAAATTAAGCACCCTACAAAATTGATTGGGGTCCATGATCAACCTGCCTCCTATGAAGCAAAACCACTATCTTAGCTTTACTTAAAGTGGAACTAAACACTAGATTGAGAACTAGAACACTAATTGGGCAGGACCTGGAGGATTAAAGGGGAGAGTGAGGGGGGAGGAGAGGCAAGATCCAGAGGTATATGGAACAGTGTGATTGGTCCATGCTTCAAACTCTACCTCTGCAGCCGGGTGTTTGTAAGCAAAAACACGGGGCTGTAATCAGGGCAGTCCTGAGTGATGTCACGTACTACTTGAAATTACAATAGCAGCAGCATATATGACCAGAAAGCTATAAACTTACCTAGTTTGCACTGAAATTACCAAAAAACTATACTATTAAAACTCCATGCACACAGTTTAGTGGCAAAAAGATTGATTTAGAGTTTAGTTCCACTTTAAATGTGCCTTTGCAGATATGAATCCCTTTCTTTGCTGAAGCTGACACAGCATCCCTTTGAGTCATTGTGATGGCCGGCACAAGCAGGGCTAAGCCTGGCTTTGGCTCCCTAACCTCCTAATCCTGCTCACAGAGAAAGACCCTTGACTAAAATCTTCATGTCAGATCTAATCCCACTGCTGCTGTCTTTCCTCTTCTCAAAGTCGACCCATTTAGTAACATGTGGGGAAGATTCTGCAGCATCGTATGTTTAGCAGATGAATATTTTCAGTTAGAACATGATTAAAACAAAGTCAAGTAAACATGATTATAGTTAGAGTGGAGGAAGTAACTACAACTTTCAAAGATTAAGTACTTCCGAGTCTGAGTTTCTTCATCATTATACTTTCCCGTGACATTAAGTTTGTTTTATTTTGTTGTTTCTCACTACATCAACTAAATATACAGCAAAACTCACACTACAGACCCAAGTAGAAATCCCATCATCCTCTCAGACTCTCCGCACTGCAGACAAAGTGTCCTTTATATGCAGCTCAGAGTGTGTCCTCATTAACATACCAAAGACATATGAGCTCGACCTGTGCAACTCTAATCCCACACTGCACAGGTGAAGGAACAAGGCCCATACACAACTTCAACACCACCCATGTACAATTTATACACCCATGTAACTAAACCTAATTAGCCTTCACAATGCATGAAGAAAGACTTAATTCAAAAAGAATAACTACTTTAGTAAGAATGATCAGGCTTAGTAACTACTGAATTAATAGCCTAAATCATTATTGTTATCACTTAAATTTTTATAATCCAGTTTTGACCCAGTTCTAATTTTTTACAGATTATGGCAAAGTTAATAAAATAGTTGTGACTAGCCCAGGATGAAAAACCAAGAGAAAGGTTCAGATAATCTAGCTACATCATTTTAACATTTCTTGGGCCAGTCCAAATTCTATGAAAAATAGGTAAATGCTATTCCTGATATGCTATTCACTTGTCACGATTATTTATGCTGACTAAATGTAAAAATGAAAATACAGTTAATTATGAGTCGATTTATTACAACCTTTCTTGTGTCCACTGCGCTCATAGCCTAATCCAGGACAGCCCTTGCTCTCCTGAGGCAGGCCAGGTATAAATCCATGCTCCTCTCTGCAGCATCCTGACCTGGAAAACCTGTTTTCTGGAAAGATGACAATGCCTCTTCCCTGTGCTTCTGACTGAGCCCATGTTTAATCCTCTTTCTCCTCTTCCACCTCTTCTTCCTCTCTTTTAGCTGTCACTCTGCTTCCCTCTGACCGATAACTACCCGTCCTCACCTCTGTCTAATTGTGTCTCTTAAGCTCAAGTTTGTCATAACGTATTGATGCGTGCAGCGGTGGCGGTTATAGGCACAGACAGCTGACTGGTCTGACAGCATGATGGGTGCCAAGTGGGTGCCTCAAAAGCCTGGGCTGGTGGATTGGTTTTGATTCCTGTCCATAATGAGGCTGAGAGAGAGTACGTCCTGTGTCGCTGTGGTGGAGGTGGACTGTTTGTGCAGCAGTCTTTATGTGAGCAGAGGATGAAATTGGAAATAACCTGCTGTCACAAGATGATTAGCAACAGCTTGAAAGCTGTATGTCATTTACGAAGCAAGGAGAAAAGGTATATGGCTAATTGTTTAAATTCAGTGATCCTATATTACGCAAACTTTACTCTTAAGAGCTTTAAGGCATGTTAAAATGTTTAGTTCAGCAGAGGTCAGCAATTCCAAGGCTAAAATCATCTAAATTATTCTAGTAAAGGTGTATGGAGTTCAAAAATACAGTTCAGCACTTCCTGTATTACCACATGACATCACAACTCCAGGTATTTTTTTGGTGAGGAGACAACATTATAACATAGATTAAAAAAAATAGTGCAATATGAGCCCTTTAAGGTAAACTTTTTTTTGTCCCCAAAGGTAAAGTTGTCCTTTGTATTTGAGCTATTCTTCAATAAGACCTGTCAAGACAAGCAATGCTGCAGTCAGGGACCCATCTCCAGATCTCAAGAAGGACCTCGGTTTGGAGTTCTTTAGCTGAAGGAGGCCTATTGTGAATATGTCAGATACACGGGGAAACCCAGAGTATCCAGAGGAAACCCACCATGGCAGAGCATGCAGGTCACACAAAAAGCTAGAATCCACAAATTGAACATGAGACCATCTTGCTGAGACAGGAGTGTTTGCCACAGAGACATGCCCTCTTTGCTGCAGCTCAATCTCATTCCACAATTACAATTCTGCCTGCACTGAATATCATTATTGTAACAGCCAAACCTGTTTCGTGCAGTGTAGGCTATGGCTGAAATGTTTGTGGCGTCTCTCGAAAACTCAGTAAAGATTGCCTCCACACTGCAACACCCGAGTGCACCTTGTCCCTCTACTTATAGAGGTTGAGTAATTACATATGAAATTAAAAATATCATGCAGTGGCAGGAGCAACAGAGAAAAAATATAACCAAAATCTCTCAGGTAATTTTTTGATGCTCTAACAAAATGTTTAAAGGGCACATATTATGCTTTTTTTCTTATTTATGTTATAATGTTGTTTCCTCCTCAAAAACATACCTGGAGTTGTGTTTTGTTTTACTCACACATGTTAAACACACAAACCCTGCAAATTTGATCAAAGTTCTTCCCTCAAAAAGTAAACACTCTTTTCTACCTTGTGATGTCATGTGGTAACACAGGAAGAGCTCCACTGTGTTTTTAAACTCCTCACACCTTCACTAGAATCATTTTGATCATTTTAACCCTGTAATTGCCAGTCTCTACTAAACGAAAGGTAAAGGGTAAAGGGGTTCACTTGAAAACTACAACCATGTGACATCACAAGAGGAATAAAGCATTTTGAGCAGTGGAGATGTAAAGACAGACTAATAAAGCAGGGTTATCAAATATGTGTGAATGAAACAATACACAACTCCAGGTATGTTTTTATAACAGCATTATAACATGGCTTAAAAGAGTCTATTTTCTGTAATATAGGTCCTTTAATATATGAGAATAAGGTCTGTTCGTCCCAAATATTTTCTTGCTAATATTTAAAGCAAGGCTAGGAAGACTTCCCATATCTCCTGTCTGTCTCCTGCCCATCTGTCCTCTCTCTTTCTCATTCTGCTAAACTTCAGCAACTGATTATTCCAGACCTCCTCTTCCCAGCCATCTCCAGAGTCAGGATCCTTCATAATGTGCTCAGTGCCGTTCCCTGCACACACTCACACACCCCCTGTCTCTGCAGAAAGCACAGGAAAATAACTTCAGCATCTTGCAAAAGTTTAGACCTTGAAAGCCCCTCACCTCCAAGAGCACAAACTCTGTGAGATCCTGACACTGGGTTCACTCAGGCTGACTCATGGTTTACCGCTGCTGCGATGGAACAGTTGTATATGAACATTTTAGGGGAAACAAGTGCAAGTACTTTCTATCTGGTTCAAATGGCAAAAACAGATAAGCCATAAGTGTAAACACAGCAATTTAATGCTATTTCCAACATAAAACTTTCCAGGCTTGTACCTCGTGCAGAGGATACCCTGACTGTACCTGTGTTCACATTTGAATAAAAGACACATTGAGAAAGTACTGGCAGCTGAAGTGGCCAAGTTGTTCCATGGAATTTATGATGGGGCCCTGTACTGAATAAATGTATGACTACAGTGACCACATAGTCCATATATAGTTTGGAAAAAGTGACCAAAACTTGTTTAACTTGTTGTTAAAAAAAACTTTAAGGAGAAGTAGTAACTCACTAGAAGTTTACTAGATTCTGGTTCACATGCTGATTGTTGTGTATGGATTATATAATCTACATATATTTAGTCAAGAATCTTTTGCATTATATTGTAGGGGTAAAGGAAATGTACACAAACACAACAAAAAATAGGTACTGAAGCTTAAAATGAAATCATTAAAGTCATTTCTTTTTGAGTTATTTTTGCAAACTACAACTTTATAGAAAACTTTCAGGAACACAAATAATGCCTTAATCTTGAGATTAATGGAGGAAGTATGTCAAACTGAGTCAGCAATCAATCTGGGTTATTTAGATAAAAATCAATCAATCAACTATAATAATGCATCATAATTTATTGTTGTTTTATTAGAGAAAGTCCAATTGCAAAACTTGTGTAGAGTCAGCACTTCTTGTGGTTAATACTGAGGGTCACTCATATGAAAATCAATTTTCACTAATCTACATATCACTATCAAATCACTCTGACAAGTTCATCAATTTTTATTACGACTGCACCAACTGTATTTATTCTTCTCGTTAATTAGCTTTATTGAAGTACAAATTGTGGCGTTTTAGTCTCTGTACAGCACACAGTGTGAATAGAAAAAGCTTTTGGGATTGAAAAGCTCACAGATAAAAGTGAACAATAGAATCCCTCAATGCAATTAAGCAGCAGAAGTAAAAGGCTTTGGCAGAGGCAGTGTGAGAGGCTGCAGCTCATTCTGGCTCGTCTATAACGACTTTAGTCCTGAGATAAGACTTGGTTTCTCCTCCTCTCGTGGTCTCTCCTGGACTCCACAAAGTGAGGGGGCATCACACACTTCATTCTCGTGCTGCTGCTGTGAACCCAGTGTGCATGATATTAAGAACACCACCTCCCTCAGCCTGTCAGAATGCACCGTCTTCTCAAAACAGCAGGCGTCCAGTCGTAGAAAATAAAATCGATTTTACAAGCTGTTCCGCATGAATGGAAGGATATACGGACTCGTTCATCCCATGTATCTCATTGTTATTTTGCTGATAGTGCTGCAGCATGTGTGTCCAGTTTGACAATAAAAATCGATTGTAATAGATGAAATGATATGGGACTGTCATATTAAAAGTGTTTTGTACTAAAATATTATTTTTTACATGTTGTTCATTGTGGAGCTAGAGAACGATATTGAAAGTGCTTTAATAATACACAGGTCCATTGACTCCCTGTTTAAAACTGCAGATCTACAGCCCCCACTTCTTCGTAGTGGCATCTTCCCTGCAGGTTTTCATTTAATTTTAAAGTCTACATGTTCATACGTTTAGACAGATTTTTGTGTGATGTTTTTTTTTTTTTTTTTTTTTTTTTTTATCAGGCCTTGAATGTAGGTTAATACAGGATTGTAGAGATGGGTACCTGGGTGCATTCATTGAAGGATGGGTTAAACGCATCAGACACATTTCTCTACAAGGACATTTAAGTCTACCTTCAACCTGCATTAATCAATCAAAACATAACTTTGAGTAAACAAATAGTGAGGGAACACCACTATAATAGGGTTAAAAGTACAGTTGATTTTATATACTCTGTCCACTTTAACTTTATGGCAGTTTTACACTAAAGCAACAAGTAGTCAAGCCAGTTTTGTCTCTCTTACTTTAACTCAAACATTGGATCAGCTGGCCATGTCATATAGTCACTTTAATTCTTTTGGCCATGCTCCCTGCAGGTCTGCCTTTGAAAGCTTAGCAGTTACCTTACAACGATTATGATAAATAAGCACAGCATACAAATTCTAAGTGAAAATTTTACTTCCCATGGCAGATTTGTCAATTTGCGATTGCTCTTGTCACAGTGGCTCGTCATGGTGCATTTGTCTTCCTTTCTTTCTCACTCTGAGCATGACATGCCTCACGCCGAGCGACAGATGCAGAGAGCTGATTCATGTGATGGGCTGAACAGAAGCCTGCTCGCCGTAAAACATTATATCAAGTGCTTTAGAGTAGTTAGTCACTCAGACGCTACAAGCAGCTGTTACGAGGACAGAGAGGATGATGGGACTTTTAAATGAAGGTACACTCACTTCAGAATGTAATGCTGGTCATGTCTTGCAGGTTTGATTTGTCTGGAATTCATTTTTTTCCTCAAGACTTAATTCTTTTGCTAAATTAATTGGAAATTAATAGCAACAATAACACATTAATAACCTACAATTTACATGACGCTTTATTTGCAGCTGATACAGTAAGCCTAACCTAACAGTAACCTAACAGTAAGCATGATCTGTCTGAAGCTAGTTAGAAGATCTTTATTTTAACGTAATCTGACCATAAAAAACTGACTTAGTTAGAATGATAACAGTGTTAACAAGTGAGTTATTTTGTGCTGGTAAACAAGTCCCTTTCCTATAAAATTACAGTCACAAACTAGCACTGGTGCACTAGCTCAGACAGACAGATTCAGTAACTTTATTGCTTGGGGAAAGAAGGAAAACTTTGAACTCTAGAGGCCAAAGTGACAATGGAGAGGGGAAAACGCTTGCTCTAAGTCACTTCTTGCACTATCTTGCTATGACTCACATTGTATTAAATGTTGAAAAATAAAATTTTATACAAATATTTGGATCCAACTCCTGTGGATTTATCTGATCTATATTCCGTTATACTCAATATTACACAACAAAAGCTATTATTACGCTGTAAAAAAGGAAAAAAGACAAATAAATCAGCACGAATTTGAAACAGTGAACTCAAAAGTGTCATTTGCATCTATATTTATTTGTTTGTCTGTGTGTTTGTATAATATATTTGCCAGGGGCTCTGCTTGACTGCGTGCATGAGGAAGAACAGTTCATCATCTTCTGTTTTTGGATTGTCTCTTCAGTGACAGCCTGCCATATACAAGCCACCCAAAACAGCTTTGTTCTTGCTTTTTTTCTGATGTGCCGTGACATAGAAATTTGTATTTCCCCAGATGCACAAAACATTACATCATAGACACAAAGAGCACAATCGGAGTTGGTTGACTAAGCCCATTATATTGCTCCAGTCAGCACTAAAACTTCTATTAGTGAATGCAGCATCTCTGACTGTATCCATGTGCTGTAGTGCTGATAACAAACTGAAACCACACAATAAGGATGCCAACAACTCTGGATCTGCTCTGGAAAATGTAAAATAGATTATAGTTTTCAGTCTAGTAGAACTGACAGGTTTACTGTGTAATTTTTCTGGTGGAGGGTCTGCTGTCTGCTTGTCACCATGGATGTTGTTATTATGTTATTATTATTTTCCTGGAATATTCTGTAGTAATTGGTTACACTTTATAATAACTACACTTTAATTGACCTTTAAGTGTGAAAAAATGTTTAATTTATAATGAGTTTATTAAAAGGTCCAGTGTGTAACTTTCTGGTGGAGGGTCTGCCACCTGCTTGTCCACATGGAAATGTTATGGCTTTTTCTAGAATGTTCCACAGTATGGCATTAAACTGATCTATTTCCATGGAGACAAGCCCACAATGCCTCCAGGTCAGATCTGTGGAAAGGTGTATCCATCAATTTTCTTCCACGTATCCAGTGCCAGGTCATGGGGACAGCAGTCTAAGCAGAGACTCCCAGACTTCCTCACCCCAGACACTTCCTCCAGCTTCTTTGGGAGGATCCTTAGGGGTTCCCAGGCCAGCCGAGAGACATAGTCCCTCCAGCGTGTCCTGGGTCTTCCCTGGGGCCTCCTTCCTACCTACCGAGGGAGGTGCCCAGGAGGCATCTGGAACAGACATGGAGGAGCAGCGGCTCTACTCCGAGTTCCTCCCGTGTGACTGAGCTCCTCACCCCATCTCTAAGGGAGCGTACATCCACTCTGCGGAGGAAACTCATTTCAGTCGCTTGTATCCATGATCTGGTTCTGTGGAAATATGAGCTCACTCACTGTAGGCATACATGTTTTTCCTGGTAAAACATTTGTAACTGAATAAATGCAACACAGATAATTAAAGCCATACAGTGAAACCTTTCTGGCAAACAATGGTAAGCAATAAGATCTCCATGGACACAAGCTTGTGGCAGACCCCCTTCTCCTTTAAGAATGATTAAGGCTTTGTAACTACTTAATTAAAGAGTTAGAGTCAGGACTTTTTTCATTATCTTTCTTCATGCTTTTTAAGGCCAATTCGGTGTAGTTATTAAACCAACGTATCTCATAGAATATCTGAGCAATTTATGTACTAAATGTCATAAAATTAATGGACCTATCTCCTCTATGAGCTTAAAAAAAAAAAAAAAAAAAAAGAAATTAAATGCATCAAACATAAAGCATTCATGTACAGGTGAAAAAAATCAACACATTTACAACTTGGCTTAGAAATCTCTTAAACCACAAAAGAGATGAGAGTGCAGCCGCTACATTTTTCAGCTGCTGTCATGAACGCGCGGCCATTCATCACAACAGCTAAAGGACGTTCTTTGTTGAAGTGTAGAGTCCTAATACCCTTCAGTTAGAGGAGGATTAAGGTGCAGTGCCAGCGTGTGTGTGCGTGTGTCGGGGTGTGTGTGTCTGTGTGTGTGTCTGTGTGTAAGGTAAGAGGTACTGCTCAATCCAGGAAGGTCCACACCGGAACAAAACCCCACCTGGTCACACACAGGCTCCTGGGTGGTCATGAGAGGCTGGTGAATGGGGTCAGATGAAGGATTGGTAAACACTGGAATGACCCTTGGTTTTGTTAGTCTCCTACTTGGCTCTGTATTACCAGAGTATTGAATATCCTTTTGCGTTAGTGAAAAGGATGTGAGCTGAATGGAAGGTGATATGTTGCTTGGTATGTTTGCCTGTTACCAAGATAACCTAACAATGTTTATACTTAGTTCTCAGATCTTGTCTCTGGATCCAAGAATTTTAACATTTATCATGTCAAGTCCTACCCAAGTGGCCAGGCTGTGTGTGCTGCTGGGGGAAAGGAGCGTTTCAAAACAAAACTGCCTTTTGAGAGCTGAGGACTGGACTGATGACCTGTGCGAGACTGATTTTGATGATGTGGAAAGAACAATACAACTGTGAAGGGGAGAATAGTGGAAAATGTTGTGTTTCTTTGTTGTTATACATTTAAGTATTTGAATTTTTATCTTTATTTTTTACAATTTTGAATCCTCACCGTTTTTGTTCTTAATTTTTGTTTTGTTTTGATTACTGTTTCTATTGCTGACATAGACTATTTTCTGTTCAGTTTTATGTAGGTCTTAGTACTATATGATTGCAGGAGCAATCCAATGCCTTGGTGGAGGTCTCAGTGAAACATAATACCGGAAAAGAACATCACAAATCACTCAGCCCTCAGTGACCATAGAAATGAACTTACATTCATACCTATAGCAGCCGTGCAGTGAATTGAAGTGCTTGAACCTCAGCACATTTGAGTGAATAAGTGCCCACACTGCAGTACTACAGAGGCCAGTGTATGATCTAATTCTCACTGTGCCATTGATTGAAATTTAGATTTCTTTTAATGTGGGCTCTTGGTTTATGAAATATCGATCTTTTATATAATAAGGTGAAGAATAGTTTGAGGAATGGCTGAAGGGGTGCTTTTCGACACTTAATCTTGATGGTGGGCTGAAGTGTAAATCAATGAATAATCACTTCACCACAAACGATGTTGCTGAGACGTAGAGTTGAAAGCAGCTAAAATTCCCTGTGCTTATCAGCCTCTGCCGCTCCCTCATCCATGTCAACATAATAGTTTTTGTAGCAGCAAGCAGACAAGAATATAATAGATAGTGGACTGTCTTCTACATCTGCTGCCAGTTGAATAGCGACAGGTTGATTTATGGCACTTTGAGGAGCAGAATAATGAATTAATTAGCTGGAGAAAATACACTTCTCAAGGTCACTGTCCGCCGATCCTTTCTGCAGTCACCAAGAGCAAATCTGATGAGGACAATAACAGTCTGAAGATGACTGGTCCTGCCTGACATCAGCTCATCGTTGTGTGGGCTCTGAGACAAACTGTGCGGAACATGGGAAATGACACCCACTGATAACTGTTGTCTGCATACAGGCTATGTATTATATTATATTATATAATTGCATGTGCTGTCTATCAGTTTTGGAGACCATCCATGAAATTCATTGGCAAGATTAGTTTGGAAGTAATTTCGTTTTACTCAAACTCACACTTGGATGTGGAGTTTTGATAAACAGCTATCGTATGTTTGGCCAAATTTGACTGGGAGCTGGCACTCTGAAATAAGCGCCTATATGAGACCAGAATGATAGAAATAATTAAAGGTCCTATATTACATAAAATTTCATGTGATGTTATAATGCTGTTACCTCATCAAAAACATACCTGGAGTTGTGTTTGATTCACACATGTTTAAGTAACTCTTTATTATTAGTCTGTGTACATCTCCAAAATTCAAAATGCTCTTGTGATGTCATGTAGAGGTAGTTTTCAAGTTATCTTTAAAAACCCAGTGGAGCACTTCCTGTATTCCCACATGACATCACAAGGTGGAACAGAGTGTTTAGTCTGGCTGAAAGAAGAACTCATCTTAAATATGCAGGGTTTGTGTGTTAATGTTTGAATGAAACAAAACACAACTCGGGTATGTTTTTGATGAGTAAACAACATTATAATAGATCAGAAAATAATATAATATGGCCCTTTTAAGTATGCAATTGCAAGGTCTGCTAAAGAATACTCATGCTTATTTTTAGATATTGAATTACGATTTAAAAAAGGCTACCAGAGAGCACCCATGTTTTATGTTCATTTAGTCTGAATATAAGTGAGGTGGATGTCGCATGCCTTCCTCTTATAGCCAGTCTCTGTACATTAACCGCAGACGCAGCAGGTGAAGAAACCCCAATGATCAGTGGCAGGAAACTAAAAATGTGCATTGATCAATGAAAAGCTCCAAACCTGTTCCTGCAGAGGCCATTAAAGCTGTGATCAAAAGAGCGAATCAGGGTTTACAGCAGCAGCCCGTGAGCCCAGGCGTCATTAACGAAACTACTGAGCGCGCTCAGTGAGGAGCACCTGTAGTGACCCAGCAGGACGCACACAGAAACTATCAGCAGCAGTATCCACTGTTCAATCCCATTAGTAGCATACAGAGCACTGATGGCTGTAGTGGCAAACAATATTGTTGCTATATCATTCAAAATTGTAACGCAGTTTTCAGCATTTTATCAAGTTCACTTTCTTTAAAGGTGTACTCTCTTTTCTTTTGCAGGGTCCACTACCTGCTTTTTCTGGTGATGTTATGTTACTTTGGAATGTTCAACAGAATGGCATTAAACCTATAATATATATCTCCGTGCAGATAAGCAATCGAACCCACTAAACCAAGTTACTGGTATGGTCTCTGGAGAAGATGTTTATTGTTTACCTTTATAAATAAAACACCTGTGTTGAATAAGTATCATATAGATATGTTTAATGTATTCATTTTTTTTATATATTTAGAACTGAATAATGCATTTATCTAGGGACTTGCCCTAAGATATAGACACTTTATAATACAATGGCAGCATCAGATTATCACTCGTCTATCTATGTTTGTTGAATCTGTCCACCGGGGCCCCTGAGAGCCTGACTTTATATTCAGTATCTGTCCTCATAAAATAAACAATAAATAAGTAACAGATAGGCCTGAACATGAAAATGTTTTTCTCTGCATGTGTCAATCTTTTCAAATGACCACCTTACAGAATGTTAAAGGCAAGTTACATTTTGTATCCACTTTAATAGACTTACAAAGATGCTGTGTAGGTAGTTGGTTGTGACAGAGGAGGTCAAGGTGGAGTAGGGCCTTCCTCAAGGGTCATTGCTGAGGGATGAGGCTGACAGATGAGACATGGAGCCCAGGAACTCTGCAGGTATGGTGTGCTAAGGAGAGGAATAAAGAGTAGTTGCTAAAGGACAGAATATATGTGTGTGAATGAGAGACCTCAGTGCAGTGGTGAGGGTACAGAAGGAAAGGTACTGGGGGGGTCAATGGTCCAGAGCAAGAGTGAGTGTGGCAAAGAGGTAATGAGGCTAGTGAATGTAGGTTGGAATGGGTGAAGAAAAGTCTATAGTGCAATAGAGAGAATAGGTGTGTAAGACAGACAGTAGTAAGACCAGTTTTGTAATAGAGACCGTAGCTAAAGGGAACATGAAAGATAGTCCATGAGGGCTTATTGTGCAACGGATAAGAAATCATTCATTTTTGAACCAAAGACACATTTGAGTGAGCTTTTAAATGTCAGCTATTTCAATTTTCTGGACCAGCCGACATCATGTCCCAAAAAGTCACACCATATAAATTGTATATTAGATCTTGGAAATCTTACATCTTCCCTTGACATTGAGAGGGAACTGTAATGGCCCCCACAATATAATTATCTGCATGTTCTGGCATCAAAGTGGTTATAGATTCAGTAAGTGGCCATTATGTGAGACATGTGAGTGTCAGGTTTCTTCTGCTATAAGTGGAGCTTGGGGCAATTTATGAGTGGTGATGCAGTATATGATCAATATTGTATGAGAATACTGCCTATAGTTTTGCAGGGCATGGAGCTCTTGTGATGCGTTCCCTGTCACCTTGCACCAGTGTGTTTTATTGTGTTCCTTTGCCACTTTTACTCATGTAACTCATTTGTCTTGTCTATTTAATTCTTGCAGTACATTTTTCAATGATCTGGCTCACTGCGTAGAGCTCATGCCATGTTTTGGGGAGAGTTTAGGTTGGATTTATGCTTTTGCAATTATGAATACCCCAATAAATAAAGAATCTTTCATAGAGCCTGAATTATATTACATACAAAATATTGTAAGTACGACTTTAATACTTGATGGAAGTTTTACATTTCAGACACTTTGTGTATTACATATGAAATAGACAGTGAAAATCATCTTAAAGTTGTGTTATAGAAGCATACAAATTTTCCAAAACCAGTGTAGATTACATGACCAGTGGTGGAATTTTTAGGTATCTGTTAGGGATGTAACAATAACCGAAATATCATGATATCATATAGCCAAAGTTCTCACGATAATATCATGGACCCTCACAATATATCAAACTAGAAAAGCACTCAGAGAGCGCAGACCTCCGCCAAGGACTACCCCTATTTTTTATATAAATTGCAATAAAATCAGTCTTCTGGATCAGATCCGGATCAGCCTTTGGAATATTAAAGAGGATCCCATTGTCCATCCCTGAGTCAAATTTCATGGGGTTTGGTCAATAATTAACCGAGATATTGAGAAACAAAATTTTTGGCCCCATTTACCACAATGTTAACTAAAATTTCAAAGTGATCCAGAATCCAGGATTTCGTTCGGATCACCCTCAAAATGAAATCAGTTCTTCCTTTTCACATTTCCAACAAATCCAGAAAATTTAATCAAAATCGGTCCATAACTTTTTGAGTTATGTTGCTAACAGACAAACAAACAAACAGACAAACGCCGGCAAAAACATAACCTCCTTGGCGGAGGTAATTACAAATTCCTTTGCTTTTGCTGAGTTATATCGCAGCATAACTAAAAAAAAAAAAAAAAAAGACAGAGAGAACTACATAGACCACGACCCTTTGCTCCATTTCAGTGTAGACCGCATGAAGAAATTACAGTTGTAAGCACTTTCAAGTCTTAGTTCTTCGGATTAAGTCTTGTCCAGGCGTTTTAAGAGGAAAAAGTGGCATATTAACAGTGGGTACTTAAATACTTTTACTTAAGTATAATTTTTTTCATGTGATACTTACTCTGATACTAGTTTTACTTGCATCTGTACTTTTACTTAAGTAACAAAATTGAGTACTTCCTCCGCTACTGTACATACCCAGCTGTAAATAAATACATTGGTCTGGCTCTGGCTCACAGCAGAAGTGTGACCAACAGTTTCACAGATGGTGGTTATGATTGCTATTTCAGGCATGTTCACACCTTATAACACTTATCATGTATCACAGGGGGCCTATTTACAGCACAGGCACAGTGTTTTTCCATCCGCTGCATACAGTTGTGAGGTTAAAAAAGCTGTTTTGACACTGCTGATGTTGTACCAGAACTACAAAGCACAGAGTCAAGGGAGCGCACAGGTGGAGGCAGAAACTTTAGAAAAACATGTTTGTGAGCAATGCCGTGTTTGTCAGCTCTCCTGGCTGAGAGCAGGATGCACCAGGCTCTCGAGAGCTTTTAGGAAACATGTCTTCAATCAAAAGAGGAAGTATAAATGTAAGGCCTGACGACAGCATGGAGAGAGGACACGTTCAAAACAACACTGTTCCAACACAGCAATAAGTGCTATGATTTGAACAGATTGAATTTTGTTGAGAGTTCACATTCAATAGATATCTAAAATAAACAGAATTATTCTATCTACACACTATTGAATAAACCAAAAAGGCAAACAGCACACAGATCTTGCGCTCTCAAACTTCCTAGTTGGTTTGATTCTATTATATTGACGTTAGCTTGGGCCAAATGGAAAGCAACACATTTCAGTTTCAACCAGTACAGCAAATGAATGACCAGTTATTTGTTTGTCCCTTTTCTGACCCCTAGTAACAGGAGTTAGCAGGCACTGAAATATTTCTTTTTTATATCCAGCAGCAAGCGGAGGTTGTGGTGGTCTTAATTGCATGGGCAAGTGTTTGACTCTTCACTGTGGCTTGACTTTTACTGAAATCTTACCACTAAAATAAATAAATAAATAAATGTCTTTCAATGTTCAGCAAAGCAGACACAAATAAATGTGCAACAAATATGTAATTTCATGTGTCAAAGTGAATTGAATTAATTAATTAGATTAGATTAAAATACAATGTGAAGAAAAATGTGTGTTAAGATTTCATATGGAGCAGCCAGGTTTTAACAACCTCTTAAACATTATAAGGAAGTGACTGCTCAGACTGTAACTATGGGCTCTCCATAACCTTTACCTGATCTATAAACAAAACCTTATAGAGGAAATGAGGTTAAATGTTGGCTTACTAACCTTTCCTTCACCCATGCCCGTCTCTCTTTCTCTGCTAAGGAACGACATTGAATTTGATTGTGCAGTAAAACAGCATATGGTCAGCTTCTGTTATAACGCAAGAGGAGTCTCCATATCTGAGGTGTGCGCTGAAAAGGCAGAATAAAATCTGAGTCAGTTCCTGGCTATAAACCTTCATCCAAGGGCATCATCAGAGTAGCTCACTGATTTATAATAGACCCTGGTGCTCAGGTGATGGGGATATTAGCACATGAACTTTCAAAAGGGCTGTTTTCATCTGTAGTCACTAGTGTGTTGTGAAAAAAGGAAAAAAAATCTTATTATTATTCATGTGGATTCAGCCCTGCAACTCCACAATACATGAACCTCTAGAGACGGCAGAGTACATGATCCAGTTAATATAAAGTAAATGATGGCAGCTATTTTAAGTGAATAAAATAAGGTCAGAGTTATTTAAAGCTGCTGCATCGTGGACTCCTGTTGAACAACACACAAGGCAGTGTCTACAACTGGCTGATAGCTGGAGGATGCCATGTGGTGATTTGTGTAGAAGTAAAGGTTAGTTGTGCTTTGTATCTATCAATAACCAAGAGAGGAAAGGCTGACGTGAACAGTAATGGAGTAGCCATTGGTCTTGAATTTTAAATCAGATTTAGCTTCAGCAGCACTATCAAAACAGACAACTTATACACAGTGAAATTAAAATACTAACTTAATTTAACAAATGTTCTTAAAACACACACAATTGTTTGATGATCTTGCCTGATCTTGGTCTTTTCCTCTTGTCTTTTTTTTTTTTTTGGACTTAAGTCTTTGATTTGGACTGCCAATACAAATAGATATTACAGGTCTGTTGTGGTAAGCTCTGTCCGTCTTGACTCGAAATCGCTTAGGAGGAGGAGGAACTGTCAGCAGAGTATTGGCAGCTGACTGGATCAAGTGTATCTTGTTTTTGCCACACACAAGAACAAGCTTAGCATGTAGTTGTTCAGCTATATTAAAAATGATAACAAAATGTCAACAAAAAAAGAATGAATACCTTCCATTTTTTTTATGATTTAAATGATTTTTTCAAACCAGCATCAATAGACCCCAAAAGAGGGAGCCTCATAAGATGAGTCTGAAGTCTGAATAGAAACAGCAATAAAAAAAAAACATCAAGTAAAGCTGCCTTGGCTTTAATGCTCCTTATTCATGAACCCTGACACCTGATTGCTGGTGACACATCCTGGTTAAAGTAAGATGAACAGAGTCTTAGAGGTGCACTATGTAACTTTTCTGATGGAGGGTCTGCTACCTACTTGCATCCAGTGAGGTTAATGCTTTGCCCTAAATGTTCCTCGGTATGGCATTTAAGTTCTTGCATTCATAAAATGAAAGTGTTTTCCTTTTTCAAAGAGCACTTGGAAAAACATGCACATGCAACATTTTATTGTGAGCGATCTTGCCTCTCCACAGATCTGGCCTGTAGCATGACCCTAGTGTTGTCACCTACATCTCAAAGAAGGTATGTTTAATGTCATACTACGGAACATTGCAGGGAAAGCAATGACATTACATGGTGGCGAACACTATGTAACAGAAAGGTTACATGGTACATCTTCAATAATCACAGCAGGATGCAGACCATAGAATTTTTTGTTTTGGTTGGTTGCTTGATTTAAAATTGCACTCCAGAGCCGACTCCCCCTTGTACTTCAATAGCCAATGACTCAACTGAACTCTACTTGAAATGAAATGAAACTTGGACTAACTTTGAAATCTAATGGCTTCACATGGATGTTAGGGAATAAGATTGGAGGATTGAGGTGTTTACAGCTACTATAAACAGTGGGCTTCTGGCACTGCTAGTGACATGGTGTGAAAAGCACTTCTCTGAGTCACTCACACTTCCTGCTGTGACCAGTCGATGCAAAAAAGACCCCATTTTAACAGATTTGGCTTTTATGTTCTTTATTAAAAATCACATCTAAACCAATGCCAGCAGCCCCTCCGTCTCTCCTTCTTCTCCCTGTCCCTCGCTAGGAGCGCCTTTGAAGTGCAAATCAGACGCCACTGATGTAAAAGTGAAGTGCAGCCTGTACACCAGAGAGCGTTTACAGCGATGGGGCAAGTATGACAAGTACAGGCACGTAGTGAGTGTGCCTTCTTTAAACCAAATGTGTAGGTCAATGACACACTGACCTGGAGTGTGTGAGAGACTGAGGGCACTTTAAAACAAGCTGCTCGGGAAGATTTATGGAGAAGCCACACAAGAGGTTTTTACTAAAGCTGTTTTGGTTACGTACTTTGGTGGATCTATTTTGACAGAAATTGTCAAGTTTTCCGACTGGAGTTTTCCCTTTTTCGCTGCCAACGTAGCTTCCTCTGGGTCTTCTGGTTTTGGTTCAACTTCAGCCCAAAGGATACTAAGATCATACTCCAATATGGTATTCCTTGCCAGAATCTGCACATGTAGAGAAAAGACAAAATGTGTATAAACAAGTATTCTCTAATAACTTGGAAAAAATAACACATTTTTTAAGGGCCCATATTAGGCTATTTTTAGGTCTGTGCTACCGTATAATGTATCCTCATCAACATGATGTCACTATCATTTGGAAAATTTCAGCCCTATAATCCCCAATCTTTACTAAACTAAAGGTAAAAAGGTTACTGCTACCACTACATGAGGTGGAACAGAGCATATTGAGCTTTGGAGATCCAGACTAATAATGCAGGGATACTTAAACATGTGTGGATGAAACAAAACACAACTTCAGGTATGTTTTTGATGAGGTACCTAACATTATGGCATGTTTTAAAGATCACAAGAGTTAATTTTGCACAATATAGGATGTTTAAGGAACAGTTTCTGCACACACTTGCAGCCTTACAATATGTCTTAAGTGGATGTTTAATTCCTTTCATAAAACTTTTATAACTACTTGTTCCTTATATTTATACAATCCAGAGCAAAGTTATGTATTGGTGCTGCTGCTTCAACAACACCACAGAGAGTACTTTTTGCAATACATATTTTTATCTCTATATGCTTGTCGCTTGCTTTAAGAACAACTGTAAACATGCAGAGGTCTAAATATAGCCTAGTGGTTATACAAGAATTATGAAAGGATTTGATTGTAACTGAATAGGCTGTTTCTAGGAGCTATATTTTATCAGCGTTGTTTGGTTTGGTGCATGGTTTATTGGAAAAATGACTTAAAGGGCCCATATTACTCTATTTTCTGATCTATGTTATAATGTTGTTTCCTCATCAAAAACATACCTGGAGTCGTGTTTTGTTTCATTCACTCATGTTTAACACACAAACCCTGCATATTTAGGCTGAGTTCTTCCCTCAAACACTTTATTCCACTTTATGTAGTGATACAGGAAGTGTGCCACTATGTTTTTAAACTCCATACACCTTCATTAAAATCATTTGGATAATTTCTTTCCTGGAATTTCTACTGAACTAAAGGGAAAAGGTGGCTTTTAACTTGAAAACTACCATGAGATCACAAGGTAGTACAGAGAATTTTTAGAGATGTAGACAGACTATTAAATCAGGATTACTCAAACTTGTGGATGAAACAAAACAGAACTCCAGGTATGTTTTTGAGGAATTAGCAACATTATAACATTACTAAAATAAATTCCCTTGTGGCTCAATAAAGTTTGTCTAAGTCTAAAAGCCCATGAGTCAATTTAGCATAATATAGAACCTTTTACATAGCTACTGTGCTTTAACTGTTGATATTACTAAAAGCAAAAACACTAGAAAGAAATGGTTACACTGTGTGCGTGGGAATAAATGATCCGACTTAGGGAATTTAGTATGGAAGAAAAAATATGAAACATTTTCACCATAGAATCCCTGGTTTTGTTCAAGCACTATGAACTAAGACTTTACCAAGCTTACTTTGTATGGTAATTGTGCTTTAAAAGTGCATTGCGTGACTTTTCTAGTGGAGAGTCCATCACCTGCTTGTCTTCATGGAGATGCTATTGCTTTGTCTAGAATGTTCCATGGTAGTGATTAAAACTATCTTTCTCAAGAAATACAACTATAAGCTACAGGTCAGATCTGTGGAGAGGCAACCCTATTCACAGAGAGAATTATTGTATTTTTGAGTAAGTAAGTTTTTATTTATATAGACCTTTTCACAGACATATGTCACAAAGACACTTTACAGAGCATTATTCATTCACTCCATACTTGGTGGTGGTAAGCTACTATTGTAGCCACAGCTGCCCAGGGGCAGACTGACCAAAGCACAGCTGCCAGTCTGTGCCATCGGACCATCTGACCACCAACATCACTCACGCACACACCACTTTCATATTAGGCAATGTGGGTGAAGTGCCTTACCTAAGGACAGAACATCAGTTTTTGCAACTGGTGCCACATTGTGGCACCTCATTTTCCCATCAAAGTACTACCCAGGCCCGGCCTTGCTTAGCTTCCAAGATCTGATTGGATCAGGCTTTGACAAGCCAGTATGGCCACATAAAACCCATAATGGATAAATACTAGATGTATGTGTTTAATGTCATTCCATGGAACTTTCCAGACAAAGCAATAACATGGAGACAAGCAGGTGACGAACCCTCCACCAGAAAAGTTGTGAAAACCATCTTTGAAAACATTACAGGCAAATAAGAGATGATCAGGTATTATAGATTCATATTAACTAAATTTGTTCAATTAAATGCATTTTCCATGAGCTATATGTCTCTGACAAACATTGAAATATTATCACCTTAAGAGCTTTAAAAGTGGACACTATTTGCTTTCCTGCTGATTTAGTGAAATTGCAGTTATCCATCAATCGCCATTTGACAGGAATTCATACACCAAGTCAAGACAAACAAAGACAAATGGTTCAGATAGTCAGTTACAATGATTTGGAGGTTGTGGCTCTAAAGTCTTGTCAATTTGTTCAATGCAAGGTAATAAAAGAAAGAAACACGTTGTAAAAGCACTGCACCCTCTTTTCACAGCTTCAAAAGTGGTGGAAATTAATCATTTTTATACGTGGCTAAAGCAAGAAACTCTGAAAAATACTTTAATGCACAAATGTCCCTGTTTATTTCTCAAGTGGCAGAAGAGCTGGGGGTTAGTGTCTCAGCCAAGGACAATTTTGCATATTACCATCAAACAGCGCAGATTTAGAGAAGCCATTTCATCCTGTGCACACCAGAGCCATACAAAAACCTATTATTAAAAATGTGCATCGATGTTTGCAATTACAGTCTAATAGGGAGAGGCTAGGAAGGGCAGCAGGTATAATCACTCGTTAAGTAAGTCACAAGTCCAATGATTCAGCATTGTGACTTGCAAAAGAATGGGAGGATGACATTTTGTGACAGGGCCATACGCACTCATGTGCTTGGTTGAGAGGGCTGAATTCACACATGAATGAATAGCACTTAGAGAAAATTGTCCTTGTAAATGGACAGAAATTCTGTTCATCTCCAGTCAAAGTCTCTTTTCAAATGATGGCACCCTGATATCGGTCTGGTTATGCTTCTACGATTTGACTGTATATATAAATGGACATAGCTAACCCATAAGCCGTCCTGTTCCAAATTGGAAGTGAACAATTGACTTTACATAAAAAAAAAAAAACTCTCACTCCTCTTTCTGTAACTGCAATGAGCCTTGTCATTTTGGTCATCAAATGTTCATATTAACCCACTCTACATGATCTCGGCTTTAATTTCACTATTTTGTTTGTAACTAAATTCCTAATATAGATCTCGGCTCCAAATTTGCTCCTATAACTACAGCCTCGTGAGCTTCATTTGACTGGAGCCAAACGCTATGGGTGACATCGCACTCCCTTAGTCCACTTATACACTTTTATACAGTCTATGGATCTAACCTTTAACTAAAAAGGGACCAAACACATAATCTCTGCCCACAGCCACATTTGAAGAAGCTGCTAAACTGTGCGGTGCCCATGGACTAAAGAAGAGAGTGAGGGGGGAGGAGGGGGATTACTCTGTAATTGGTCTAACAGATATCCATACTTCAAACTCTGCTTTAATGGTGATGTTTGTACTGAATGTCTCTTGAGCAAATAGTCAGATTTAGGGTTTGGTCCCAGTCTGATTTCTAATGTAGAGTTGGTTTGGTTCTGTTCTAATCCTGCTCTAGTTCTGGTCTAGTCAAAATTTTGATGGTGGTGTTTTAGTAGTGATTGTGTAAGCATCTATCAGCACACCCTTATACTTCACTAAATCCACTTTTCACCACATAATGGCCCAAAATCACATCTCCTCCCCTTTCAAAACAAATTGATTGCAAATTATCACATGTAGCGCTTTACACTTTTAAGGCACTCAGAGCTCTTTACATGAAAGAACCACTCACCCATTCACACACACATTCATACACTAATGTACACAGTCACTGGGGGCAAGATGGGTTAAGGACACAATGACAGCGTTCATGTGGGACCTGGAATCGCACCACCAACCTGTAGGTCAGTGGATCGACCCGCCAACCTCCATCATCAGTGGGCACTCTAATAACTTGCTACTGCACAACCTTCATTTGAACTGTATGAGATATGTGAGGTAATGTGCTTTTGACAGTACTACAGCAATAACTTGAAAGAGTTTAAAAAATGTTTAAAAAAAAATTGCTATCCACTGATTATTGTTGGTTCATGGGTAAGGCTACCTTCTCCATCGCTATGTTATTTATATTGGTTTGCTCAAACTTGAAAGCCTCATCCTTGAATTACCTCTAGTTTTTGAGTGGGCATAGCAACAGTGACAGTACAGTAGCAGGGTTCAAACTATTACTATTACTTTGACACACAAATCTGATCTAACATGTTTTATCATGTCCTTGAACCAAACTCATATTGTCCATTTCCTCTTCAAAACCCATGCGAGCTCACTGATATCGTTCTAACCCAGCCTCTCCTCAAACTCAGCTGCCACCGCTGCCTCTTGCATCAGCTCCTTTCTCATCTCCTCACAGGCTTGCACTGTTCTTCCTCCCTGACTGGCAAATTAAATACACTCCCAGTGTATTAGCTATGCTCCATTGTTAGGATTTTGGTTTCATCCATTTTCTGAGCTCATTTACTCTGCAAATTTGAAATGCAACTTCCTGTTCTAGGTTAATTAATGCTGTGTGCACTCCAGGCTCCAAACATGTTTATGGGTGTTTTTGAAGAGGAGATTAGTTTGTGTCATGTTACTGAAATCAAAAGCGGACACCAAATGAATACTGGTCTGCACTGACAATATATTAGTGTTCATGATACTGCAGGGGGTTTACATTAATTTATAAGTGCACTGTTTCACTTTTATGGTGGACAATCGGCCATCTGCTTGTCTCCATGGAGTGGCTATTGATTTTCCTGGCAGCTGTCTCCATAGTCACAAAGAATTGACACCACCAGGCCATTTACAGGTCAGATCTGTGGAGAGGTTACCTGGCTAAGTATTTTGAGCAGTAAAGACACCTGTATTTCAATAAATGCAGGATTGATAAATTTAATTCCATTTATGAAATATTCCATGCAAGTGGCAGATGCTCCCTCAGAAAAGTTACATATGGCATCTTTAAGCAATTTTACATATTACAGATTCACTGTCAATGCTGTTAAAATGATTCACTAACCACCATCCAGGGTTGTTTGTTGTAACACTCACTAAGTGTGGGGCTTCTAACGTTTGTGAATCAGGTAAGGGGTCATTCCATCTCAATTCACCCAAAAGAATATATACACTGAATGGATATTTGGCATGTCTTAAGATGGGGGTAAGCCAACTTCTAAGTAAATTTGTGTGAAAATAAAAAAGAAAAACCCCTCCAGATTTTTTTTATGTTGTAGTAGGCATATAGGGCTAAATTTTTTTTATTGTGTCATTGAGGTCGGACTTGTCCCTTATAGTCAGTTTCAAGGTCAAATTATACATCAAAAAGCAATTAATCTCAAAAGTACTAAAATGCAAAAATAGAAATTTGCATTCCTTACGATTTCCCCTTTCCAGAGATACTTTGTTTTTTGATATCGGACCAGTAGATGCTGAGTAAATACAATTTAAAATTCGGTGACCAGGCAAAAAAAGTGAAAAAATTAAACTGCTATATCTCAGGAACCGATCATATTTTCTAGCTAAGATTTACCTATGTACTAAGTTTCATCAAAATTTGACAAAGTAGGGTTTAACTCACTGGATGAACTGAGGTGGACTGACCCTAAGGTGGACCACCATATTTCCGTAATGTCCACAATAATTCTTTTGACAGTATTCACTTCCAAGAACCACAACCTCAGAATGCAGTGAAATATGAACTATATTTATTGCATGAAGATAATTATGTCCTTGGCGATTTAGATCATGTTTTTAACCTTAACCGTTTATTTCACATACTAAACAATCTCGATTATTTTATAGATTTTTTGGACATAGTTTCTAGTTGTAGGTAATGTTTGAGTAGTGCGCACACAGAAAATGACTATTACATATACATATCTGAAGCGTGTTCAGTCAGTCACTTAAATTTATAATTTACTGATTTTAAAATGTGAATTCCTTTGCTGGAGGCTTGTATAAATGCATGTTATTGAAAACCTCAATGCTGACCCCAGAAGACAGTCAGGGATGGGATTATTCAAATGGTGCAGAGTGAGAGGGACCATACTGTGAATGAGGTTTGAGCCGGCCGACTCTGACTGTGCCGCCTGGAGGAGGGAGGTTTACTGTTTATTGTTTACTGAGGTGGTTCAAGGTTATCCATGTCAAAACACAATATTAAAATGTATGCTTCTGTCTCATTGTGAGGCTGACACTCACTGACTGTTAAACCAGGGGCTCCAAACATGACGTGCTCCTCAAAGTAACCTGGGATCACCTGTTTAAAGTGTAACTGATGCTTCAGAATTTCAAACAACAAACTATTTAAATGCTGGTAACATAATTTCTTATTTCACCTAATTTCATTTAAATCTTGGTCCCTACTCAACTACCTCACTCTTCTAAACAAGCTTCTAGAAAAAGCTTAATCATTTGGAAACCTTGTGGCTATATAGTACCTGGTATTGCAGTGTAATTCACTAGTGTAAGGTTCAATGAGAGAATTTAAACCTGAAATATGAGACCTTGTTTGAGCCCATGCATGTCTGAAAAGTATAGATTCTTTCCAATGCAAATTTATCCATTTATTCTTTTAGAATTACAGAGTTCTATCTGCGTTCTACATGCTCTGAAGTATTACGGTTTAAAGCTTTGACCGCTCGTGGAGCACAGTGGAAACGGAAAATGGATTTTTGCTCATAAAGAAATTCACCAAACCCAATGAAAGTATACAATGTGCTTTACAGGTTATATAGAAATAAAACTGAAAATATATTTGACAAATTAATAACACAGCATTTGAAACAACAAAAAATACATTTTTAATAATGTTTCATAAGACATTGCTCTGTTTACTGTTTAGAGTTGGTTCAAGATCATCGGTGTCATACAGTAACACTAGACGGTCCATCTCATTTATTATTCATACAGTGCACACTATAGAAGAAACCCTACCTTTATTTATTGTTTCATATATTCGTTTCATAGTGTTTTCCCTTAGGACATTTCTATATTAGTATTGTGGTTTTATTTGGGTTGCTATGACCTTTTTACCTTAACACAAGCAGAGGCCATGGCAAAGTAGTGACAAAAGTAAAATGCCTATAGCTTCTTTTAAGCTTCTGCAGTGGTGTGTCTCGCTTCCTTCTAAAATGTTTTCGGGGGTAAAACTATTTTGTTTCTATCCTGCAGCCGTATGTAATAACTAATGGTTATGCCAGAGAAAGTTGCAGGGGGTCCTCTTTGTGCTGGGTTGCATAATGTAACAGCAGCCTGAAAGGAAACGAGAAAGTTAAGATAATGCTTCAGGTTGTTGAGCGGGCATTTAGGGTGCAACATCACTACATATAACTTTTCTTATGCTTTTATATAATATTTTCTCAAATACATAAAGCAGTTTGACCATCTATATTGGCAACTAAGTATTGATAGTTTTCAGATGCTATAATATCATGATACCATACTTCCAGAGAGGCAAGACAAAGTTTTCCCAATAGATTACATTGTACTTTGCCATGAAATATCTAAAATTCACAAATGTTAAACCTGATCATTTCTACTTGACCTCACTGTGTTACTGTGATGGAGATTTAGATTGTGGAAAGATTTCTCTCAGTCTGTCTTTGTGTAAATGAATGTGATTTCTACCTGGGACCCAGACCAGTCATTAACATGTTTAACGGCTCAGCAGACACAACTGTCTCCACCCTCAGAAAACTGTGTCTTACCTGTCCTCAAATGTTTGCTAACACTTTGACACTGCTTTGATATGTATGTAACTTGCATTTCTGTATAAATACTCAGAGGTCAAATGCTCTGGGGGAGAGACTCAGAGCTCAGATGCTCTGGAGGAGATCTTCTGGGCGAGATGCTGGGGGGGAGATACTGAGGAGATGGAGAGAAGGAATGACTGGAGACTCTGGGGAGGCTGTTGGTCTGTGGCCAGGGCAGGCCTAGGCCCTGTCCATATCTGCTGTAACAATAAGAATAAACTTTTGTCTGTATTCCAAAAGCTCACTGGGCTTCGCAGCTGGATTCATTATTTAAGAGAAACATAATTTTTTCCTCAGCATTATTCATTTTTGCTGCCCCCCATCTGCATTAAAGATGCAATGTGTAGCTTTTCTGGTGGAGGATCCACCACCCGCTTGTCTCCGTGAAGATATTTTTTTTTCTGGACTGTCCTGATATGGCTTTTGACATATCCAGCTTGCATTTACCCAATAACATGGGTTTTTATTGATCTAAAAATGAATTCTTACTGTGAGTCGGCTCGCCTCTTCACAGATGTAACTTGACCCTGTGATGTCACCTGTTGTCCCCGTAGGATAAATAAGTGTAATGCCATAGTGTGGAACATTTCAGGCGATATCTCTATAAAGAGAAGCAGAAAAGTTACACAATGCACCTTTAAATATTATTAACCTATAGAAAGTTGTGATGTCAGCTGAAATCCAGCAATGGTAATGGGCAACTCTTAGTTTATCCTGGTTTGGCATTCTGCACACACACTCCGATTTGGATTTAACTGGGATTAAACCTGGACTAGAACAGAACCAAACCAAATCTACATCAGGAGGACTCGACAGTGCTCAAACCAAGATCAGACTAGGACAAGTGCGATCGTAATGAGTTCTTATTCGTTTTACATTATTCTTTTGATCTCTTTAAAGGTCATGAGTGGATCTGGTAAAGGATAACCAATGCCAGTTGCTACAGCCATGCCTTTGCCCAGCTACAGGAGGAATGAGATGGAGAGAATATTAAAGGTTAAAGCTTATTATGTTTTTTTTTTTTTTTGTTTTTTTTCTGATCTGTTATAGTTATTTCTCTTATACTGTTGTTTCCTCATCAAAAACATATCTGTTGTGTTTTGTTTCACTCACACAAGTTTAACACATAAACCCTGTATATTTTGGCTTAGTTCTTTTCTCAAACACAAAACACTCTTGATGTCATGTAGTGATACAGGAAGTGCTCCACTATGTTTTTAAACTCCATACACCATCACTAGCATCATCTGGATAATTTTAGTGCTGGAACTGATAATTTAATTTCTGATCATTCCTGAATTAAAGATAAAATTTAGCTGTTAACTTGAAAACTGTCACTACTGTAAATGACATCACAAGGTGGAACAGGACATTTTCAGCTTTGGAAAGGCAGACAGACTAATAATAAAGGATTACTCAAATGTGAATGAAACAAAACACTACTCCAGGTATGTTTATGATTGAGTAACAACATTTTAACATGACTAAAAGCTCACAGGAGTAAATTCTGCATAATAGGAAGTTTAAAACAAAAGAAGACTGTGCAGTAGTTTCTGTATCTTTGTTATCACTGTTCTCTTTTACATTTTTTCACAGTAACAGTCATGCCTGTTCAAACCCAAGAAAAAAACAAAGCTACGCTGATGTATCTATGACAAGTGACAACCAAATCAAAAATGAACATTCACAAAGCCAATTACGTTAACACGACTATACCAACCTGCTGTACATTGTGGCACTCAACTTTGCCATACACAACTACACAGAGACCTTACATAACACATTATAATTAGCAGAATAGAACCCTCTCAGTCTGAATGTAATTGTACACTGCATTCAAATGTAACAGTAATTGGCTTGGTGGTGTTCAGGTTGTGTTTACCTGCAGCTCCACAAGGACTAATTAAAGTGTATATGCTACATGTTGTGTTTCTTTGTTTCATCATGTATTTCATCCCACTTTGTCATGTTATTGATCAGAGCAGAGATTGTAGTTGCGTTTCCGTTCCCCCTCTGCGCCCTTGGAGACTTTTCCTTGTGATGAAGGTCACTATTAATAACGATGAGAGAAGTCACATGATACTGCTATATTACTGCTTTGTGCATTAACATACAGAAAATATACTTGTTTTTCTGCCTCCTGGTCTGACTGTAACAAATATTCAAAGCAATATAGACTCATTTGCATGTACATTTGCCTTTCAGCGATCGTGACTGAAAAACTGTAATCTTATTTAATTTGATTTCATATGAAACTGGTGAGAAAATCGGAAATGCTTTAGGGAATTGTAAATAAATTACCTCATATATAAGAATAAATGCTAAGATTCCATGCAAGAATAATTTAGCAAATGGCAATATGTGAAAAATGAAGTTACACTGTCCATGTGTACCCTTTACAAATCGCTGGTCTTGTAAAGCAATTGAAAGTGTCTAGCTGAGTTAATTGAAAGTGATCCAATCTCCCATGAGAAATTTGTGCTTCCTCGCAGCACCCAGCGAGAGTTCACGTTGTTGGGTCAGCCCACTTTCACATGTTATAGGTGAATTTCCACCATAAATGAAAAGATTGCAGCACATTCAGAGGGTCAGACAGAGAACAAGCTCCTTCTGTGGGCGGTAAATCCCTGAGCCTTGGCTAACAGCAATGCTCTCTTTATGGGCAAAATGTCTGTCTATAATTTGGATCAGTCAATTGATTTCCTCTGAAAATGTCAAAAGAAAGGGTTAGAAAAGAAATTTAAAAGAAAAAATGAAGACTTTGATTTGGGCAAAATATAGGCTTAGTTAGCGCATAGTGTGTGTTAATTAATGACTGTTGTCTCCGTTGGGGAGGGACATTGGCAGTGCCATTGTCTCAGTGCAGTTGTAGTGATGATTACAGGATAACCCCAATTAATCAAAGACCACAGAGAAGACCACTTTCAACAAGGCCAATTCACATTTGTACCTCCCTCCTTCACAAACTATTCATAATGCATGATCATGTCAGGAGAAGCAATTTAGTTTGAGAGCAAGGAACACACCACAAAGACTTTGTGGTAACATGGTAACAGTACAATGTTGTTGTGTTTTATTCATCATTATCATTAAGTTTTATGAGCAATGGCTGGTTACATTCATTTTTGCAGTTGTAACAATTCACAATTAGTGATCCAATCATAAAAGTAGTATTGGTGATTTTTACATTCCAGAAAGTGTACTTGTAGTCATACCATAGACTGTATGAAGAAGTGGACAAAGGGACTGTGACGTCACCTATGCTCTATGCTCATGCTGAGCTCATGAGGGCAGCAGCAGGAGAAAATCTGGAGTCGAGTTCCATATTCAGAAGACACATTTATTTATGGACATAATAGTGAAATAAATAATGAAATAAAAACACCAGGATCATGTAGAGCAGGTTAATACAAACATGACAATGCTCACTGCAGCAGTTACAGAGAGAGGGGTGACAGCACTGTTGGAGGTGTAAGCGCCCCCATGCACACTTGCTATTTGGAACGCGGCGGCCATTTATACACAGTCTATGAGTCATGCAGGAATTTAATTTTTTCTTCCTATATTCAACCTGAAGATATGCTTACTAATGCACTAATGTCACCAGTCAAAATGTCAAGAAGCAACTGAACATGCTTTTCTCAGGACGATGTGAGCCTGTTTCCTGTTTCTACACCTACCACCAACAGACTAATTAAAATTTGTTTATGCCACTGTAACAATAGTACAAGAGAGTTCAAAATAAAAGTCTTCAGCTCCTAAAAGTGATCTGACTGATTTATTTGACAGGAAGCAAGACAGGTGCTGGATCCCATGAAGATCATAAAACAAGTCATAGCAACCTCAAAGTGTCCCCTATATACTGGCTCCCATTCAAAGGAAATCAATAAAAGTTTCAGCGCACAAGCTGGACTGCACCGCATGTCAATAAAATGTGCATATGGCATCACAGTCCTCCTCATGTTATCAGGACATCTCAAAGTAAACACAAGGACAAATAGAGTGTCAACAATCCAGGCTTATTTCTCAGCTCTACTCATAGATCATGGAGCAGCACTTAACAAGCTAATCTGTGATTCGCCATTGGCCAGGGCTCGGGGTGGCCGTCTGCTGCCAAGATATCATTTACTCATTATAATTTCAATCTGCTTTAATTGTACTCGCCTCGACACTGTGCACAGTTTGATGTCTGGCGAGCGCACAACATTTGAACTCAGCAGAGGCATTAGGCCAAGATTTGATAAGGATGATAATGAAATCTGGTCCTCTGAATGCTCAATAGATGATAATTTTAGATTTTTATTTGGTAATGAAATTGAGTACATAAGGTCACAAGCCAGGATATTCTATAGGTCATTCTACATTTTATTTTTTTAAAGTAATGTTTGGTTGGATTGGACAGTTTAAAGGTCCTATATTACACAAAATATATTCCTGTGAGCTTTAAGACATGTTATAATGCTGTTACATCCTCAAAAACGTACATACAACTGGAGCTGTATTTCGTTTCATTCATTCATTCACAAATATTTGAGCAACCCTCTGTCTACATCTGCAAACCTCAAAATGCTGTTCCATTTTGAGATGAATCACGAATCACTAGTTTTCAAGTTAAAAGTGTATTTTCACATTTAGTTTTGCAGAAAAGAGTTTAAAAACACAGTCAACCACTTTCTGTATTACCACATGGCATGGCAACACAAAGTGGAGTGTTTTCTGTTAAGCCTACATATACAGGGTTTGTGTGTTATACATGTGTGAATGAAACAAAACACAACTGCACATATGTTTTTAATGAGGAAACAAAATTATAACATACTGTAGATCAGAAAATCGCATAACACGGGCTCTTTAATCATGACATGGAGATAAAGAGAGAAAGAGAAATAAACTGCATATTGGACAACTACTACTGTGCAGCTATGTTGCATTAAAAAGAATATAGGCTGGGTGTCTGGCATAAACCCAACTGTGTGAAGAAAATATGTGCAAATCACTGCACTATTAGGAAGAAAAGGTATGAGCCAAAAATGAAAGTTAAATTAGGTTGTGAAGCCTAGTGGTGCTTAAATATTTCAAGTGAGTGATTGATAAGACTTTATGATAAAGCGACACAGGGTAATTAGAAGAAATGCAGACTCAGTGAATGATAAATTTCATAACTAAAAGCCCTGTTCATTTGCATATTCTTAAATTACATCTTCTCTTTCATCAAAGTGAGCATCTAAAGGCCATTATCTACAAGAGGTGCAAAGCCATTCAGTAGGCTACACTCTTGAATTTGGAAGAGGGATTAAGGAGAAAAGACGCCAGAGTGTTTTTGTTATCACCAGTGTAGTGGCAAATAGAAAAAACAAGTTAGATGAGAAGAAAATAAGTTTCTGTGGCCATGGCAGGTGTGTTAGCGGAGATGAATGAGTAGCATGGTCCAGCACTGATCATAGCCCTAAGTGTTAGCAACTACAACAAAAAGAGAGCATTCATATACTAAGGTTATATGGGGTAACTCTCTCAATCTTTGATAAGCTAAACAAATAACTGATTTACATAAGAGCCTGCCTTGAATAAAAAGAGAATTTGCCAATTCTCAATTTTGGTTTGGCTTTGTTAGGATATGTAATCAAACCATCTGAAGGAGAAATAGAGAGCCATTGCAAACAGGATTCATTTTGCTTTGTTCAAAGCCGTTCAGTGGAACCACCTGCCCTATTTTCTCCATCCCCACCTATAAATGATCACATGTAAAATGATTATTATATTATTGCATTTGTGAAATTATCCCTGTAAAAAGGAAAAAATTATTTTATTCATTATGCGTCTCCGGAAGCCCGCTGAGCTGAGCTGCTTGTGCTGACTGGCAGATTGGCTGACAAAGGCTATTATTATCAAATAATCATCTGGAGGATTTGATGCAAAAAACACGGTCAAAACAAACAGAAAATGTTGACAAAATCTGATTGAAACATTATGTATTTTGTGCAGACCACCCATATCCCTTATTGTCCAAAGATCCAAACATTATATGGATTGTTACATTTTTCCCCGTTATTGCCTAATTAGTCACAGGAGCAAGTACAGAGCAATGATGTTTTTTATCAAAGCCTATGCCCGTGCCTACGTCCCTTTAGTCATAAACATTTTAATCTCGTGGCTCTGAAAAGAAAAGATAAACTTAAAAACGTTTAACGATAACATTTCAAACTTATGACTAATTTGCAAATATGCGTTTTGAGTCACCGCCTACTTGTGCAACGGAGGTAAAGACGCATGGTTTGTTTGTTTGGCCGCAGATAAGTGATGTGTCAAGTCCCACTTTTGATGGCTAACCTGTGCGCGCCAGGGACGCCCGGAGCAGCGGCGGTGTGCAGTCAGTCAGTCCGCGCTCCTCTCCCATTGGTTGGCTCTAGATGCTCTCTATCTCCCGTGTTTCTCCGTCTTCATTCGCGAGTGGACTCATCTAAGGTGCACTACTACACTATGGAGCTACACGCGGACTCTTCACCTGTAGATGGACAAAGATGAAGCTACATTTTTCTTTCCAAATGCGCTTTTAAAGTTTAGCCTTGCATCGTTTCATCTTTGTGAGGAGATAACTTGCAGCCAGATCCGGGGCTCGCTTTACGCGCTTCTCTCGCCGTCTCCTCGGGTTTAAAAGCGGGATACTGCAGCCTGCATGGAGGGATATTGGCATGGCTTGCACCAGGAGAACCAAAACTTTGGTGTCCACTTGCGTGATCCTGAGTGGCATGACCAACATCGTTTGCTTGCTGTATGTCGGATGGGTTACTAATTACATTGCTAACATTTACATCAAAGTGCCCATGCCTTTGCCGGATAGAAAGTTTGAGGGGGACAAACGAGGAGACACGCTTCGGATTATTGAAAGACTGGACCGGCTGGAGAACGTGGTGAACCAGCATATTCAAGGTATAAACCACACATGAATTGATAATATATCCATGTCGCTTAAATGAGCATTGCATGTTGTGTAGCCTGCGCTGGAAAATGTTCAACCATGCTTCACTTTGTGCACTGTTTCTCTTGTTCATTTGTTCATCTTTCTTTATACCATTGATAAAATGCTAATTAATCTTTAAAAGGGGGTAATTTTACTCCTCTACTGAAAAGACAGTCTGAATGATTGAACGATTAAACGCAGACCATGCTTAGTCTTCACACAAGGAAGAGGTCAGACTCGTATCATCTAACATTTCTGCTCCAGGGAGATAAAGATGACATTACTCTTTTGGTCTACTCCTTTTGTGGCGTCCATAAAAGCAGTCATTTCCTCATATTCTGAGATATAATTGCACCTTATTGTGCACTTTCCAACAACTAAAACCTTTTTTTAATATCTTAATCAATATCTGAATAAAAGTGTCATAACAAAATTATGTGCCTGCAGGACTTGTATCTTGAGGCTAAGTTAATTAATCTGAAAAATTGTATTTGAAAAAAAAATCTGTCACTTGCTTTGTAAGAATGCTTGGAATTTTCTCTCTCCCAAATTCTATTTGAACCCTCACATAACTTCTAGCATTCAGTTTCTTTTATGCTTGATCACACTCAGTTAATTTGCTTCCACTGTGTGTTTCTAAAGGAGCTATTCTCGTCATTACTCTGAGGACAGAGGAGGGAGGGAGAGGAGGGAGTCGGGGGTCATTTTGGGCTGGTCCTGGTTTGAAATGGCACAGCGCTGGTGCAGAAATGAAGCGCACACAGGGAGCTATACACAGGCTGTCTGAAGCAGTGGGCTGTGCGCTAAGCCTGGGTAAACATTCCTCCTGGAGGGAAGTCTCCATTTCACTTTGGCACCTAATACCTTCTCCGTAAGGGGCGGAGCATCGTCCAGGTGCCTCTGCCTGTAGGGAACACGCAGTCCCACATCAGAGACTACGGATATTTTCCATTCTTGGGTTCACAAATCAACGTTATCAACGATATGTCCAGTGTGAGCATGTTGGTTTTATGTTTAGTTTTTTTGCTTTAAACTTTTATGATGATGATGATGACGACAGTTTGACAATGTGGGTTACATTGTTGACAGCTCTTGCTCTTGGTTTAAAAAAGAGTGGAGGTTATCCTAGAGTTGTCACGAATACTGAAATTTCAAACTCGATTTCAGTACTAAGGAGTAGAATCGATAGTATTGATTCTGATATCACAATGAAAAAAAAAAACAACATAGTCAAAATGTCATTTAACATTTAAATAATACATTTTATATTATTGTATGGTCTTATATCTGTGTAATCCCGCAGTCATCCAGGTATGTTCCATAGTGGGCCATGGCCGTTAACTAGTCTGGTGTATGTTTTCTGGATCTGATACAACTCAAGATCATTCTAAGGCAATTCAGGAAAGGTCTATTTCTGTCCTGTGGATGTGACTTTTTTAGTAGCGATACCAGCTCAAATAAGTATCAGGTTTCAGTTCCAGTTTTAGTATTGAATCTCTTTTCAATACATTCTGATTTTCAGTACTAACAACAACAACAGGGCAAGAGCATGTTTTTTTTTTCTTCTTTTTTTTGCTAATATTGTATTTTCCTAAGAAATATCTGAAATTGTTGTAATGTAATGAAAATGTTGAACTTTGTCATTTTATTTGTGACATTGACGCAGTCTGGTGTATAAAATTCTCCATATTAACAGTAGTGATTTTACTTGCCCACTACATCTCCATTAAATATTATAGACCTATAGAAGGTTGAGCTGCCAAACTCAGCAAACAGGGATGCATAAAACTAAAAAAGAGGGAGATCACTCACTGGATCTTAATATTGAAAATGTATCACAGCAGACAGCTCAATCAGTGCGGATAATTTATGGCATTGGAGTATAGCTGGACTGGGGGCACGTAGTGTATTTACATCCAGTATGTCAAATTGCATTAGGTCCTATGGCAGATCAGAATCATATAAACAGTATTTACATTTATTTATTATCCAATGAACCGTGGCACATGAAACATCCTTTGTGACAGCTTCAGAGTGCTTTTGTGGTTTCGCTTCATGATTCTGCAGCAAGGAATATAATCAGACGATATAGAAAAACAATATAGCATCATTTGTATTAGCTATTCTGTTAAAAAACATAAACAATTATATTTTAAATTAACTTTTTTGTAAAATGGGAAATTATAATTTTTGTTAGACACATGGCAAAACCACTGGATGGGTGTAGTTGCTAATGTAAGCAAATGTAGATTTTGAGCTTTCAGTCCTGAGATTGAAAGTCCTAAATTATACCAAACTGACTCTTGTGATCTTTGAGCCATGTTATTATGCTGTTACCTCATCAAAAACATACTCGGAGTTGTGTTTTGTTTCATTCATTCATGTTTGTGTAACCCTGCATTATTGGTCTATCCGCATTTCTAAAGCTTAAAACACTTTGTTCCACTTTGTGATGTCATGAAATTGTAGTTTTCAAGTTAACAGATTCCTTTTACCTTTAGTTCTGTAGACATTGGCAATTCCAGGGTGTAAATCATCTATGCCAGTCTTCTAATGAAGGTATATGGAGTTTAAAAACACAGTGGACCACATGACATCACTAGGTGGAACAGAATGTTTTTAGTGTGAGAGAAGAGCTCAGCCTAAATATGCAGCGGTTGTGTGTTAAACATGGGTGAATGAAACAAAACTCTGGGTATGTTTCTGATAAGGAAACAACATTATAACATAGATCAGAAAATAGCACAACATTGGGCCTTTAACAACTCTTGCTTCTTGGTATATTAATTTGTGAAAAAAAAAAAAATATATATATATATATAAAAGCCATTTGATGGATCCAGAATGGCACTGTCTGCTTCAATATCTGTGCTGGCCGCTCTGCTTGACATGAGATGGCAAAATTTGTGATGTATGAAATTGTTATATACTTTTCATTTCACAAAATATATCAAAACATCCAGTTTCTTATCCCCCACGGTAAGATAACATTGCATAAAATCATTGATATTGTCTAAATATACTCGTGCAAATGCGTTTTCGTACAATAGAGAAGTCCATTTACTGCCTCTAAGTGGCCAGAGGCATCAACAGACACTGAGCTGCAGGCAAAGTCACTGTCATGATGAGTGCTCTTGTTTCAGTATTATGCTTCCTACATTATACTCATAGTCAAGCACTCTTAAAGCCTCATATCTATACAGGATAAGACCACATGAGGTCAAACTAAGCTCCCACATATCAAGGCAGATCTGCACTGTCTGTAATGGAGGAGATGAGACAGAAATACACTGGACACTGTTACTATGTGATGTGGAGTTAAGTGGTCTGTTACCAGGACAATCAACATGGCAACACAGTGGGAGCTGGCTGAACCGGACTAAGTACTGACAGTGAGCCCATGAGGATTCAGTGAAAGCATTGGACAGAGCAGGTTCACACTCGCCCACAAACGTACAGTACTCCTCTTTTCAAGTATGGGTGTCAAGTTTCCAAAAGTCTGAGCATAAAACTGTGAAAGTAGTGTGTATTGTGAAAAACATATAAGGGGTAAGATGGCTTTTCAATCTATGAATTTGGGACTGGTCTTGATCAGCATTTTATATAAAAAAGAATATTGAATTATATTTTGATTGGGGATGATAGTGGTGCATAAGATGTGTTCATTCTAGTGCTGCTTTGTGCAAACACAGAATGGAGCTTGTTACACAATTTTATTTGTAGACAAGCTTTATTGATCTGCAAGGGAAATTACTTGGACGAAGTAGCTCAAATACAATATAAAAATATATTCTTCATAACAAAGAGCAACGGTGATTATGATAGAAACACATAGAAAACTGAATTGAATCTGAATATTTGCACAAGCTGTTTTGATTTGTGATTGAATTTGTGGCTTCTTTTAATCAGGCCTGTCTTTCTCAAGTGTCTTCTCTAGGACAATAATGTGATCAGGTGGGATACAAAGTGGAAACAGTTCCTAGATAATGACTTTAATCATAGCATCACAGCCACACCAAACCACTATTGTTGACTATTGGAAAAGCCTTTTGGGAGTTGTTGCTTTCTCTACCGCAGCAGAAGGATAATGGATTACATTGGTAGTCTTCCCCTGTAAAAGTCAGGTGGTCACTATTGGCCTTTAAGGTTAGTGCAGTGTGAGAGATTTCTTTGCTAAACATCAATCTAAAAAAGAGACAAAAATGAACAAAATATGGCATTACAGTGTAGACACAAGAGTCATATGAGAACCCTTTTAAAGCAGTGTATAATGGCCCAAGCATGTGGTTTTAAAGCTTACAACATCACATCTGAGCATTGTGATCAGCAGTAATCCCTTCTCATTGACCTCTGACAGTGAGTATTATGGGATTGCTGTGTTGCCTGATTGAGCGGACCATAAGGCCTCACAAAGCTAGTCATTAACAAATTGCTGATTTGGCTGTAAATGGTTGTGACAGTTCCCAAGATGGCTGCAAGCAAATCCACTTGTCAAGTCGATTCAACAGCTTCAGTAAATCAGCATTTCTGGTGATGCTCAGAGGACAGATACAGTCAACTCTTTATCTTCTGTAATTTCCCTGCATGATAACCAACGCAACATAGAAAGCTCAGAGAGAAAGAATGTTACGCATCTGTGCTTGTGCGTATTTGCAGGCTTGTGTGTTCCAACTGTCAACAATGTGACACCTATTTTTCAATAATCTGATGAATTTTGATGTTGTTTTGTCAGGCTGAGTAATGTGACAAAAATATTTATCACTTTATTTTTTCAAATCAATCAAATAATTTTAATTTATTTTGTTGAATTTAAAATGCTAATTTCCTGAACATAAAAAAAAACAAACAATTAATCAGTACAAAAACAAAACAAAATTATGAATTGTTTTGCTTCAGACTCCAAACCACATGCCTTTACTGACTGTTGACTTCTCTATTAAAGGCCCTGTATTACGCAAAATTGACTCTTGTGAGCTTTAAGCCATGTTATAATGTTGTTACATCAAAAAAAAAAAAAAAAAAAAAAAAAAAAAACATACCTGGAGGTGTAATTTGTTTGATTCACACATATTTGAGTTATTAATCTGTCTACATCTCCAAAGCTCAAAATGCTCTGTTCCACCTTTTTTGCCAACTCTAGGGCAGAGAACAGAGTGTTTTCAGTTTCAGAGAAGAACTCTAATGTTTTGTGTTTGTGTGATAAACCTGTGAGTGAAACAAAACAAAACTCCAGGTCTGTTTTTGATGAGTAAAAACAACATTATAACATATGGTAGATCAGAAAATAACATAATATGGGCCCTTTAAAAAAAGGTAGCTGCACTGCATTATTGTTATATATTAAGAATGTTGTCGTTTTAGCTTGTTCCTAGGTTGTTTTAGCTTCACTTTAGTCAAGTACGACCAATTATTTCTGAGGTGGTACCTGTGTTGAACATTTGAGAAACGCTGGTCTATTGCAAATGTTCATGGACATTTTAATTGTCCTCTGTAAATGCTTCTGCAATTGTTTCATTTGGCAGCTGTGTGTGCTCATTACCTCAGCAGGTATGGAGAAATGCTTTTGGCCCAGTGACTGAAAACTACTTTTTTGGATGCCTACATGACAGACAAGGACTACTACTTCATGTTTTAAAAGAGGGGTAATGGCTGAGTAAATGATGAGAGTATTAAAGTGCAGAGCCGTAGAAGCAGGTGTGCGGGCAGGTGAAGATCATGTGGTCTGGGAGTCTGGGAGAACACAAGGCGCCTGCTGCATCTCAAATAACAGGGCAAGTCCAAACGAGTGGGTCAGTGACTGCATGCTGCTAAACTAAGCATTATTACATAGTCAGGAAAGGAGCATACACACTTGTAGCTTGAAGACACTAACACTACAACTCTTCTAACATCTGGACTCCTTTTCTTACAAAACTTTAAACTTAACTGGACAAAGGACCATGCTGACATCTTGATAGACTAATAAAAACATATAGCCTATTCAGGATGATCCTTGATGGAAATGTTACTGCTTTGCCTTAAATGTAACACTGATATAGTTGATTTAATGACATCTGTTTTCATTGGTCAGAATTACCTGCATTCTTATTGTAAGTGGACTCGCCTCTTCACAGATCTATATCTGTATTGTGAAACTTTCTGGGCAAAGCATACCACCCCCATGGAGACACTTAGGTGATGGACCCTTTACCAGAAAAGTTACATTGTACATCTTTAATGTAGCGATATGTATTACATTGCATTTTATATACAACATATTTGCTGTTGATGTATACAATTAATCATATACATTAAAATTCACCCTGAATATAGTCTGACAATTTGGAGTCTGGAGCTAATTAAAATGCACATTTACACATAATACCCAATGAAGCAGAGGATTTACTGCAGCCTCAGTGAAGCAGCCATCTGTAAGTTTATTGTACCAGTGGATGACAGCTGTGAAACCTGTTCCCCCCTCCCTGCTCCCCTCACCTGGCCTTTGTTCAGGCTCACCTGTGCTCTCTGCTCTCCTCTCTTCTTCTGTAGGGCCAAAGCTGGCACACTATCAGACTGCAGCAGAGTAGATAGCATCTAGTGGTGTTATGTGAGAATATAACAGGGGCAGTTCAGACAGTCAAATTACAGAGGGTAGCTTTAAAGAGACAGTATTAAGCAAAATCTTTTTTTTAGTGCACTACTATGTTATAACATTGTTCCCTCTTTCACTTTTGAGTATTTTAGCAATCTCTTGCAGGCCCTATTCAAGCCCCCCTCACGGTTAGCTGTAAGATTCTGTGTAATGCACAGCTCACAAGCCTATGTCGCTCATTCTCCCTTACAACAATTCTCCGTAAATATACAAAAGCATGACACACATCAACATGACAAACCTGATGAGATGTGCAGCAGTTTCATTAGCAGGATGCATGCTGATTGTGTTGTGATGAAATTCTGAAGGGGGAGTGACTTAATGCATGGAGCAAAGTAAGGGGTGACTCAAAGTGTCAAAAACAAAAGTGAAAGTTATAAAACATGTTAATATGTTGTTTTCGGTGAATATAGCAGTAAAAGGTAACATGGTGATCTAAATATGTTATATGTTAGCAGCTAATACACCAATACCCCCTCTTTAAATGATGAAGAATGTTTTCAAATGTATATAAATTCAGAGTTTTAATGTATAAAAAACTCAACATAATTTCAAAGCCTGTTACAACAATTATGCAAAACAAAAATTCAAAGGAACCAGAAGATCTAAAACATCTGAGTTAGCTCCTACAACAAACAACTGCTTTAATCCTTTGGCACTGACAGCCTACAGTTTGTGCTTCAATGTCATTTGTTAACCTGTGTTTTTTCTGCTATTTCTTGCTTTCCTTCCAACAGAATTAAACTCTAATTTGACAACCAGGTCTGCCTTGGTACTTTAAAGGTCCTATTTTACGCAGAATTAAAGAAATTATGTTAATTAATTATTTATTTATTATGTTGTTATAATGTTGTTACCTCCTCAAAAACAAGCCCAAAGTTGTGTTTTGTTTCATTCACACATGTTTGAATCTGTCTACATCGCCAAAGCTCAAAATGCTCTGTTCCACCTTGTGATGTTATTAAGCCAACCTTTAATTCAGTAGACACTGGCAATTCCAGGGCTGAATTTATCCAAATAATTATAGAGAAAGTGTATGGAGTTTAAAATAGAGGGGAGAGCTTGGTGCATTGCCACATGACATCACAAAACATCACAAAACAAGTGTTTCCTGTTTGAGAGAAGAACTCAACCTAAATATAGAGACTTTGTGTGTTAAACATGTGAATGAAACAAAACACAGCTCCAGGTATAATTGTGATGAGGAAATAACATTAAAACATAGATCAGAAAATATCATAGTACGGTCCCTTTAAGGTTTATGTATAATTTCATGTGCAAAGATAAGAAAATATATCAGATAAGGGAGCATGGCCTCTGATAGAACATGAATTAACTAAAGGAGCTTTGCATTCTTTACAACATAAAAATGAAATGAATGCCAATGTGCTCTTTATAAACACTATTGGATTTATTACAAGTCTGATTCATCTGTCAGCATTTGCAGCCCATGGAGCAGATACAAAGCAGGGGACATTCTGAGTGGTAAGTCTGATAAATCAAGAACTTATTGAAATACAAGCCTATAAATGCACTGGAGAATGTTTAGTAATGAAAACAATTAATTATTCTGACTCTAGAGGGCAGAATCAGCACGAAGAGAATAAATTAGCAAAAAGCCTATAATTGTTGAAGATCGTCCCTCGACAATTCATAATATGTAGATCAATCGATGACGTGTTTTGCTTTCTACTGGTGGTAATTTGTAGGATTAGAGAAGAAAGAAGATTTGGCGACAAAGAGGCAGGAAAGAAATATGTTTTTTGGCTCGAGTACTAAGGAGTGCCTGTGAAAACTAAAGCAAACTATACTAAAAAGAAAGGGAACTTAAAAGCTTGTCACTGCTTTCATACAATTTACATTCCTGAATACACTGATTCACTTAATATATATATTTTTATATATACTTAAAGGGGCACATGTACCTTTTCAGTTTGGGGTCTGTCACCTTCTTGTTTCTATGGATGTGTCATTGCTCTGCCTGGATTGCTCCACAACATTAAACAGATCTACCTTACATTTATTGAATTACAGGTGGTTTTATCACCCCAAAATAACAAGAAAAACAGGCATTCTGACTGCGAGTGGGGTGGTCTCTCTGCAGAGCTGACCAGCAGCTTGGCCTGGTTTGATGTCCATGATGATAGGAAGGTTTAACCATACCGTAAAGCACACTATGAAGAAAAGCAGGTGGTGGACCATCTAACAGAAGAGTTACACAATGCACCTTTGAGCTTTAAACTACTTCTGTGTTGTTGCAAGATTGGGAAAACATCTCAACATAGGGTGCCTGTCTCTCTGCAGTTAAGATTTACCTTGTGTTTTTATAGAACTACCTCACAGAAAAACTGAAAAACATGTGAATTGTCTTTTCATCTTTCATTGTGCCTTCTGTTGTTTATGCTCCTGTGAACTGAATTCTGATTTTTAAAACATACATTGCAAGTCTTAACACATCTGTAATGCCTGTCAGAAAAAAAAAAGTTATTCGAATGCATTTTGAAGTGTCTGTTAAATAGAAAAAGTTCTGTGCATGTATTCTGTGAGTGGTGCCAACTGGAAGACACAGGTGTGAGTCCTCAGTGAGAGCCTCTTCAGTTTGTCACAGACACAGTGGAAAAGTTTGTCTCATTGTAAAAGTTGCGCTGCAGAAATCAGTTGGAGTCTTCATTTCTCTGTTGTTTGCTTTGCCGATCCCTAAAGCCCCTCTTGTTTAGTTTTGTAAGCGGTTCTCTCCCCAAAATGACTCTGGCTTTCAGCTAAACTAAATAGATCCTATTTGCTCTCAATATATTTATATCCCAGTTTCTAATTGAAGCAGCTATTAGGGAATAGTTTCAAATGCCTTGTTGTTCCCCATAAGACCTATACACATTTTTCCATAAGAGCTAGAGTAATGTGTCTGTTGGTTAAACATAGCCCCAGAAGCTCTGTTGATAGATACTGATCACTGCAGAGGAGAACTGCAGGTTTTAGGATCTCCCTCTCCAGTCTGGCCATCACAAACTCCTCTTACACTTGAACATTTTGGTGTTTCCATGGCACTTCAACCTAGAAAATTGAACATAGGAAAGAAATGATGATTTGCTGAATGACTACTTCACCTATCCACCTGAAAGTAACTTAGTCATGACATTTTATCTGATCAGTGAGCAGTGTTCATATGGGATTTATCACTAAATATTCATTGAGCTGATCGGTGGTTACAGCACGGGGAGCAAAGATCGGCAAATGCACTAGTGTTTTGGATCCTGGTAATTAGTAAATACTGCATATCAAAAACTAGTTATTTGTACTGAATTTGTCTGGTGATGGGCCTGCTTCTTACTTGACCCCATGGAGATGTCATTGCTAATATTCCACTGTATGGCATTATACTTATCTTACATTTAGTTTTTAATGATTGAAAAATACATTGAAAAGCCCGCATTCTTAAGCCCACCACACACTACAGGATACTTTCCTGATTTAGGCCTCAATTTGCTTCTCCCTGAGTTCAGGGAGGCGTGACATGACTTTGGATCTTCATATGTGATGTTTAATCTGCCGCTTTTCTCTTCTCTGATATGAGTTGCTCTGTCATATCATAACCACAAAACACCAGTGCCAATTTTCCAATCAATAAAACAGAGCATCAGCACAAGATACAGAAACTCAGGAAATGGCAAAAATAATTAGGTGATTTGATTACTTACCTCTAGTAAAGTTGTAAATTTAAACTGCAGCATTCTCATCCATATTATCCAATGGGATGTGTTCTCTGCAAATAATGACACCCAGTCCACAAAACAGCGCCATTGATACAGTTTGAGATGTTGTTTTAAAGTAAAAAGGTAATCTCATATGATTCTCTTTGTGTCTGTGGTATTCACTGTTTGTTGCATGTTTAAAAATCGTTGAAAACTGAAAAAAAATGTGTATGTGAGGGACTTTACTGTGAGTAGGCTCGCTTCCTCACAAATCCAACTTGTAACTTGGCCTATAACCTGCTTGTCTCCTTGTAAATACAGTACATACATTTAATCCTGTACTGTGGAACATTTCAGGTCAAGCTGTTTGCAGTATAACATCTCCATGATGACAAGCGAGTGATGAACACTTGAGAAAATGTACAAAGTGCACCTTTAATTATTCCATGATTATGTAAGCTTCTTTTATTTTGTACTTCGAGATTTCTGTACAAAGCCTTCTAAGAGCATTACAGTGCACCGTGAACATCTCATCTCAAACTCACCATTCCCCATTAACAGGCACTTTTTGTTCATAACTGAATTATATATAGTCTGTCTATTGTCCAAACCGGACCATTCAAACACTTACTATCCACTTAACAGTTCCATGCAGACAATGTGCTGCCTGTGCCACTGTACAATTTGTCAGCACCTTTTCTGTTGTCTCATTTGTCTGTGCTCTGTCTTATTTATAATTAATGGCACTAAGAGAAGGATGTGCGCCTCGGACACACCCAGACCATTATGCACAAAGTGTTTTCACTGCCCTGGGTTTAAAACTACAAAACACTGATTTTTCAACTGTTCCATGTCAGTTTTTCTCTTCTGTATTTTACTACTGCCAAGAATGTTTTGTATTTGATTTGGTGACTTTGTTGTTGTTGTTGTGGTGGTGGTATTGTCATAAAACTTGAAAGGAGTTCAGAATACTTGAATCATTTAGATAATTACTAATTAATCGACAAAGATTTTTAAGTCACTCTTGTTGATTTGAATACTATAAAGACAGAGATATGAACTGAAAAATTACAAAATGTTTCAGAACATGTTTATAGATGTCTAAAATACAAGATTTGACATTTTTATTACCAGTATTTCGTTGTTTGCAGAGAAATTCCATTAGCTAAGTAAGTGTGCTGGATTTTCAGTTTGATCATTAAAACACCTCAATTTGATCCTTATAATTATTAAGTTGTAGTCATGTAGAAGATCATGGAAATAGAAAGACTGGCATTTGTCTCTGAACTAAGACATTGTACTTTTAAGCCTAAATTTGTGTATTGTATTCATTTTATTATTTTTATCAAGCAGGGACTTTTATTCAGTTCCCGGTATGGTGGATTTGTTTCCTTGAGCCACTCTCTCCTCTGCATGGTCGGTGTCCCTATACCCAGTCTTGTAAATTTCATGAAGTTTGTATGTGACTGAATTTTAAAAATAAGGATCCTGCAGGTTTACAAGGTGAGGGCTGTCCATTCCCCCTTCATCTGAAATAAATTCACCTTAGTTACCCTCTTATGTGACTTGTCCAAATGGGAATGTATTTTAATCTCACCTGCTTTGCCTTCATCATCTGTCTGATTGTGGTTTATCATTTGGGAAGGCTGAGACGGATTACTGGGTGAAACCAGACAAGCAGAGGTGAATTACTGTCCCCCTGAATCCGAATTCATCAAAGCAAACTATAATTGAGATCTGGCAGTGCGGTGGTTCAGGCTCTGTTTCAAAGGCCTCAGAGCTGTAGTACACGTCGCTCTTGCAGCGCATATGAAAGTATCCTCAGAGTTCGTGTGTGTTACTGTGGTCCTCGTGCGGTTCATTATAATTATGCAGTCTGCTAGCTTTATCCCGTCGCCTGCAGTCTGGACCATGTAGCGCTTTAATTTGGAAAAGGCCTTCACTCATTGATCGTGATTTTAATTTTACACCAAAAGGACCAGCTTCACAGTGTCTAGAAGTAAGTTTGCTCCAAGACCTTTTTGAAAAAATTTTGCTTGCAGTGAAAAATATACTATAGCTTTGGCAGGGATAATGCACAACACTTTTATTACATTAAAATACCTGTAGGACAAAACAAATTTGTTTTACCCATGGCTGATGTAACTGATCCTCACATAGTTAATTTACTTTATGCGATAATCATTCATGGATTATAAATTGTCTCCTGCTAATTCAATGTTCATAATTGTCTCACATTGTCTCTACCTTAGCTGCTGTTATGTCTCTGATCGACTCTACTCTTCTTTTTATGAACCTTATCCTTTTTTACTTGTTCTTCTGCCGCCTCTGTGTAATACATTATGAACCTCACAGCTGTGACAGAGAGGCCGAGCTGCTCAGGGCCAGAGAAAATGGCACTTAAGGGACACTGTTCTTAAATCCTCTTGATTCCTGCTGTGAACAGCCACATTAATAATGTACAAAATGTGCTCCTTTTGTTTAACGCTCCATTTTTCACAGCACAGCCTTGAATTTAGTCACAATCTATTCCCTTCTCTTGCATGCACGCATTTGGTGCATATGTTTTGAGCAGGCGTGAAAATATTGTTAAGAAATAATGCTTTAATAAATACAGAATTATATTTTGTAGTAAAAGAAAGACCCAAGGATAACCTCATTGACAAAAAAAATCTGATTATCTGGTGCAAACATTCAATCAAAGAGGCTTTTGAAATCATGCAGGAAATAGTCAACAGAGACACAGGAATATTCATCCTCATGCATGACTTGTTATTTTTTTAAATCTTTTTTACTCTCAAGACTCAACAGCGCAGTGGCTAACTACTCAAAGATAACTTTATTTAAATATTGTATATTTATGCAGCTATTTGTATATTTTATTATTCTGCTGTTTAATTATATTTTTATTGTGTGAAATTGTTGAATTTATTTCACTGTGTGCAGCCATTTTTTAAATGCCCCTTGTTTGTAAAATGTGCTATATAGAAATAAAGTGGACTGGAAGCCTACATTAGGATTAAAATAGACTCAACTTAGAACCAAATAATGCACCCTGAAAAAGAAAACAGTAGTTGTGCCCACATTGTCAGAGACTGTAGATCCCTCTGTATGTGTGAGTGTGCATGTGTGTAAAGGGCTACAGACACTTGTTAGATTCTTGTCAGGTTTGTTCTCCTGACCAGATCTTACATATTCTGCATTTGTCTTGCAGTGAAAAATACACTCTGAAATCACCCCTATGTCTCTCGCGCTCCAGCTCCAATATTAAATCTGCTCTAAACACAAACAGCTTTTGTCAGTATGTTTTTTGTTGGAACAAAACTAGTTCCATGGACAATTTGTACAAAAACCTCAGCAATGCTTTTACCAAATAGTTTGAATGGATTTCTTGACCAAGGTCTCCACAGAGAAGTCGAATGTGCATACAATACATATTGTGTGTGCACTCATTTATGCATAAATTGTAGTTCACCTTGATAAACAACACACATATAGCTATTACTTGGATATGCAAGTGTGCCATGCTGTTTCTGTAGCAATATTTTCAAACCCAGAGTGATAGACTCTATGGTCATTTTCCATTACCAGGGCGCTGATCCATGTGCTTTGGTCTTTTCTGCGAGACCTGCCTCTTTTAATATTGAGGTGTTTTATGGTCCAGTTGAGATGTAAATCACTATGGTGAAAACCTAAAATCATACGCATGAAATGAAGAGGTAGTAAAAGTATTTTATTTGCTGGCACTTAAATCACTCACCCTTCTAGCTCATAGCCAGACAGGCCTGGAGCGGGCAAACACAATACATGGTTTATATATGATATTAGCTGATGTGCACACATCTAGGGCCAGAGTCAGATTTGTCTGGTTAATGAGTAATATTCATTGTTTTTAAGCATGTGTAAACTTTTGATTGGAATGAACCCAATAAAGCATGTGTGCAGATTTGTGAGCTGGACACAATGATGCAAAACAAGCATCTATCTAATAAAAAAAGGTTCTCTAGCACCCTCTAAAAGTTTTATTTTGAAAAATTCATTTTAAAAAATCAAATTACAGAGAGCGTATTTGTGATGGAGAACAATTTGACTAAGTCTTGTCTTTCTAGATTTGACTTTTAAGAAAGGCGAATAAAGGGTGGAAAATCAGTATCCATAATTATTATTATGGACACTAACCCTTGTTTTTTCATTAATAAAGTAATGGCCATATGAAGGACTATTTTAAAACCCTGATTTGATGATTAGTTTGCCCAGGGTAGGGGCTAAAGAGGTTTTTAAGGTAATTCTGTGTTGTTAAGTTCATGGACAACCTCCTGTTCCACATAGTTGGAGGACCTGAGCTTGGGTGAACTGCTGTGAATCAGCATCACACAATACTTATTATTCAAACAGCATTTAATAACAAGTTCAGATTAAACCCTAAATGAACATTCATGTTTAGTTGCTTCACAGATGGAAAGCTAATGGTACACTGAAATGGTAAACTGCAATTATGTATCAATTATAGTCTAGGAGAAAAGGCGGGAGAAGAAATAGTTTAACACCACAACAACGTGTTTTGAAGATAACATGATGATGCATCACACCAAAATATTGCACAAGCTATTTAATGTATAGGGATAGGGAGCTATTGGAGCATGAGCTCCTCTACTGTTGGGATTCTCCTCAGGTCCCGGGGTCTCCTGAAGAGCAGGGGGCTTCGCAGGAGCAGAATGAGTGAGCTCCACAGGCTGTAGGTCACACAGGACTACAGTGGAGGTTACCTCAAGGAGGACAGTCTCTGTGAGGAAGTCTGAAGTCACATTGAGGGTAAGCACATCTGCTTTGGGTTCCTTTGTTGATTCCTCTGAGGCTTCTTGAATGATGTCCTCAGGAGGAGGAAGAGCAGGAACAACAGAGTCCAGGGCTGTGCTGGGGTCTTCATGCTCCTCAGTTTCACGAGGGAAGAGCGCACAGATCTCTTCCACAGTGAGGTCAGTGATGGCTTCCAGCAGGTTGAGGCAGAAGGACTCTACATGCTCCTCCAGTTATTCATGGTGAAACATTTAGAAGAGGAGGTCTGGCTTCCTCTTCCTCTTTTCCAACAGTTCAAAGTCCCACAGCTAGACATGGAAGAACCTCTTGGCGCACTCCTGCGCTGCCCTGGTCATGTGGTCATTTATGAGTGCAGAGAACAGCAGGCCCTCCTGCTTCTGTCTTAAGAGGTGCTGGACCATCGCAATCTGAGCGACACCAGCAAGCAAACACACTTTAGTGTTCACTGGTCAACTTTTTTTCTAAAAAATGCAAAAAGAGTGATACTTATGCTGACTTTATATGAGGGTGATGTTGAAAAGACGATTGTGTTAAATACCTCACTTTACTAGTCAGCATATTTTGTTTGAAAATGTGCTCTAAAAACAGAAATGGTATCTTACCCTGATTGGTCAATAGAGACCCTTGATTTGCGCAAAAGAATCCACCACAAAAGCAGTAACAACAATGAAAACAGAGACCTTAAAGTGTCCGCACACGACTGAGCTCAGCTCACAAATGACTGTATCTAATGCAGTACACTGCAGTGCAAGAACATTTGAGAGTGAAAATATGGATAATTGACTGCTTTTAACAGTTTTTTTATATTCATATATTATTAATATAAACTATTAGACATATGTGATGTGCATAATATCCGCATTGAACAGTTAAACACCTTTTTAAATCTCACTGTTCATTATTAAAGTGCATTGATCCACATTTTTATAGACCATTTTTAAGTATAGATGTGAACCAGCATCGCATTGCACTGTACATGAAGAGATATGGATTCTGTTTTAAATCATCCCTCGCCTACATTCCTTACATGTTGTTACAAAAATACACTGTGTGACTTTTTAATAGGCTTGTTTGTTGAAGAGTAACTAAAATAAAAAGTTACAGTTTAATAGCATAATTATTCATGGTTACAAAAGTAATCCAGTAAGTAAAAAAAGTATAATCTCAAAATGTTTACAAGTCTACAACAACATAAATCAGAGCATGAAAAAAGTATGCAGATATTAGCCATAATATAATGATTACTGAGCTCATTAAAAGTATATCTCCTGATTACTGCATTATGTTTCTTTTGGGGTGTACACAACACAGCATACTATGTTATGTTATGTATTATGTTATGTCAGGAAGTTGCTGAGGACCTCACAGTTGCCTTATCGTCTGTGCATAGCTGGCTCAAGGATTCGTGCCTTCTGTTAAACACCAAAAAAACTGTCTGTATGTACTTCTCAAAACGTCACACCGATTTGAAGCAATCAAACGTTTTTCTTAATGGAGTTGAACTTGATCTGGTCTCAGAATTTAAATACCTTGGAGTAATTCTAGATTCAACACTATCTTTCAAAAGTCATGTTAAAAAGTATCCTAGGTTATCCAATTTAACATTCAGAACTTCCGTCATATCAGGAATAACTTAAACATGAATGCTGCAAAAACTTATTTCTATTCAATGATTATCTCTCACATCGATTACTGCTTAACTACTTGGTCTCTTGCCTGCCCCACAACACTTAAAACCATTGAAAACCTCTATAAAAGAGGTCTAAAAATACTTGACAAAAAACCCATTTCCCACCACCACTGTCACATACTGAAAAAGCACAGGCTTCTGGATTTTAGCAACATGGTCAAACTCAAAAGGACTTGTCTAATTTATAAGGTTCTACACTCCTTGGCACCACCACCATTAAATAATTACATTAAATGTAAAGACATTTCAATAAGAACCACACGAGCCACCACCAGGGGTGACTTGGTCCTACCCCAGAGACGGACCACCTTTGGTCAGAATGTTTTATCTGTATAAGGTGGAAATCTGTGGAACAGTCTTCCACTGAACCTGAAAGAATGCCCTACATACAGCTCTTTTAAAGCTCAAACAAAAACTTGGTTATGGCCAAATCAAACATGTACACATGTATAACTGCACTGTGATTTTAATTGTTTTTCTATGTGCAATGAATGGGAACTGTGCAATAATGGGAACTGTGCAATGAATGGGACTATATAATGAGTGGAGTGTGCAATATTTTAGTGTCTGGCCCCCTGTGACCCTTGCCCTTGGGACAACGGATGGAAATTAGCCTTAGGCTACAATCCGGTGTGTTTACATTCATGCTGTCATGTTTGTTCATTAACATGCTCTGTCCCAATCAAATAAATAAATAAGTAAAATGTTTAAAGGGCATTTGCTGGAATAATGATGGACCAGCTTGCAACTTGCAGCCTCTTCTCACTTCACCTCTTTCAAACTATTTGAATGAAAAAAAGAGGGAAAACATAAGCTGGTAAAAACACATTTATGTTGAACATTCTTGGCCAACATGAGATTCAGTATTAAAATGGCATTTTGTTGTAGGCCTTTACAAAAAAAGATTCCTAAAATCTTTCACCTTCCCGTTTGCAGTCAGTTGAGCGAGAAGGTCTGGTTGTTTAATGTTTTGCCTCTCTTCACTCACATTTGTTCATTGATTTTTATCTGTCAACACAAAAAAATGACCTTTTCCACTTTAAACATCACCTTTATCACACATCCAAATATTAAGCCCTCTGCAATCTCCACACAGCCCTGGTCTAATTCTTCACTCCGCCTTTATTAAATGATTTATAGTGAGCGCGCACTGCTGAATCCAGTCACAATGTGCAGCGGTCGGTGCCTGAAGCAGTGCATCCCCTGACTGTCTGATTCTCTACACAACCGCACACCATCAAATATTCAAAAATGGCTCCAAATGCAAATGTTCAGAGTATAAATAGAAAAGCATGTGTTAACCAGACTTCCATATAATGTGAAATTTCAGTGATAATGTATGTTGTATAAAATGAAGCTCACACTTCAAAGTGTGTTTGCACAAGGAAGTCTCATGAGGAGGTGGAGTGTGGAGAACAGTTGGTGGAACTTTTTATAGTTTGTATGCTGTATGGTACAGTAGCAGGGAGGAAGCATCCTTTTTTATTGATCTGAATTATATTTGGTTTACTGTAATTAAGCATAGGTCCCATATAGTGCATAAAAATCCAGCTTATCAAATTTCCTACAGTAATAATTCAGTACAAATTGTGTAGCCAGAGCTGCCCCGATAGGTGTGGTTGTTATTCTGCATTGCCAAAACCACAAAGCAGTACGACTGTGAGTATTGACAGCTATGCATTTGTCTGTCATGGAAGAAAGAACAGTAACTTTTTATTGACTTTTCTGGTGGCGCCTGGATAAACAGCAATCAGACTTGACAACAGAAAGTTTTTCCTCTTATGAACCTACAGTATATATAAAACATAAACTATTCACCTAAACTCCCCTCTTTAGTCTCAGCTCAGAAGTTCCGTCTGAGACTTGAGTTACGATATCTTCTCTTTCATATAAAGCTTTGGGATCTGCTGACAGAACATGAAATGTGACAGGGCCTCTGGCGCTGCTTTGTACAGAGGCCACAGGCTGCCATCACTGTCCCTCCTCCTCCCTCACCCGAGTGCCAGACCCCTACTATATGTGCTGCACCAGGACATCTGCTCAGCACTGATAACTCTCACTTTTATGCAGACTTTTGGAATAATTATAAATGCATAAAAGCACAGATAAGCATAATTCCCCTTTATTCAGTGTATACTTTTTTGCAACTTATGCTTTTCATACCATAAGGCATCATCTCAGAAAATAAGGAATGAAGAAATTATGTTGACACCTTTAACTTTTACATCCAAATTTAAATAATAAGAATTATAATATATTAAATGATAATAATAGCGCCTGGAGAAACCCCACACAGACATGGTGAGAAACTGAAAAGCCCAACAGTGTGCAGGAGTTAAACCCAGAACAGTGTCATGTGAGGCAGGATAGTCTCTTAGCAATTATTATTAGCAGGTACAATTGTGCAGAAATCGTGTCCATATCAGTCTTAACCATGAAGGAATGGTCGTCTTCAATAACTGCATAAGTGCTCAAATTTATGTATAAACTGACTGCCTCCTCAACCTCAAAACAAGTTTGATGGGAAACCACTTTTTCCAGTGAAATGTCATTAACCTTGGTTCCATAAAATCCTCAAATTGACTCGGAGCAAAAACAGCCTGAGGTGGTCTGACTCCTCAGAAGCAGCTGGCTACAGTGCCACCTCCCTCTTTATAGTCTGGGCCAAAAGGAGAGATGCAGGCCATTAATGAGGCATCTGCAGCAATTCTATAAAGCTTGTATGATTTAAACAAGGAAAAAGAAACATCAAAATATCCATTGGCTTTCACTCTCTCTGAAAAAGACCTCATTTAAAAAGAGAAAACACTGAGTAGGTCAAAAGGCTGGAGAGCAGGTGCTTTGTTGCAGTTGATGTTTACTCATCTGAGGCGCACTAAGTGGTTTGGTGGATCACAGCTTGAGGGTAAGGTGCATTTGAAGAGCACATCCAAGATTATCTCATTGAGAAATAGTGAATATAGTTCATAGAAGACAGCCTTTAAGTGCGGTGTGTTGCTAGCTGGAGTCTTAGCATTCTCCAAGAGCTTGTTCAAGGGAGAAGTAAAGGCCTTTAAAGGTGCACTGTGCAACTTTTCTGGTGGAGGGTCCGTCACCTCCTTCTCTCCATGGAGATGGCATTACACTTATTTATCTCTATGGAGACAGCAGGTGACACCACAGGGTCAAGTTACATACAGATTTGTGCAGAGGCGAGCCCACTCACAGACATGTTATTAAGTAAATGCAAGATGGATACGTTTATGCCGAGAAATCGACTGATGTTTCTTGGCCGATGCTGATATCAGAGAATCCAGAGCAACCGATGGCCAGTTTGCAGTTACTGTATCTCTTCACAGTAAGTATTCAAATAAAGCTCTATGGGTATTTTTAGGCTGACAAAATATCGGCCACTTTTGGAGATTTAAGGCCGATAGCCGATATGGTAAAACAGTGTTTCCCAAACTTTTTTTCAAGGGACCCATATTTTAAAAGTCACAAATCTTCACAACCTAAATTAATGGACATTATTTGTACATCACAAAATAAAGGTGGATTTGAACATTACTAAACATGAGGATATTTTATTGTTGACTGAGTGATCGTGTCTCTTTGAACTTTGTATTACTCAAGTTTTAATCAATGAAAAACAGCAATTAAACCAGCAATAAAAGGTAGCCATAAGTTGCCTATTTTTTTTTCCAATATTCAATTGAACCAGCAATATTGGAACAAAATAGTTAATAAAATGATTACAAAAAGATTAGAAATTATACAAAACATTTCTAATGAGAGAGGTGAGGCTGTCTGTGTTTTTGTAGCGCGTTCCAGTCCGGGATGCAGGAGGAGAGCGCAACACGCATATCAGGTGACCCCCCAAAAAATCTCTTGTGACCCACCAGAGGTTCGCGACCCAATCTTTGGGAAACAGTGCACTAAAAAGACCAAATATCAGCCCAATATGTTGACTAACCTATACGGGTCTCTATGCCATACCAGGACATTCCAGATAAAACAAAAACATCCCCATGGAGACTAGCACCTCCACTAGAAAAGTTACACAGTGCAGCTTTAAAGTGTAAAACTCAAGATATGACTTCAGCATTATTTCTCTGGAGCAAACAACTTTAGTCTGCTCAGCAACACTCTTATAGGGATGGGCACATTTAAACTGAGAAAAGCTCATGTTAAAGCTAAATACAGCTCTTTCTGTTTGTTCTGCCCGGTGCTTTTAAGTGTTACCAATCATAGAGGGTTACAGTGGGCTATGTGCGTCATCACCATCAATGCTCGCCAATGCTTTCTCCCAGTTACTGCACCATCTCAGTTATTGATGTGTGAAGTGTCGTAGAGAACATACAAGAATAAAAACTGTTAAAAGACCTACAAAAAACATTGTAGAGCTTTCTTTTAGTGTCCCAGAGGCAGTTTTGTAACCTGTAAAACTAAACTACAAAATGTGCAATTTCCACACATTTTCAGAGCACTGTTTATCCCTGTGCCGATGTGATAAAAGGATGTGAAAATAAAAAACCTCGGGTGAGATGAAGAAACCTCTGTGGACTCATTAAAAGATCTCCCCAATAAAGAAAGGGCAAATACAAAACAAGGACACAAGCTACACTGGAGACACCTGTAGTCATCAAAGAGTATACTCGAAAATTATTAATAATGATCATTTTATCTGCAATAACTTATTTATTGGAAAACATAAACAAAACACTATTTTTGCACATCTTTCAGTATGGCCATGGAGATGTTATTCCTGTTTCAAAATATGGTGTTAAACCTTTTAATCTTCATGGAGATCAACCCTTCCAAGTTACAGGTCAGATCTGTGAAAAGGCAACCCCGTTCCCAGTCAGAATGCCTGTTTTTCTAGGTATTTGTGTGCTATAAAACCACCTGTAATTGAATTCGTGTAAGGTAGAACGGTTCAGTGTAATACTGTGGAAGCAGATTTACAAGTCAAAATCAAAAAGGAAATGGAAACTACTAGATATAGAGCCAATATTTGTACTTTCAGTCAGTTAACTGTGAAGAGGGTACAACAAAATGTGACTGAACAGTTCTTTTAGTTTGTAGATATATTTGTTGCAATTACAAATCATACTTTGGAGAAAATGTATCAAATCAGTCATGCATATTTGCTTAAAAAACTCACATTGGTCAATCTGTGGAAACCACATCAAACCTCCAAGAATAAATCTGGTCTTGAGAAGGTTTGGGTTTAGTTGGAATGGATCAGAAATTAGCCATGGATGTTAAACAAAGGCTTCTGTTACTGTATTGTATATTTACATTTGGATACAATCTAGCTTTACAAAAGGATTATTTATTGTAACTGATGAAAGGCCATGTGCATTTGTAGTTAACATTTTGAATTAGCTTATTATAGGAATAAACTTGGACTCTATTATAATGCAGCCCTATGTAAACAAGGATGGAAAGAAAAGAAAGTGGACATCACTGTTGCATTATGGGACTGACAGCAGGACCACTGTTGCTCTGGCATGCAGCTCTTATTTTACAGCGTCATTCACAGGTCAGTGCGCGTCTGCCGACCTCAAATGGAGACGTACTGATTGATTCGGTTGTCTTGAGCTGTCTAGTGGACTTGCAGATTTCAGATATGGATCGTGGGTTACCTCTAGGGATGGTCTATTTTTTTGTCAGTCTACAGCAGCTGAAACACCAGCATTTGTCTCACTTTTCTCACTTTTAACTTTCTTACTTGAGTGTTTTTGCTCTGTCTTTGCCATAGATTGGACATTAGAGTGCAGAGACAGAGGTACTGACTGAGGAAAAGAAAGGCAGAGAGAGAGAGATGTTGATGTTCTTTTTGTTGATGGCCAGGGTTAGTTGCCCAACAGCAGCAGGGCACCACGTGTCTGTTAAACGTATTGACTAGGTTAACATGGTTTTGACGTGTCAGATACAAGGAGGAGAGTACATTTCATGAAAGCTGAAGTTTGATACATCTAATTGCAATGTTTATAGTGTAGGCCTATCACAATAATTACTGTATCGACTGGAACAATATATGAAATCTGTAACAATATATTTTGATGTATTCAGATCAGTATTAATTGTGGGTACTTTTTCATAGCAAAATTGGAAAGATTTTCAATATTTTTGTTGTAATATTCTAAGATTTAAGCTGTAGGGCGTTGAATAAGTGACTTCTATAGCTGATTATTCGGTTACCGTAATTTCCGGACTATAAATCTCTACTTTTTTCTCACACTTTGAACCCTGTGGCTTATACAGCAATGCAGCTAATACATGGATGGATTCACATTGTCCATTCATATATACGGTCTATGACTTGGTAACACAGCAAATACACAGAGCCTAAGAGCAGAAAGCGCCGCTGTCTGTGCGGTTAATGTGCGATTAGAACCTGAAGGTGCAGAGTTTGCTAGGGATGTTATCAACGCACTAAAACAGTTTATCACCGTGTGATAAAAGAAGTTATGATGCTAATTGAACATTAGTGAGGGGGATATATCTTATCTGTATGCGTTAAATGGGTGCGTAGATGATGAGAAGAAATGTCTCAAACTTAACCAGACATCCACTCATACCTGAGTGACACAACTACTGTGACACTGACATGATACAGACAGGACAGTGGCTCTTTCTGCAGGAGACATTGTGCAGTAGAGCCCAGAGAGAGACGGGTGATGCGCTGAGGAAGATGCTAGTTTGATTGTGTTTTGAACAGTTATTTTGCACTTCATGCACACACCCTCCTCATGGAAAATACACAAAGAAATTCAGATGATGCAGCTTTTAAATTAACGGCAATTGATGTGGCTGTTGAAGAAGGAAACAGAACTGCTGCATGTGAGCTCGGCATCAATGAGTTGATGGTGAGACGTTGGCGACGGCAACTGACTCAATGCAAAATGCTTTTAGAGGCAATAAAAGCAGATCACCCAAACTTGAAAACGTTCTTGAAGACGTGGACACCTGCGGCTTATATTCAGGTGCAGCCTATATATGTACAATTTTAAAATATTGTTAAAATTTAGTTGATGGAGCTTATATTAAGGTGCAGTCAATAGTCCGGAAATTACAGTATTTATTTATTACAGGTCATGCCTTTTAATGATAATGTATATTTAAAATTTAGATTATTTTGCTTTATTTAAATTTTATCAGCAGCATAAAATAGTTTCGGTATTATCATTTATCGCAGAATATCTCTATAGCGATATATCGTGCTTCAAAATTTGTTACCGTGACGGTCCTATTATAGTGTAAAAATATTGTAAAATGCATGCACTGAAAGCGGGTCATCTGTGTAGCTTCGAAGTTCTTAAAAACAAGCTTCAAAACAAGTGGGTCTAACATGCTTTTGTATTTCAGGCTCATTAGATGCTAGACAAAATTGTAGTCCAAATTAAGCTTCATTATAGCATCAGTAAGAAAGGACGAATAAGACAAGTTGTGATATTTTACAACAAAACAAACCATTTTAGTTAACCAAAAGAGGATCTGCTGTAATTGTTTAGTAAATCAGCAATGGCAACATTAGAAAGAACGCCCCTAATTAAAAGCTTCACTGTCCTGGTTCCTGCTCCATATTTTATTATCATGAATTATTTTGTCTACATTAGTGCCTTGCATTGTAGTCTAAAGAAGCTAAAAAGTGGAGGTGTGCATTATTAATAGAGCTGACAAAGAAGTGGGGTTTTCTGTGTTTTTGAAATGCCCATTCACAAGGCAGCTGTATAAGAGTTTGTATCACGCTTCACAAACAAAAAGCTGCTGTACGTGTTTTGCCTTGAGATGTTTGGAAAGAAATGGGAAAAATGCCAAATCTGTGCAGTTGGGAGTTTGCTGGATTAAATAGTGATTTTGTAATTAATGTATAAAAACAATTACAAAACCTACAATAAATAAAAATAACTAGTTACTATAGAAAAGATGACAAACCTTTGACAATAAAAGGTGCCATATTACACAAAACTGACTCTTGTGACCTTTAAGCCATGTTAGAATACTGTTACTTCCTCAAAAACACGCTGAAAGTTGTGTTTAGTTTCATTCACACATGTTTGAATAATTATTATTAGTCTGTCTACATCTACAAAGCTCAGAATGCTCTGGAACTGCTGTTCTCAAATTACAAGGTGGAACACCTTGTAATTTGAGAACAGCAGTAGTTTTCAAGTTAAGAGCTACTTTTTATACATTTAGTTCAGTAGAAATAGGCAATTCCAGCGCTGAAATCATCCAGTTTAAAATCACAATGCCGCACATCTTACCACACGACATCACAAGGTTGAACAGAGTATTTTTGTTTGGCAGAAGAACTCAGCCTAAATATGCAGGGTTTGTGTGTTAAACGTGTGAATGAAACAAAACACAACTCCAACACATTAATAGCGTAATGTGTGCCCTTTAAATCAAAATCAAATATTATACCTTTGTAAAAGGACTTGTAAAAGTCTAACTCTTACAGTAATTGCTTAGAAAATTTATAGCAATAGCGCTTCATTTAGAAAATTTATAGCAATAGGACTTCATTTAGCTATCAAATTCAAAGCCATCAGTTATGTTGTATTAAAGCGTTAAAAATCTAAACGTTTGAATTGTGGTGGTCATTGAATTACTGGAGTTGTGCCTTGTTGATTGCTGCATTGAGAAGCAGATCAATTCAGTAATCACAACCACTCAAATTGCAGTTTTGATGGTATTAGGCAGACATCAAGTGAAGTTTATCTGTTCCTGTTTTCAGATGCTCATTCACAGGGAGGCACGCTTTATAAACAATGGAAACTTCTCTTGCCTTGAGATGTTTGGACGAGAGTGGGAAAACTGCCAGGTTTGAGCACTGTGAAGTTTTCTGAAACAAAGCTGCCGATTTTGTGATTATGAATAAAAGCGATTTGTGTAAAATATGACTGTGACCAAGTGTATGCAGATGCACACATCACAATAACTACTATATTCACAGCCCAAACAACAACAACTTAATCAAACCCTTGCCTGCTCATTTCCTATTCATAGCAGTGTAAAGGGGGTGAATGGTGCATTTTTCACTGAACTCAAGTGTTTGCTGGGAGGAGAGCCACAGGCCCCATGAGGTGAAATGCTTTATGAAAAGAGGTGCTACAAAGCCCAGTGGTAAAGTGACCTGCGCCCTTTTTACATCCACATTCCCGAGTGCGAAATCAAGGATCTCTTCATCTGAATAATTGACTTATGCTGGAGAACAGATCAACCAAAGCCATAATCAAAAGCAAAACACAAAAACCAGTTGGGGAATAAGAATGGAGTATTTTCAGATGGAAAAAGAATGTTGAATGAGTGTTTTATTATTCAAAGCTCAGCCCTTGATCTGTTTCAATAAAAAGAACAGATATAGTGCCACTGCTACTTACCATGACAGCAGCCAGTACACACAAGTGATTGTTGTAACTTGCCTAACCAAGCATTGATGTAATATTCATTTCTGTGTCAAATGCATTCACATGTTCCCCTATAACACAGAAGTCTCTGTTGAGCGGCATATTGAATATTAATATATATCTGATATTCTAGTGGGGCATTTAATTGTCTGTAATATGATGATTTTGACCTAGAACGTATCATAATGTTTTTATTATTATGTACTTTTAATCATATGAAGCTATTCAGTAGTCATGTAAATAATAATAAATAATAATAATAATAATAATAATAATGATAATAATAATATCGGTTAATATTAGGTATTGGCAGATACTTAAAGTAGTACTATATATAGTATATAGTATCTGTATCGGAACTGAAAAATCTGGATCAGTGCATGCCCAGTCATGTAGCTTGTGATATCACACAATAAAGCATACTTTAAATTGTTGCACATGCATACATTAGGAAGTAGGTTGTGGGTTCAGTCCACAACCCAAGAGTACAAATGTACACCCACGTTTATATTGCTACTGTAATCTCACAAGATGTGAGATGTAGGCGCAAATGAACTCAAACTGCAATTAGATGAAAATTAGATGAAAACTAATGAAAATAGGGTTATTTCTTTTCACTAGAGCTTCAAAAATATTTATTCAGTCATTCACAATGCCACTGTAGAAATGATTATGTGGAAACACAGGTGCCCAATTTTAATTAAATATCGACTGCCATGTTTTTGTTACTATGGCAGCCTAGAAAAGAACAAAAGATAACCTACTTCTACACTGATGGCTGCCCTTTGTTACATGTGCTTTTGTATAATTTGATTGCAGATGCTCACACCAAGAATAATTGTCATCTGTTTTCCATTAAAACACCTCTACCACTTGCTACACTTAGTTCAATTTCAGAGTGTTTGTTGACTCACTGTACAAATCTATGGCTCCTGTCTTCTTGTCACAACTGTTCCACTTCCATGTGTGCACACCAGCTCAGTGTTGCGATGCAGTGACTCCTCATCTGATCACTCTGCATGATCTGCACCGCTCTAGCCCTTAGCAGTGCTGAAAGAAGTCTACCAATAAAAGAGAGCATCAATAAGGTTAAAGTCATTTTGGAGAGGACCAACAGCAAGCTTAACCCAGTAACATCTTGTGCGATTGCCTCTGGAGTTTTGTACATGGACATTACTGTGCTTGTCAATGAACACAGCCAGATACAAACCGATACTACACCACCACGATCATTGTGAAGTATGGTAAAAGATTTGTTTTGGTTTTCAGGCTTTTTGCAATTGATGGATATAATGTCTTACAACACTGAATGAGAAACTGAGTCCATTTTTTTCTTTTTCTATATGAAGATATCTGAAGATATCTAAGATATATGAAGCAAGATATATGGAATTATTTAGTTATTTAATTTTTCTTTGCTACATAATTCCATACATCTGTCTTTTGTATGTGTATCAAATGTATAAAGTAAATATAAAGAACTGAACGAGAGGATGAGTTCAAACTTTTGACTAGTATGTAGTTGACGAAAAGGGGATAAATGCTCTCAAAACTATTCACTAGGGCTGAGCAATTAATGAAATTTGAAGATTCTGTCATTTCAAATAGCTTTTTTTTGTAAGTCAGTGCTTTATAGCCAGTCCTCTGCCAGTGAAAGCATGTAGAGCAGAGTTCAGGCTTTGGAGGAAAAAAAGGGGTGATCATTTGTGTTAAATGGTACTGATTAAAAGTCTCTTGTTTATGTTCATGAAATCAATACTGAAAGCCATTTTAATCAGACGCTCACACAAAGCCAGACTTACTTTTGTTCATCCCCAAGGTGAATTTTTTTTTTGCTACAGACATGCAACTCAAAAATAAAGTTTAAAATTGTTTTTTTTTTTTTTTTTTTTTAAGATAAAAATTAAAATAGACCTATTATACAAAATTGAGGACTTTTAACCATGCTATAGTATAGTATATCAGTTTACCCTCAACATTTACTACAAAACAAGAAATGAAATTGAATTGAGATTAATCAATATTAGTGATTGTGATTCGATACTATTCAGTATTTACGATCTGACCATGTATATCTGACCCAAACTCCATTTTTAATTATAGTATGTGCTGATTAAATTGGCTTTTTCATTTCCTTTGTAGGTTCAGATAACCTTCTCTCAATAACACGTTCTTTTTGGGGTGAAGTGATTAAATACCACTGTTTATTTCCATAACCTTGTCATTTTTACTTTTTTTTTTTTTTTTTTTCTTCCTGTGATCTGGTTCAAATATTTAATTTCACTTCATATAACAGCGTACAGCCCCAGTGTCAGGATGCGTGTAATAGGTACTGGCTCTGGAAAGACGGCTGCCCTAGAGATTGATTAAAGTCATTGCTTTTGTGTGTATTTCTCCACATGCTTTGGGCATGGCCATTTATTTCAGGCTTCAGGTGAACATTTTGAAATATCTATGATTTATATCCAATATTTAAGAGATTTCTGTGTAAAGGCAGTGCTCCCAGTCTGTGGTTTATGAAGAAAGGAAAATGGTGTAAAATGCAGGGCATGGCTACAGTATTAGTCGACAAAGAGTAAGAGGATGCGGACTCATAACATTTTTTTGCACTTTTTGAAGATGAAGATTGAAAATAAAACCCTTCAGACCAGCCAGAGTTTTACAGAGCATGACAGAGCACAAAAATAAGAATTTATTTATTTGTTTCATCCTATTATTTATATTATTGGCCAGGAAAGTTAAAGTGCCCATATTACGTGATTTTATGGTCTATGTTATAATGTTTCTTCATCACAGACAGTTTTGTTTTGATGCATATTTAACACACTGGCCCTGCATATTTAGACTAAGTTCTTCTTTCAAGCAGAAAACACTCTGATCCACCCTGTGATGTCATATAGTAATAAGTGCTCCACGTGTTTTTAACCTCCGTGCACCTTCATTAGAATCATTTGGATGATTTTAATCCTAGAACTGCAAATTTGTACTAAATTAAAGGTAAAAGGTAGGTGTTAGCTTGAGAACTACAGCTTCATGACATCACCAGGTGAATCAGAGCATTTTGAGCTTTGGAGATGTAGATGCACTAATCATAAAAGGTTCCTCAAACATCCATGAATGAAACAAAATGCAAATCCAGGTATGTTTTTGATGAGGTAACAACATTGTAGCATGGCCCAACGCTCACATGCATCATTTTTTGTAATAGGACCTTTAAGTATGTTTGCAGATAGTTTCTGTAAGGCAGCAGGGGGTACATTACATGGCAAGTAAAAATCAAATTACTAATAATCATTTATGTTTACATGCCCAAGAGAAATCTGATTAAAATCAAATCTGATCTCATCTCATCAAAAATACCCAGTGATACGTTTTCAGTTAATTTGTGGATTTTTACAGAAACTTGGATTTGGAAAACAGGTGTGAAGTTGTGGACTATCAGAAAGAAATCAGATTACTCACATCAGATGCAAGTGTTTAAATAGACACTTCAATAATCTGATCACTCCAGAAATCAGATTTTAGTGTGCATGTGAGTGACAGAAGATGGAGGTTCTCCCATCTCTAAAAGGGTGTTGGTTTAAATGTCACTTTTCCTTCTCTGTAGTATTGTTGTGCCCTTCGTGATGGCCAAAGCCGAGTAATTGCCTATAGATTTTAAAGTAGTGTGAGAGAGGAGTGAACGATAAAAGCATCAAAGTCTAGCAGCTTGTTGTGTTGAGTAAAGCTCTGTTCGATGTAATTATATTTTATCACCTGTAATATTAGCCTCACCATTTCAGTGGTCTCTTTTTGTGTCTGTGCACCTCAAGTACACCTGTTGCACCACAAACGGATTTCTCATTACTGTCAGTGCGTTTTTGGAGCAGCCCTGTCATGTTTAAAGGACACACAGAGGAGGGCCCTGTGTGCTTGGGAAGGGCATGGCTGATTTGAGCGCTTTAATGAGGACGAATGAACAAAAGGCGCCACAGCTGACAAAGGCCCATGTGACCTCTCTCCTAAATTCTGCCTCTGTGTGTGTGCCCCTTTGGGGAGTAAACAAAGAGGAGGTGCCCCCCTCTCCCCTCTCAAGTGGGAAGTGTCAGCGTGAAGTCCTGGGTACTGATGCGTTCTAATGAGCTTCTCCATACCTCACCTATACAGAGACAGCCATGAGTACTCTGAGCAGTAAACATACTAATTGGTTATTAGCTATGTTTACTGTCAAGAAAGAGCCGTGACAGAGACAGTATCAGTTATGTATGCTCTTTAAAGTGTGTGCTTATAGGCCCAATTATCAAAGGTATTTCATCTTCTGCTTGCAAGAGCTCAACCACATGTGTTACTCTTTATAATAGAGAACCATTTTCTTGTTTCTTGGTCAAATTGTTATATATAGTTGATATGACTAACTTGAAAATGTTGCTAGCTGTTTGCTTTGCACGAAAGACTGTTTGAAGTTGTGTTGTGATTTCAATTATTAAGTAAATGAAGTTACTACTGTTCAGAATATGTGTGTTCGCTCTAACCTGGAGCAAAACCTAAATCAATTACTTAAAACCTAAATCAATGAATTAATCAATTACTTCTGAGATTCTGATACACTTTGAAGGCAAATACAGCTAAATCTTCAGCATATCTAAATTTGGATGATTTGAAAAACATTTTCCATCCAGATTTTATATTGAGTTGGAATATTGATTAAATTATAAAGTAGGCAGTGGCCCCAGACATGTCTAAGCAGTCATTTAACTCCTCCAAAACATCTCTGACATTGGCCTCTGCTTTTAAAGACGTAAAATCTTTTGGAGCCTGTTGTTATCAATTAAAATGTGTAAATTGATTCCTAACCTCTGAGGCAGATGGAGTGAATAATGCCGTAGTGACATTTAGCTTGTGTTTGAGGCTGCCAGCGTGAATTCACTGCCCAAGGCCAAAATGTTAAAGAGATGAGCAGAGGGGCCCAGTCATAAAGCACACACTTTTTCTGATGCTCTGTGTGCGTGACTGATAAGAACGCTTTGATTTAACACTGTTTGGGACCTGAACATGTTATAACCACAATGTCACAGCTTATTAAAACCAACATAACATAGTTCAGCCTAAAATAATAAAAGGTTGTAATTGCTCTTTGAACTGACAAATGCCCTTAAAATAAAATGTTGACCCAAAATAAATGTCTTCATAATGTTCCATCGTAAGTTTTGTGTGTGTGTGTGTGTGTGAAAATAATGTAACTGAATAAATGTATGATGGATATGGTTAATGTCATAAGGTTGAATATTCCAGGCAAAGCAATAATGTGTCCATATGTGTCACAAGCAGTCACAGTTACATAGTGCGCCTTTAACATTAATATTGAAATAAACTTTTGAAGGGCCTATATTACCCTATTTTCTGATCTACATTATGTTTCTTCATCACAAACACAGCTATAGATGTGTTTTCGGCTGAGTTCTCTCAAACTGAAAACACAATAATGCAGGATTGCCTAAACATATGTGAATGAAATAAAACACAACTGCAGGTATGTTTTTGAAGAAGTAACATTATTATTACGTGGCTTAATGCTCACAAGAATCAATTTTATGTAATATAGGACCTTAAATTAACATAAAACCTTTAGGAATTTAAGATGAGGCAAGACTTTTTGAAATTCTGTATTTTTATATGACCTGGCACCATGACCAGTTGGATTTATTAAACATAGGAAATCCTCCATCTCAAACAGACTAGCTCAGTCTACAGTGAGACTTTTTCTGACTGCAGCAGTTGTTGGCCGTCCCAAATCTGTTGTTTAATGCACGCTGCTTTGATGTTCAGTTTTGCATATACATTTACACCCTGTAGTTTTACTTAAGACAAGCTTTAAGCGAGGTCCACTTCTCTTTGTCATGTAAAATGACTATATTTGACAGCGAAATCTCTTTTGATGCTCAGCTCTTGTTAGTTTGGGCGGAGAATGACAGACTGGCGGTGGAGCATTGTGAACTGTCGGCTTTAATTGGAGTCCCTTAAGCAGACGGAGAACAAAGACACACTTTAAAATGCTGTCTCATATCAAGGTCAAACCAGATCTCTACTATACTTTCCCTTTTCGCAGCTCTATTGGCTGTGCACTGTATTCAACTCGATATATTGCAAACAGAACCACAATCGTCAAAGCAGTTAGACAATGTTATTTTGAGACTCAATATGCTAACGACTAACTAAGACAATTTTAGGTTACAGTTTTGTTTGTTGTTTAAAATAGTGCAATCTCTTTCCTGTTTAAAGGTGCACTGTGTAACTTTTCTGGAGAAGGGTCCGCCACGTGCTTGTCTCCTTAGATGTTACAGCATTTCCTTGATTATTTCACAGAATGGAAATAAAGTTTTTAACACAATGAAGATGGAAGTTAATGGTCAGATCCATGGAGAAGGAAACCTGTACATTAGGGATGTAACAATAAACACAATACCGTGATATCATATCGTCAAAAGTCTCACAATAATATTGTGGACTGTCACGACATATCGAATTATAAGTTCCTTTGCTTAAATGTATGGTTTTATAGTAGCAACGGCTTATAAACACCAAGAACTACATATCCCATGATTCATTTCAGTGCAAAAAACATAAAGAGATTATGTTTTTTACTTGAATTCTTGGGATTATGATGGAAATAATTCACACCAAAATCTTGTCAGGGTATTTTAAAAGCAGAAACATGTCCTATCTACAATTATATAATCCTCTCCAAAATATCACAATAAATATCGTACCGTGAGATGTATATCATGATAATATCGTACCGGGAGATTTGGATATCATTACATCCCTACTGTATACATAGTAAAAGTCATATTTCTGAAGGTATTTTTGAGCTATAAAACACCTAATGCCATACTGTGGAACATTCTATGCAAAGAAATAACTTAACTCCATGGACACAAGCTTTGTTGTGGACCGTTTGCCTAGAAGTTACACAGTGCAGCTTTTAACAGAAAAAAAAGTTGGCAAATTGTCAACAAGTCTAATAGCATGCATGTGAAATGGTTGGCTCTTTTAAAAATAGGGGTTCTTTTATATTGTATTTATTTATACACCATTTCCTTTATTAAACTGTGCAGTGTGTATGAGTGGTCGACTGCTTTGTTAGAAAATACAGCAAATGAGAGCCTAATTTAGTATATAACATTGAGTTGATGCATTATAATGACAGATCTTCTATGTAGCGGCTGTAGCCTGCTCTCAACAAACGCCTGTGTGTTTTATTGATTTCCTCTATAATTGTTCAAACGCGCAGATGTTGCCTCCTCTTTATCGTGGTGAGGCAGAAAAACTCCTGCAGCATTTTTTATCAAACGCTCTGTGTAGTGTCATGAGTTAGCACAGCACACAGTATCTCTAAGGTGTCAAAATGATAATGATATCCCTTTGAAATTCTACACGTTTTCCTCAAGGGGTGCATAAACATGACCTGATAATATCTTATTGCGCATTCTTTGGCAACTTCCTCATCACGAGCGATCTTTGTGCCAGTCATATCTGATCATTTAACACAGAAAATAGTTCATGTAGGACTTAAAAGGCCTTTATTACACAAAATTGAATCTTGTGAGCTTTTAGTCATGTTATAATGTTGTTATCTATTCAAAAGCAATACCTGGAAGTTGTGTTTTGTTTCATTCACACATGTTTGAGTAGCCCTTTAGTTAGTCTGTCTACATCTCTACATCTCTACATCTCCAAAATGCTCTGTCCCACCTTGTGAGGTCATTAAGCGGTAATTTTCGAGTTAACGGCTACCTTTTACATTTAGTTCAGTAAATGGCAATTCCAGGGCTCAAATTATCCAAATGATTCTAATGAAGGAGTATGGAGTTTAAAAACACAGTGTAGCGCTTCCTGTATTACCACATCACATCACCGAGTGGAAGAGAGTGTTTTCTGAGAAGAGAGAAACTCAGACTAAATATGCAGGGTTTGTGCGTTAAACGTGTGTGCATGAAACAAAACACAACTCAGGAATGTTTTTGATGAGGAAACAACATAATAACAGAGATCAGAAATGTGCGCAATATGGGCTCTTTAAGTGTTATTTGTACCAATTTATGAAATGTCAACAAGTTGAGTTTGAACTTTAAAATTATTTTCAACTTAACTCTAAACAACATAAACTCCCACGTCCCCCTCTATTGACCCCTCAATACCTTTTGTTTTTGTGTTATTTGATCTGGTCTTAAATAACCTTTAAAAAACTAGAAAAGCAAGAATTTAAGGCTGTTTTGCTCCTTTCTGACAATGAGCAATTTTTCATCATTGATTTATTTTTTTTCTTGTGGTGTTGAGTCTTGATGGTCAAGTGATTGATTTAAGAAGCTTGTTTTGTGAGCTTTTGAGTTTGAAGCCATGTTATAATATTGTTATCTAATCAAAAACATACCTGTAGATGTGTTTTATTTCAGTCACACATGTTTGTGTGTTTCTATCCACAAATCTCCAAAAGCTCAACACGCTCTGTTCCACCAATGTCATGTAGTGGTAGTTTTCAAGTTAACAGCTACATGTAACCTTTAGTTCAATAGAAATGGCAATTCAAGTGCTGAAATTATCCAAATGATTCTAGTGAAGGTGTGTGGAGTTTAAAAAACACATCAAGGCACTTCCTTTATTACAGTCCTTCTCAAATAGTGGGGCGCGCTCCGATGCGTTGCTAGTGCGGGCGTGTGTGACCTCGAGGAACTAGAATAAAGTGTAATTGCACATCCACTACAGCAGTTGGCAGTGATGCTCTCATTGTCAGAGTGTGCCCTGGGAGTATTAGCAATATATGCCGGGTTTTCTGCACTGAGCAAACGCACACACAGCACAGAGCAGGTGATATGATGTGCAGAGAACAAACTGTATATAAAGCGTATGTAGCGCTCGGCTTCACTGTGACTACGGTGGGAAACGAGCAAAGACCGCTGTGTTTACTGTGTTTAAAAATGTTGGCAATGGACAGCATGAAGCCAAATAAATTACGTAGTCGTTTAAAGACATTACACTCCAATTACACTGATAAACCACTTGAGTTTTACAGAATATTACCAACAATCGTCCCCCCTTGTGAATGCTGCTTCAGTAAATCAGCGAGCACTGTTAGATATCATATAAGGTGGCGTACCAAATAGCAGAGGAGCTGATACTGCCTGCAGCATTACACATGGTTTCTGTCATGCTCGATAACATAAGTGTCCTGAACTATAACACGGACATGATCTTTAAAGACAAGGAGGACACAGGAGCATGTTTGGTAGTGGTTCTTTCGAGTGGGGGGGCACGAAATGTTTTCTTCTTCCTGGGGGGGCGTGACAGAAAATAATCAGAACAGAAACACTGCTGTATTACCACATGGCATCACAAGGTGGAACAGACATTTGTGTGTTAAATGTGAATGAAAGAAAACACAACTCCATGGATGTTTTTGATGAGGAAACAACATTATAACATACAGTAAATCAGAATACAGTGTGGGCCCTTTAACAGAAAGATGGCTGAAGTGTTTGTCTATCTACCATGTCTATGCACACAAACATCCATATGACCGCCTCTGACCTCTGGTATTTGCTGTTGCCTCGTGGAGTTAGCAACAAGGTGAGCAGACAGACTGTAGACTCTTGGGAATGCACTTTCAAAACACCAAGGTTACATTTTGTCATAACGTCTGTGCTATGCAGTGCCTGTTAGTAGTCTCCGTCAGAGCATAAAAAGCAAAAAATTGATTCTGTTTTAGAAGGTGCCAAGTTTTATGTTGGGTGTATCATCATTCGGCACAGGAGGTACGCATAAAGAACAGTGGAAAAACAGAATTGCTTCATTGAATGCATGTTACTAATAAAAATGTGTGTGCCTGTTAGTAGTCTCCATCAGAGCTTAAATTACAGTGACAATACAAGGTTTTTCATTTTTCCCTTCCCACTGTTTGTCCTGACAGGTGCTTAATAGATATAAGTGCTTGATAAGGCTTTTAAATGGTAAAATCATAATTAATGAATTCATCTTTTGTCCTCTTAGATAGTAGTTGAAGTTAGTGGTTTAGTCCCTAACCATTTTGTCGAAAGTCTCTAACTCCTCTCTCCCCATTTGAACCTCTCTACTCTCCTATCTAATAAAGCTTTTGGGCTAGTGACACCTTTTTTTTAGATATCTTGACAGGATTGGACTTGACGGTTAATGTTTGTATTGTTATGTTATGTTATGTTGTGTAATTTTGTGTCTGGAGAGAGGGATTTGTGGGGGGTTTTGTTTTGTTTTGTAAATGCTTCTTTTTGTCATGTATAATTAAAAAAAGAGCAACAAACAAAAAAAAAACCAAAAAAAAGACATGGGCTTGTAATAAAAGTGATAGATGATATAATGTGCATTCAAATTTTTACAATCATTTTATTCTTAGTTATCTGTGATTGTAGTTCTAAGTAGTAGCAGTACTAGCAATACATAGCAATAACATCTTAGGGGTAAAAAGTATATAGTAGCAGTATTAATAATGTAAACTCTTGACTCTACTTTTTCCCCCTTTACTTCTAGATGAAAGATTATTTGTAAACCTAATTAAAGCCTATCCCCAACACAAAGTGATCAGATATGTTCCTGTATAGTAATTGTAGCAGCTTTACCAGTTCACTGATAGTAGTAGTAGTAGCAATTGAAAAGTCTGTCTGAATACTTGAGGGCTGAGGAAAACCATCTTCATAGGCCTAATTAATGCCCATTACAAACACTGAAGTGACGAGGCCTTAAGGAGCCTTCAAGTCTTTTATACAAGACTCTGTTCTGTTCTTGCTTTTGTCTCATAGAGAAATTAGCCTTGCAGTCCATGATGCTGTTGAAGTTCTGTTGCCTCAAGCTTGTGCCAAATAGTTCACTGTCTTCTTACTGAATGTACAAAGTATTTGGAAAGATTTTCATTTTTCTTATTACTATGGGTTTTGTAGCGTTTTTGAAATGTTTTAAATGCCTCTCTTTTAGGTTACGCACGCAGACCACTTTATTTGGATTTATTGTTCAAATCTTGAATGCGGGCCAATATAGGATTACTTCAAAATACTATTTTGGGTAAACTAATGATAAGGGAATTGTTATAACAGGATTAACGCTTCATAAAAGTTCATTATGTCCCATTTAATCTCTCATATTGTAAATTAGGACATATGAGGACAAAAATATACTGCATATACTATAGAATTGTTAAACGTAGCACCTTTTTATAAACAGATGATTGAGTTTGAGTGAGTTGGGCTGGTTTGCATGGATCTCAGATGATAGTGCACCTGCTCCTGTGCTCCTGCTTACATTCCAGTGAAATTTAATCTGCACCTGCCACATTTTTTCTTCTAATAATTGTTATGACTTTTCACTTTCCTCCACATTCTAATTCATAGATGTCTTGCTATTACGTAAACCATAGCAAACCAGACAGAACTGAACTGCCACTATTGTCTTTGGTAATAGACAGAATAGCAAATATAAATAGTGACTTTTTTTTGTAATTGCAATTGGAAATCTCTTTAACCAGGCTTTTATCACATGGGTGTATATAAGTGATTTTCATTTGCAAAACTCTTGTCGATTTTCTGATCTTCTGTTGTTAATTCAAATGTCCCCATAAATCTGTACCCTCCTCGTGTATTCATGGTTTATGTTACAAAATGAGCAGGATATACTGTATATTGAGAATAATCTTTTTCCCACAATGCACTGGGGCCCACTCATCACTCTAGCTTACAGTCACTGAACCTTTTGCAGCTGAAGTGAACACAAAATGACACTCCTGAGCTTAAGCAGCAGTCTCTCACTCACACCTCCATGTTTCACCATCATAAATATCATCATGATCCTCTATACTTAGACTGCGTGAGCCCCTCTCATGCTGGTTTGTATAATTCCCTCCATTGGATTAGATCAGTTATTGCCTATATGAAGCACTACTACACTCCAGTGCCAAGGCTGCAATCATGTGGGTAGAACCTAGCTAAATGTTTGCATATGCCTTTTATGGCACACTCTCAAGGCCTTACAAAATGAAGCAAAAAATTGATTCTGTTTTAGAAGGTGCCAAGTTTTATGTCGGGTATATCATCATCCGGCACAGGAGGTACGCATAAAGAACAGTTGCTTCATTGAATGTATATTATTAATAAAAGTGAAAAAAACAAAAAAAAACATCTAAATATTGAAGCATGATATATTGCTGCAAAGAAATACTGTGATAATATTGGAACTACTTTATGCCACTTTCACAAAGCAGAAAAATCCCAGTAAACCAATTTTTGAATAGATAGAGTCATTAAAAGCCTGAGCAGCAACAAATAAAAAGCAGAAAATACCGAAAATTAGCCATAGAAATTATTTAATCAACCATCCACAGCTCAAATCTTATCATATTACATTAAAAATTGCTAAAATCTCTCCACTATTGCACAGGAAAAGATATTGTTCTATCGTATATTAAGTCGATAATTATTGTGACATAACTGTGTTATACTTTTTAAAAGATAAAATGTTATAGCTACCATAAAAAGACAGTAATTTCAATAAAGCCCTTTTTGACCCTCTTCTGCTAAGTGGTGGTTATAATTTAGCAGCAGTAGTAGTAGTGGGAGCAGCAGTAGTTGAAAAGGCTCTAGGCAAATAGGTACACATAACACACCATTACAAGTAATAAGCTATTTCAGGCTCTCTCAACTCAACGTTATCAGTAGTTAATGTTCACTTTACCCTTTGATTTTATTAATGTTTTATTTCATTTATTTTTAAAAAGTGCCCTTTTTTGTTTCCTTTTTCATTTTGTTGGTCTTCAAATGAGTCAATTCTCCTATTCTTATTTCATACTTTGTGAAATTAGTTATAATGTGTGTTCTTATTTGTGATGTGAGGAACAAAAGTCACTAGTGAATTATGGTCTTTCAAGGACATTTTGACTCATCACAATGTATATGAGTCGAATTGCTTTTAGTCCAAGGACAATTCTGCCGCCTCTCATACAGCAATAGCATACATTATAATGCAGTGCATTAAACACAGTGCCTCTATTAACTAGGACACTTTAAAGATGCACTTTGCTGGAGGAAAACGCTTTACTGTGGGACATACCAGGCAAAGCATGCGCATGACCACAGAGACAAGTTTATAGATGTCAGCTTATGTAAATAGACCTCTCATTAGTTGTCTCTTCTGTTGTACACAGAGACACCGGGCAGAGTGGAGGACAGCCAGGGGGACGCATCTTTCTCGGATTCGTCTCTCTTCGCTCACTGGGGGCAGGACCTGAGCCCGGAGAACCGCAGAGTGGCACTGAAGATGTTCCAGTACTACGGCTACAACAGCTACCTCAGTGACCGCCTCTCACTGGACAGGCCCATCCCAGACCTCAGGCCTGATGGGTAAGGCTCAGGTAGAATGGTGCTTCTGTATCTACTCTACACTGATTTAATATGTGTTGTGTGCTTGTGTATGCTAACCTACTCTGATAACACACAACACAAACGCAAACCAGCCTAACCAGTGCAGTCTGTTTGAAACATGTGAAGAATGAGGAACAAGGTCATTTTGTGCTATTGGATACTGTACTTAAAAGAGTAAGTCAAACAAGAGCAAGTCAGACAGCAAAGAACAGGAGGTGAATTTTATTGCTGTAAAGGATTATAGAGTGTTTACATTAAGCACATTTCACACATGCAATATGCTATTATTAGTTAAGTTTTATAATATGATAGACTTTTCTTACATCAAAAAGACTATATACATGTTTTAATTACAGAAAAAAATAATGCATCTAAAATATTGCTCTCCATTAAGGCTCAGTGTAATGACAAATTCAATATGACACTGCCTCTCACTGTACAGGTTAGTTCAATTTAGGAAAATAAGCAGTGGCACCATTATCCTTAGCATCAAACCTGACTCCAGCATGCAGAGGCTGAGTGAATGAGGTCTGGACTCTGTAGAGAAGGTTCATGCTTGTAGTAACGCTGTAAAAAGATAGAACCCCTGCACTGTGGTCCAGGTAAACCCCTATTCTGGATGAAAAGGGACCACAGACCTCAGTCTCATCTTCGTTAAAATAAAAAGTATAATCTTCATCCTTGTTACAATATAATGCCCAGGAATTTTCATTGAATCCAAATTTGCACTCTTCTGATTTGTCTTTTCTCTTGATATTATTATAACTCACTGCTATGGTAATGGCACAGTCACTCCATTTCGTGGCAGACGTGCTCCACTTCACCTCCCAGTAACAGCGGCCCGTCAGGCGCTGTTTGCTTAGGACCTGATAGTAGTAGTTGAACCTGTTAGGATTTCTGGGATACAGATTTGCATCTTCGTCAAATGTTACTCGTCGATTTTCATCTGACAGGGACAGTTGTCGATGAGCTGTATTTAAATCTAGAGTAATTTCCTTTGCATATTTTAAAAAGCCTTTCCTGGTGGTGGGCTCATTTGGGGGCAGTGGTCTCTCAGGCTGGGCCTCTAGCAGCAGTCTTTCAAGCTTAACCTGGGGCAATGATTTTTCAGGCTGGGCCTGGGTCAGTGGTGTTTCAGGCTGGGGCGGTAGTTGCTGGACGTGTGTTGGAGCCAGTGAGATGTTGTCCAGTCCTTCTTTCACAGTGTGCTGTAGCAGGTCAGAGAGTGTGGACAGAGCAAGTGTCACATGCTCAAAGGAGCCTGGGGGCTCTCTTTGAACTGTGAGGGCAGTTTCAGCGGGGGACAGCTCAGGATAGTCCTGTATGAAGCGGTTGTGGTCAGGAGTGAGAGACAGCGTGTTGAGCTGAGCTTGTGTCTTCTTCAGTTCACTGATTTCACTCTGCAGCAGCTGCTGATGCTCCTTGAGTCTGGCCTCTTCATTTTCCTGCTGGGTTCGGATCTGCTGCTCCACTTCAGCCTGTCTCTCCTTCATCACATGGATAAGCCTGGTGAAGATCTCCTCACTGGCCCTCACTGCTTCATCAGCAGAACATCTGAGGGACAGTGCCTCCTGGTGGAGTCTGTCCTGGTCTGTTTCCTTATTCTGAATCCTTTGGAGGATTTGGTCCACTCTGACCTCTAGCTCAGCCTGCTTCTCTGCTCTCTCTGCGGCGGCTGACACCGTGCGGTGGCCTGCGTGCTTGTCCATGCAGCAGACCACACAGAGGAGCTGCTGGTCACTGCGACAAAACATCTTCTTCACTTCATTGTGTTCAGGGCAGATGTTTTCCTGGAGTTTGTCAGAGGGCACCACCAGCTGGTGTTTCCTGAGTGCTGCAGACTGATAATGAGGCTCCAGATGTTTTTCACAGAAAGAGGCCAGACACTGAAGACAGGACTTAACAGCCGTTAACCTGCTCCCAGTACACACATCACAGCACACATGTGTATGTACCACAGAGCTGATGTCCACAGGAGGTCCACTCTTCTCCAGCTGTTCCGCCAAAAGTGCCAACATGGTGTTTTTGACCAGGACAGGCCTGGAGACGAAGCTCTGCCTACACTGAGGGCAGCTGTACTCTTGCTTCTCCTTCTCTTCATCCCAGTGATTATGAATGCAGTTCATGCAGTAGCTGTGCCCACAGGTCAGAGTGGCTGGATCCTTCAGTAGATCCAAACAGATCGCACAGGAAAAGGCTTCTCTGTCGAGTGCTACTGCTGACTGCGCCATTTCCCTGCTCAGAGTAAACACATAAGTTTCATTTTATGAGGAACTAGAGCCGTGTTTCTGTGTGTGTGAGCAGGAGGAGCAGGAGGTGGAGACATAATGGCTCCTCCCATCTGCACTGTGTCTGGCCAAAGTACAGACTCACAGAGATAGAGAAACCACATCTGGTCCTGATAGTTTTCTAACACAAGGTTACTAAACACACACTTGTACAAGGAGACATGTTGGAGCATGCAGAGTGAACATCTACACAACTAATGCGTCTATGAAGCATTTTTCAGCAGCTTGCCGTTAACCTGCCTCTGGAGTATCTATTCCCACTAAAAACCTGGACTACACACTCTTCCAGATGCTCTCAGGGCAACCGTTAATCACACACAACCCATTCACCATTAGAGCATCCAAAGTGCTTCTTAAATACAGTTGACTAAAGTAAAACATCTGATAATCTTTGAATATATTCCTTATTATTAAGTTGCTGAAATTGGTGTTATGGCTGGTGGATTATTTTGCTCAAAACCTATACTGTCAAAATTAACCTGTAGAGAAGATCTAAACCTGACGTAGTTAATTGGAAATGTTTTGTGATACTTTTTACCATATGGATATGAAATGTGCACATATTCTAAATATAAGGTCTTCTTAAATTCCCATCTTCTTTAATTCCCATTGTGATTTTGTGACAAAAACAGACTGTATGACAGTTGCCTAAAATTAGTACATTATTATATGTTCAGTCAAGTAGCAAAAACATATTTTTAAATGTTTTGTTTAACATATTCAAATATTGCAGCCATATATATTCTTGAACCAGTGTTATTTGTGTCAGACCCAAGTTTGATTTAATGTCACATCAATAACAGCACGTTGCATATGAACTAACCAAATATATGAGAAGAACATGAGGTGCTAAATTACTTAAAGAAACAAGGAAATAAGCTTTATGCAACAACAAACTTTGTATGGGGTATGGACACTAATAGATGTACATTGAAATGATGTCTTTCGCGGTAGCTGCAGGTGGTCTGACTGTTCTTTCTGTAACACAACATAAAAGATGACCTAGTGTGCCTCTGTTAAAAATAAGGTGAACAGTGAATATTTTATTGCAGACACTATAATAATGAAAAGCATCTCTATTGAAGACACCCTCTTCTGTGCCAAAGTGGTGCGTTCTGCTGCTCGGTTCTTTATATTTACAGTCTGCTTTTGCCTCTCCCACAAACACATCAGGTGCCTCTTGGGAAAGCAACTATATGCACCTCTTCCACTGTGAAAATGTCAGCGCATGTGAAGGCAGGCAACACTGTTTCAAAAGGAGGCAAAGAGAGGAGCGTGATTCATGTCAAACCCTGCCACAGTAAAGCTAATGTATTCTTATTGAAGCCTTCACAAACTCATAGAACTAGGGAAGGAAAAAAACTGACAAAATTGTATGTCACAATATGTATAATTTTTCATTCTCTTGATAGCAAAATAAAAATGAAGACAAAAATTGTAATCCATCAGAAAAACATGCTTGAAAGTTTAAACAATGGAATTCACCAACTCACCTAGCGTTTTGTTTTTCACTGATATCAATCTCCAATTGTTACACATGACACACAAACTAAAAGTTAGTTTAAAAAAAAGTATACATTCACCAAAACAGTGTTTTACAGCCTACAAACATTTCAGTGAGAGTTTGCTGGAGAAATAGGGCTCAGATTTTCTTTTGATAGGAACCACTATTGTGTCTGAACCAGCATGAAAGCAGTTTAAGGCACTGTAGCCTAGTGGATTTAACTAAAATCTTTACAATGGATAATCTATTCTCCTCATTTTCACCTTACCTTTATCTTTATTATGTAGAAGTTGGTGACATGCTCCTATTCTAGAGAACCAGTCTGACATTTAAATGGTAATCGCCATTGGAGCGCATTGTAATGGACTTGTCTTTGTTCACACAGGTGCAGAAACATCTCGTATCCATTCAACCTGCCACAAGTGAGCATTGTGTTCATCTTTGTGAATGAGGCACTGTCAGTCATCCTGCGCTCTATCCACTCTGCCATCAGCCGCACCCCCTCCCACCTGCTCAAAGAGATCATCCTGGTCGACGACAACAGCAATAACGGTAAACTCAAAAAAAAAAAAAAAAACGTCATCTGTAAGCTTGTAGTCATTTACTCACTTAATTTATCCAAGGATTTATAGTTGACCAGAATTTGTATTTGTTTAACGATTTATAGGGACTACCGTGAAAGGGAGACACAGGGTAAATTAGATGGATTTGGGGGAATACATTGTGATTTTAGTGTGCCTTTTTACACAAATATGATATTTTTATAATTGGAAGACAGTATCTCAATTGGTAAGGGTGTTTGTCCACTGATTCGAGGGTTGGCGGTTCGAATCCTCCTCTTGACATAAAACATCAGTGCCCTCAGTGTCTGTGTACATTGGTGTTTGAATGTGTGTGTGAATGGGTGAGTGGTCCCTTAATGTAAAGTCAAAGCTCTGTATAAAAATGTGACCAGTTGTGTGTGCAGTTTGTCAAATACATGGCTAAAGTGGCTATTTGATTAGGCAATGCAATTCATTCTTTAGTCTATATACATTATCTATATAACCTTAGCCAAGTACCACTGTTCAAAGCATGCCCCATAAAGGCTTAAAGTCACTGGGAAAGACAGAATAAAAATATGCAATGAATATGGACTACTTTGTTCCTTGAGTATAATCCTCTGTCTTGATTTACAATGTAAGGTCATGTTAGGTAAAAGTCACTCTAGTTATTGCCCCTTTACTGTTTTTAATTAGGGGTTGTGCTCAGATAGTCCAACAGTTATACTAATTAGCTCCAATACCGGGACACTGGCCTGGAGGCAGATAACGATCCTGCAAGGTGATGAAGTGTTTGTATATCATCTCGTCTGCATTTCCAAGCGTAATGCCAACATCTGTATGCATAGGAGGCTAAGACGTAAACAGAATAGAAAGTGCATCTTGTACAAATGGTAAATGGTAAGTGGTGACGTTGGAGATCACAAAATCCAGTGGAAGTCAATTGTGGACAGAGGACTTGGTAATTTACAGTGGAAGGATTTAACTACATTATTAAGACAGAAAGAGGGGCTATAAAAAGGTAATGATATGGTGCCAAGGTCATTTACAGGCATAGTACTCTTTAAAGGGCTGTGCCTCGTAACAAGGCATCGGACGAGTATTAGAGTGATCAGCATGGGAGAATTCTGGACAAGAGAAGACCATATTTAAATTGCAGTCAATAATGCAAACCCTGCTTGAAAATAGATGTAATATATTATCAGGACAGAGAGATAGGAACGGTCACTTACCGCCAGCTATTATTGATTCATAATGAAGAAATATTAAGTTAATTTTAAATACTGTGTAAAAGTTTGGTGAGACGTGAGGAAATTTCTAACCAAGAGTTTAATGGAGAATTAAGTTAAGTTCACTGTTTATATTTGGGAATGTGTATTTGAGAGATATTCCAGTGATACTAATTCACTAAAACTCTCTAAAATCTTTTACATTAATAAAAATAGTGACTAGTGTAAATACTTTTTTTGTCTTAAAGATGCATTAAGTAACTTTTTTGGTTGGAGGGTACATCATCTATTTGTCTTCATGGATTAAATATTCCTTTTAATGTGACATTTAATTTATCTTTTTATTTATTTATTTATTTATTTATTCAGAGCTTGTTTACACAAGAACGCTTGCGGGTAAAAATGACAAAATATTTTATTGGAAGTGCCATTCTTTTGGATGGTGACAGGCTTAAAAATGCAAAAATCTGAAATCACCCTCCAGAGTGGGAAAGTAGAATACGCTCCACCGTAGTGTTTCCGGTTACACTGCCCAAGATGCTAAACTCCAGTCAGATCTGCTCACGTACACACACGTCACATACATCACCACCTAGCGTTACCACCTAGCCGCCTGGCATCCATACCCAATCGAATTCCACACATTTCTGTGTCACCATATGCACCCAAATTTTCTCCCGAAAAAGCCTGTCTAAACGCAGAATAAAAAGTGAAGACACAACACCACTTTTGCGTCTTCTCTTCAGACCGTCATCATATAAACGCAGCCTAAATTAAAAACAAAAACATGAATGGGGCATCAATACAGGCAGCTGAGCTATAACTTGGCTTTGTGCCATAAGTCCTGTCTCGTTCAGTACTGTGGAACTTTCCAAACAAAGCATCTCCATAGAGACGAGAGGGTGGTCAACTCTCCACTTGAAAAGTTACATAGTGCCCCTTTAAACAGTACCTTTGTGTTTTGTAGATTTTTTTTTAATGTTACCTTTCTTGATTCACAGTTTACTAATCTGTATGAGAATCTTTCTCACTACTGTAAATAGTGTTAGGCAAAGTTTGTGCTCTTGCCCCAGGTTGGATTATCAGATGCGATCACCAGCCCCATTCAACCCGGTTAATTGAGCCAAGGAGCTGTTTCCTTCAGTTTCTTTAGGGACCCCAGTCACGCACTGACATTTTGCTGTTGGCATTTCACCCTGTTTGCTTGAGCACTCTGTCAGTGTTTCTGATAGGCTCGCCATTATCATTATCGCCCTTCCTCCCAATTCCAAAATGGTACACAAAATGCTATTAGCTCACTGACCTATTATGGCCACAACATCCCGATATGGTCACCGTCCAACACTAACCTTTGTTGACATCTGCAGTCCACATTATTCTTCCAGGCTTCACTTCCAAGAGACATTAGCATGCAAGAGAAATAGTGAGACATCAGAGGAGTAGGGCAAATTGACCTAGCTGATTCCTCTGTAATTGGATAATGTCCCAAGCCATGGCCCAAGAAACACTCATTTGTGTGAGATTGTTTTACAAAGGGTCTCCTCATTGGACAGGTGTCAGAGGATGAATGAACTTCTCCAAAATATTACATTACATTTTACATTGCTTCAGAAACAGATATAAAATCCATAAAGCTAACATTCTAAAAAAACAGAATTAAGTTTGTCAGTAGAGTCTAATCCTATTCATTCAGTGGTACAATAACATTACGAGTAGCCATTTTAACAGTCTGCTTTTACACAAAGTAATTGTAGACTGTGTCAGAATATCAAGTGATACAAGGGAAAATAGGACCTTGTGAGAATAGTTTTGCATAACACTGTGTGTAATGTGAACATGTTTTTAGACTACTATATTCAGTGGAGCTGTGCATGAACCTAACACATGAGCAGATCTTCGTGTGAATAGCAGATGGACTCAAATGAAAAACAAACAAATTACCATTTCTCACACCTGTCATGCACTCACGTTCAATAAGTGGTCATGTTCAGTTAGATAAAAGTACAACCTTTACATTTTAGGCACTATTTTTTGGAAATATACAAATTTTACATATTTCATAAACACTGGTATAAACTCATTAATATAATACTCAAGTAATAATGCAATAATAATAAAGACAATCATTGCAATGGATTGTTTCTATTATAAACACTGTACTGATGAGCCCAGTTTATGAATAGCATTTTTTTTGTTTTCAGTTTTTTTCTTTCTGAGTGTCACTCGCTCATAGAATCCATTGGTTTCTATCAAAGCTGCAGCCAGAGGGGTCCCCAGTGAAACAGATGAGTGTTGGCCTTTAGCCAGTGCAGAGTAATGACCTGTGTTTTATTATCATTTGTTGTGAGAAATAACACATCATCGCTCTCATTTTCTCTTTGCACAAACATTTAAAAGTCTCAATTACACATTCATTAAATATAATGTGATTAAGCTGGAGCAGCATTAAGCATTAAGAGATCAGGCTGGATCTGTGAAATGTAAAATGAATTTATTTGCTACATTAACTAAAAACTTTAAAATGTTTAATCATAAGCAGTACTCTCTGATCTAGGTTGTTGTGTTAACCAAGAGCACATACAGTACACACCAAGGCAGTTTGAAAATGTCAAAAATAAATTAATAAATAATCTATATAAAAAAATATATATGTTGTGTAATCTGAAGTTACAAGACAGTTCTTCCTTGTAAGTGGAGGTAAAATGTCTCCTGGAGAACTGTTGACTTTAAAAACATCAAGGAAAAGAGGCTCATTGCAGATGAACCAATAAGACTTTACTGATGAATGCATTTTAATTGAGCAGACACTCAGCAGTAGCAGGTATAACAGTAGCAGCAGGAACTATCAGTCCAAGCAGCTTAGGGTGGAGGGAAGATAAAGCCAAAATGGTCTGTTCAGTCTGACAAACGAAACACCAGTGGACTTGTTTGTCAACTCAGGTTCATGTTGCACAAATGTACTTGGAAAAAGCTGATATTATAACAGCATTTCTAATGAAAAAGCTTAAACATCTGCACTAGGCATTGTGGGTGTAGGACACAACAACAGTATAAACAATGTCCTGAAATGTAAGGGATTCTGTTAGCTTAGCAGTTAGCAGTTAATATTTCTGATTTCTCTATGTTCAAATGTGCCCTGAATTTTTTGAAAATACAAATCTAATCGCAATATTCACAGAAAAATCACGTTTTTCCCCAAATCATGAAGCACCAACATTTCTAGGGATGACGCGTGTATATTATTTTTGTGTGAGACGTCTCTCTGTCTGCAGTGCAGCCTGGCCCAGCATGCACCGCCTCTCTAACGACTCCGAACCCGCTCCACATTCACTTTCAAGTCAAAAGCCACAGAAATAGGAAGAGCAGAGCCTCAGGTGGATGATGAAATGTTCCAATGATAAAAGTTTTATTTTTCCAGCTATGTTCAGGAGATGTTTCAGTGTACAATACAGGCACGCTCTTCAGGGTAAAGCCTCATCAGTGTCTTCAGAGATGTGTTGAGCTACAGTCCGTTTTTATATTCGAATAAACTTGCACAGATGCGTAATGTGTCCAACAACTATACTAAATTTTTAGTACACTTATGTTTAAGTCCAATTAAAATTAATCACGTAGAATTGCAGTAACATTTTTATTTGCTACAACCCTCTGCTAACTAGTGCAAAAAGAAACAACATAAGTCCGGTTAAGAGAGAGGAAAATAAGATATGTGTAATATTTTTGACACCTTACCAAAACAAACTACAAAATCATACAATAAAAAAAAATTAACACTATAAAACACAAAACACTCTTCTACCATATTATTTTCCACATATTTTAATATAGGGCTGTGCAATTAATGTAGTTTTTTTAGATAGAGATTTCAATTATGGCTCTATCCAATTACAAATGATCACAATTACAATTAAAGACCTTCTGGTAATAAAAGTACGTTCCAAAACCAGGACCAAAGCTTTGAAACAAGTGTCATAAAACATTACTAATACAAATATATGAGCTCTAATCAATCAATTGAAATAATCATGATTTGAAGCAGTGAAAAGTATTGTGTAATTAATACTTTTTCTCACAGATAAACCATAGTACATGTGATTCAATGTTGAGCAAATTTGAGTTAGTAATTGTGTTCTGCTTTTCAAAGATATTGCATCTTTCAAGTTCAATATTACAAACAGTGTGGCCCAGGGGAGAATGCTGCTGCGTGTTTGCTTCACTCATCAAAGTTGTGAGACGTGAGGATCTTTTGGCTCAATTCCAAGCACCACCCACCTGATGCTATCTTACCATCACGTGGGTGGATGCTGTGTGCTCCCACTCTCACCTCAAACTCTTATTTGGTTTTCCAGTTTCAGAATGTGATGATGTCATGTGGGAGGCAAAAGTCAGTTTACTTTGCTGTGAAATATCTAAAAGGCGAATTCACAACTGTTGATCCTGATCTTTTATAGTAACTAGACTGTAAAACTAATATATTTCAATCTGGAGAGAAAACATTGAGATGTCTTCCCCCCCGGAGCTGGTACACTGGAGGTGGAAGTGGTGAGGCCGAAGAGAGTGAACGGGACGAAGAAATGATGAGAAGCCAGAAGGGGGAGGTGGGGTGTGGCACAAACCGAGACGGTGAGCAGCAGGTCGGAATATTTAGAGTGAGGTGGTAAGCCTGAGGAGGAGGTAAACGCTGGAGAAATGAGTGGAGTAGTGAGGTAGATAAGAGTAAAGTTGTGTTTACCAAACTGAATTCACGCTATCTCCAAAGCAACAAAAAGCTGCATTTTAAAGCTTAAGTACCTGATTTTCACACCACAGAAGGAGGAAGTAAGTAGTTAAATCTGACTAACTCATCTCTTCTCGTGCAAATGGCGAAGTGAAAGCCAATTTCAGTGCTTATTTTTAGATAAAAATAGTTTATTATTAGCTGCAGATAGGTGGCAGCAACATCAATGAAAACACAAAATGTATTCTTTTACAAAAAAAATAAAAAATCAGGTTCCCCAGTTTTAACGATATTGATATTAATTTTAACTGCTTCCTATCTGTATAAAATATTATATCCCTATAGAATTAATGCATCATATTATTTATTTGTTCCAGATGAGCTGAAGGAGAAGCTACAGGATTTCGTGACAGAGACGAACAGCCAGCGCCCAGGTTTTATAAAGATTGTGCGGCACTCGAAGCAGGAGGGGCTGATCCGGTCCCGAGTGAGTGGGTGGAGGGCTGCTTCTGCCCCTGTGGTCGCCCTGTTCGATGCCCATGTGGAGTTCAACGTTGGATGGTGAGTCAGACTTTCTGCTGCTCAGCCATGGCTAAATAATGCACAAGGCATAGCAGTCTGCGTGGGCCCATCTTCATCATTTGACTTTAAAAACAAAGACGCAACATTTGTTCTTGTTCCTACTGTGAGTGTGAAGACATGATGTGCAAAAGTAGAAAACACTTGACTCACTAGCAAACTGCAAAACCATCCTTAGCACTTTTCACTATTGGAGCTACAGTAAAAATATGAAACTACATCAGAACAAGAGATTAACCAGGCTACAGGCTGTACAATTAATCACATTTTAATCGAGATTCAGTCATCTCTAGTCGTCAAGGAGGTGCTTGGGTCTTTTTACTCAACAGGTCAGTTGAGGTTTGGAGCTGAATTTAGACTTTCCATGAATAAATTTGACCATTTTAGATTTCACAAGTTTATTTAGTTCGCGATTTTAATATTGAAAACTTTTTGTAATGAAATAAAATACATTTAAAAAGATCAATATGATTTTGATACATTTTTCTCAGCACTTTTTTACTAGCCTGATTCATCGGCCAGTTTCACTTCGTGGAAACCGTCTGACCTCACAGCATTAGAATTTGTTCACTTGGAGGTAGGCAGGCACTTTTTTTATTTAACCAATTGCTGCTATTTGGTCATGACGTAAGAAACGCAGAACGCTCAGTGGTGTTCAAGTAATTGCCAGCACAACAGCAAAGCAGAGAGTGAAAATTCTCGATCTCGGGAATTGTTGCCAACACAGAAGGTATGGCTTCATCTACATCAGGGTTGTCAAACATACGGCCCGGGGGCCGGATCCGGCCCTCTAAGACCTTTAATCTGGCCCTCGGCTGATTTTCTACTAAAATATTTTAATTATATTTTCTATTAAAATATTGGTAATTTTCTGCGCCGCTTAGCATAGCAGCGTCTCCAGCGCCTCTGTGCGTGGCCCCTCCCACCAGAGCAGCGCAAATGAAGACTTGCCTCTTTCCAAACACTCTTAAAGTACGTTAAGTCGTTTTGACTGTTGACTGTGACATCCTCATCAGCAAAATGTCAAAACTGAGTAAAGTGGATGCCGAGTGCAGGATTTTCCATGAAAAATTAACTTATTCCTATTTGCAAGAACATTGTGTTGAAATTGCATTTTTCTTAAAGTTTCAAGTTGTTCATAATATTATAATATTATGTAAAAGAAATAGTTCATCAATTAAAAAAGATTTCTGTAATAGATTTGCGTTTCTCTACACAAATATTTGAATTTTATTGCTATTTTTGGGTTATATATGTCATGAGTTTTCTGATCTGGCCCCTTTGGGATCAAAGTAGGTTGGATACGGCCCCCGGACCAAAATGAGTTTGACACCCCGGTCTACATCCATCTCGATCGCTTTACTGTTGTGTTGTACCACAAAAGGGACCCAGACAGGTGCTTGAGTTTAACATCATGGCTTCGCAGCTCTTCGCTGATTGGCCGGTACATGGTCTACAACTTCCGGGGTTCTTGTAAACCGTCTAATGTATTCTGATTCTTGACCTAGTCGCTGGAGCGAAGTGAAATTGAGTGGAGGCAGTAGGTGGTTTTTTAATATATGTGAAATGAACAAAGCCAGCATGGTTCAAGATCCTCCCTATTGACCCTGGACTGTGATCCTCTTATCCTGCTTATCTTGGCTACTATAAATGTTTACCCAACCAAGCCTTTAATAGCAACAGGATATATCCAAACATGTATCCACGCTGATAATAAGAGAAATAGAATGAATTAATAACATATGCATTGAAACAAATAAAATATAACTGTTTTTGTGAGTCTAAAAAGATAAAGAGAATACTTTTAGTGCAGTGCAAACCATTTCCATTTCATTTCCTTCCTTGTGACACAAAATAAATAAAAAAAAATGATCCCACCTATCACCCTGGTAATAATGTTTTACTGACTAATAATACATTCTATTCATCAAAACTGTTTGGCTGCAGTTGACAAGATGATGATTGAATGTCAAAAACAGCCAGCGAAAGCACCCATGACTTAAATTACTTTTCTCTTCTTGTATTCCCAGGGCTGAACCCATCCTCCAGAGAATTAAAGAAGACAGGAGGCGCATCATCTCGCCTTCCTTTGACAACATCAAGTATGACACGTTTGAGATCGAGGAGTATCCGCTGTCCGCTCAGGGCTTTGACTGGGAGCTGTGGTGTCGCTACCTCAACCCACCCAAGAACTGGTGGCACAAGGGAAACAAGAGCGCGCCTATACCGTAAGATCATATGAACAAATAAATATATCATAACAATTCTATTTTTACATCAAATATAAATATGAAAACTGTGCTGCAGGATTTAACACATGTGCTAGTGTCCATCATTTCCAATTGACTTTACATTGAAAAATGGTCACCCCTCTCTCTTTAACTATTGCATTGAGTCTTGTCATTTTAGTCTGAAAATTTTCATATTAACCTGCTCTAAATAATCCAGTGTTTTTATTTTGCTATTTTCTGTAAATAAATTCCTATTCCTAATATGGAACTTGGCTCCAAATTAGCCCCTATAACCTCTAGCAACATGAGCTTCATTTGACTCGAGCCAAACGCTACGGGTGAAGTCACACTTCCTTAGTCTACTTCTTTATGTTATAGAGCACAGGTGTCAAACATAAGGCCCGGGGGCCAGATCCGGCCCTCCAAGACCTTTAATCTGGCCCTCAGCTGATTTTCTACTAAAATATTTTAATCATATTTTCTATTAAAATATTGGTTATTTTCTGTTCCGCTTAGCATAGCAGTGTCTCCCATGCCTCTGTACGTGGCCCCTCCCACCAGAGCAGCACAAATGAAGACTTGCCTCTTTCCAAACGCTCTTAAAGAACGATCGTTTTGACTGTTGACCGTGACACCCTCATCAGAAAAATGTCAAAAATGAGAAAAGTTGAGCCGAGTGCTGGATTTTCCAAGAAAAATTGACTTATTCCTGTTTGCATTCAAGTTAATGTTAAAACATTGTGTTGATATAGCATTTTTTCCATAATATTATAATATTTTGTAAAAGAAAGAGTTCATCTATTAAAAAAGATTTCTGAAATAGATTTGCGTTTCTCTGCACAAATATTTTAACTTATTGCTGTTTTTGGGGTTTATATGTCATGAGTTTTCTGATCCGGCCCCTTTAGGATCAAAGTAGGCTGGATACGGCCCCCGGACCAAAATGAGTTTGACACCCCGTTATAGAGAGTTGAATTCTCTCCCCACTCTTCCTCTCCCTGTTCTGTTCAATAAACCGGGGGGTTGTGGGGCACTAAGCTGGGGGTAGTAAGAAGAATTAATGATACCATTTGAAAATTGTAATGTAAAAAATTAAAAATATTATTAAACTAAATGTAGTTTTGTTTAGCTTAGCACAACGGCAGTCACTTCAGAATGCTTTATTTCCATTTCTGAAAGCTTGTGTTCAGGCTTTCAGAGTTTTGTAGTGTCTACCACAAGTTTTTGTTGGAAGTACTAAGGCAACAAAGCAGCCTTGATCTGGATGTTTGTTCCCCCAGGAGCCCTGCTCTGATTGGCTGCTTCGTGGTGGACAGGCTGTACTTTGAAGAGATCGGTTTGCTGGACGAGGGCATGGAGGTGTACGGAGGAGAGAATGTGGAGCTGGGCATCAGGGTGAGTCATGCTGTCACCGCCTGTGGCCATTCTTCACTGGGATCATGTGTGGGAAATTATCTGTGATAATGAAGCCTAATGAAGGGAGGAGGACTGTTAGCAGCAGGATGTATATCTACAGCTTTGAGAAAATACAAGTTCAGTATTACAATCTGATTTCTTGGAGATTGTTCACTTCTGTGAAGGTTTTGACAAGGAAATATGCAAAAATAAAAACTAATGTGACAAAGATAAAAATGAAAGACAAAATGTTAACAACTTCGTCTACTAAATACGGTGGTTACACTAAAAATACATGATCAGATTTCTTTTGTGCACGTAAACAAACAACAACAACTGGATCTAATTATTAGGCTATCCTGATTATTCTAGATGTCTGTTTTGTCTGGCCATGTAAATGAACTCATGTATTAGTTTAAGCATTATATAGCCTTTATGTTACAATGTAAGTGTGCTTCATAGGAATCCCTTTATCATGACCAATATTTTATCTTGCTTGGAACTAGCACAAGTTATCAATTGCATGTGTTTTGTATTGTCTTCATTGGTTTCAGTATTCTATCACAATTAGATTTTACGTCTATATGCACTGTACAATTTATTTCTCTCAAATATTGATGAGCCCTCAGAAAGCGTTTCCCACACCAAGCAAAGATGGATGATGTGTTTCTTGTAAATGTATAAGACCATGGTATAAATAAGAGTATTCAAAACAGGGATGACAGAATAACAGACCATAAAATTACTCTTATCGACAAAGCTATGGTGTATAATTGAATGTGTCTGGTATGCTACAGCAGATACAAGCCAGCGGCATTCGAACTATGGAGCTATGAACTGTTGGTACGCTGTTTATTCTTATCAGGAAATGGCAGACGAGTTTGAATGTGGCTATAAAGCTGCAGGTTAAAATGGTGGGACCTTATTTATTGTTGCAGGCAGTATGGGGTGTGAGAAAGACTCTTACTCATCTGGTTAAGCAATGGATTAAAGTGCAGTATATCAAAGCAGGGTGCAATAGGAGTGAATTTTAATCACATTCAGGAATAACAAAGCATTACAAATGACTATATTTATACACAAGATGTATTTTGTGGGAGTAGCACTATGGAGAATTGTCGTTGGTGATTTAAGAAGCTTGTTGTTAAACATAATACGTATTTTCTGTTCTTTAGGTATTTGTATTTTAACCCTGCTTTAGTGCAGAGATCGCATAGACGTAAGATCATTTACTGGCCCACGAGACAATTTCAAATTTCTATTCATATTGGCCCACCGATAAAACGCATAACACAATTCTGCCCCTTCCCTTCAGAAACAAGCGGGAGTGACTGTCAAAGCCAGAGGAGCAGCCTAATTAACTAAGGCTACAGTAGATGTGGAAAGAAGTATGAATATCTACTCAAAGGTTGAGTACCTACATACATCAGAAGATGACGCCCACCTCTACGATGAGAACTTTGACCTGGAGGCTCTGCTCAGCCCCATAATAAAAGGGGCATTTAAGAACCAGAGGACAATTGGTGTCTCTCAATTGGTGTCCAGGACTCCTCAATTCCTGAGGAAAGAAGTCTCGTCCAGGAACTTCCATCCCTGGAGGACAGAGCTCTGGTCAAGAATTTGAGCGAAGAGTTGGAGCGGTCAAGGGCCAAGTTTGCAGAACAGGTCTAAAGAAGCTTTGTTTTGGACTGCAAGCGTAAAACTGAGAAGATGGTCAAAAAGGCCTTGAAGTTCACTGCTACTCTTCAGAAGGGGGACAAAGGAAAATGTGCAACTAAAACAAGAGCTTGCTGACTCCAAAGAAGTCATGGAAAAAGCAAATGAAAAAGACTTGGAGTTGCATAAACTCACTGATACTCTTCAGAAGAAGGACAAGAAACTACAAGACCAAGTTAACACTCATAAGGAAATCCTAAGGAAATGTGCATCTAAAACAAGAGCTTGACATCACAAAAAAAGTCACTAATGAATCACCAAAAATGACTAATGAAAAAGACTTGTAGTTGAAAGAGCTCAAGCTCTCCAGAAGAAAGACAAAGAGCTGGAAAAGCAAGTTAGTGCGTACAATGCATAACAATACAGTGAGAGACAATGTCCAGCTGGACATGGCGGCTCTTGCAACTCCTTGGCTTCTTTAACTGCTGCAGTGAGCCTCGTCATTTTGGTCAACACCAATAAAGTTCATGAGAAGATGAAAAAAAAAACTCAAAGCACCTATAATGGACACTCAAACCACTTGTATTGATGTTGGTGGAGATCTATCTAACAAAGAAAATGAAAAACTGTCCGTTAAGGTGCAAAAACTGTCTTCTGAACTGCCCAAAAGGAGCAGCCATAGTGGAGGAGGAGCAGAGCAGGGGGCCAGGTGTCAACAGTGCTAAAGCACCTCCAGCTTTTACCCTTTATACTTGCATTATTTAAAAAGAAAAAAGAAAAAAAAAGTGCATTGGCCTTTAATTAGTACTTATTAATTTTTTTAATAGTTTTTCACATTTTTTAATTCACATGCTAGCCACATAGCATACTGTAGTGGCTTGTTTTTTATGCAGAAATAGGTAAATTGAATGTGCCAAAAATTATATAATACATATTTCTCTCATATCATATGGTCCATATGAAATGTCTTAAAATAAACCCCAAGCCTTTTCAGCTGGCCTCAAACTAAAAATACTTTCACTTTTCAGTCCTGTTCAAAAATGTAGTTGAGTAGAAAGTACAGATACCTGCTCTCAAATGTAGTGAAATAAAAGTAAAAAGTATCCACTTTAAAATGCACTTAAGTAAAGTACAGATACTTAAAATGTACCAGTATACTTAAGTACAGTACTTAACTTCTTTGTTACGTTCCCCAACAGATTAATTATCAGTTAATTAAAGTGTAATTTTAGATGACACTGCCCACTTGTTGCTAGTGAAAAAATATGAAACGAATGCAATCTTATTTATCTGCCAGTGTACCTGTATGCTATGAGTGTACACCGCTTAAAGCCCATAGTTAAACATGTGCCAGCCACTTTCTACATCAACAACAGTAAGTCTGCAAAGAAGAATAATTGACTTAGATGTTGGCTTGCACTCAAAGTTCCCATTTGAAGTTGTTCCTTGGCACTGTTGAAGTGACCAGATTTTGATAAATTTTTCATGTCAGTTGTAGACTTAAGTCCTTGTTACGAAATGGGTGAATCTTTGAGGTCATTTGTATATTTATGTGACATATTTGAATTAAAAGAGATTTGTTATTATGAAATGGGCAATGTTTTGACTTTATCCTCACTTTTTCTTTGAGGTAGAATCATTTTTTCGTTCACCTGTATTGCTATTGGCTTCTTAATGGCTTGTAAATTGTGCGTGCCCATGAACGCAAGTGCACTCTTGAATTAAATTGCAGCCCAGGAAACACAAGGCGACATGCTGTCTCTAGTGTGGCTCTTACTACAATGGTTAATCACTACTAATTCATTCTGAAGTCTGAGAGATCACCAGGGCTTTCTCCCCACCACATGTGAGACGCCATTGTTCCTGTTCTCCGACACTGTTCAAAGCCGATAAATATACTTTGAGTTAATTCATGATTCGATTCAACAGCACAGTAGCAGATGGGTTACACAAAGATGGCTCCTATGGGGACACCAGTTGATCATACACACACACATTTCTGGTTTCTTTGTGGGGAACGTTGCATTGACTTTGATATTATGTTGATATTAATTTCCTAGAGACTGATCCTAACCTTAAAGGGTCCATATTACTCATACAGTTATTGATCTGTTATAATGTTGTTTCCACATTACAAACATACCTGGAGATGTGTTTTGTTTCATTCACACATGTTTAACACACAAATCCTGCATATTTAGGCTTAGGAGTTTTTCTTTCAAATCGAAAACACTGTGTTCTACTTTGTGGTGTCATATGGTAATACAGGTACAGCTCCACTGTGTTTTTAAACTCCATACACCTTCTTTCGAATCATTTGGATAATTTCAGCCCCTGAATTCTCCAGTCTCTACTGAACTAAAGGTAAAATGTAGCTGTTAACTTGAAAACTACCACTTCATGACATCACAAGGTGGAAAAGAGCATTTTGAGCTTTGAAGATGTAGACAGGCTTATAATTCAGGGTTGCTCACACGTGTGGATGAAACAAAACAACATTAACAACAGTTAACAACATCGTAACAGGGGTTAAAGCTCAGAAGAGTCAATTTTGTGTTTAGGACTGTTAAAGGTTGTATAGAGGATTTTCCAAGGAATGAGAAATCCAGTGACTGTCGTTTTTCAAATGTTGCGCATGCGTGAAACCACCCCCCCTGCCCCACAGCTCCATATGTAGAAACGCCTCCTCCCGCCTCCTCCTTACGCCAGAAACAGGTTTGTTTCTAGAAAACAAGTCCTCATCGCTGCACATGACTTGTAAAAAACTAACTACAGTGTTGGTTAGGCAAAGCGGAGAAGTGAGGAGCGGGGGGAGGGGGTGTGCGGAGATTCCGTGCCCGGAGAAGAAGTGAGGAGCAGGGAGAAGAACGGAACGGGGAGCAGGGAGAGGAGAGGGGAGCGGTGCAGAGAAGGGTGCGTGGAGATGCCATGCGAATGAACTAGCTACAACACGCAGCAGCAAGCGGCCTCTTTCTTTGCATTGAAAATTACGTTTTCAGGCATAGGATATCGCATTTGTGTCCTGAAAAACGTTTGTCTAGCTCTTGGAAATAAAGTAAGTTTTAATAATAAGCAGAAGTGACCTGTCCAGGAGTAATTTGTCGACCAATGCGTCAGTCTTTAGACCCTGCGTCTGCTTCAGTTGCGTTATCGCTGGAATGAATCTCTAAGAATCACCTTAGTTTGGCTTCGCTGCTTTTTCCCTTGTCTTCTTCTTTCTGCAACCTCAAAAAAAGGACTTTCTTTTGCGGCTAACTGCTCCTGGATTCTTGTCGCCATTGCAACAAACTTTGTGCAAACTGCGAGGAAGATATAGGTCAAAAAAGCCGCTAAGAACTGTTGCGTTGGTGGAGTAAACAGCGTTTGTGTGTCTTGCGTCTGTGGACTGCGTGACAGGCGTATGTAAACCATGTAATGGCAGCGTGCAGGCAAGTCAGTTACGCTAGAAATGTAGGGAGTTTGATTGACAGCCTATCAGCTAACAGATAACGAGGCAGTGTCGTTATCTATTGGCAAATGTTTAGCCCCACCACGTCCAGAGTTGATGAATTTTTATTCTCTTTTTTTTGGTCATCATAATTACAAGGCTACTGCATCTCTATAATGCTATCACTGACAATCTGAAAGAAAAAAAATCCTCCATACAACCTTTAACTAAAGTTACTACTTACTTCCCCAACATTTACCAGTTTCAGCCCATAACTGAACATTAAATAAAAATTTTGATCTAATAAAAAGTAATTCTATCAGGGGTACCTTTTTTCCACAAAAGGGAGACAGTCCCCATGATGTATATACAGTTTTTGGTCCCCATAAAGTGATATAAAATTCGTCCACATGCATATACATGCACAGATCATTAATGCAGTCTTGTCAGGAGACTTTAACTGGAGGAAGCGAGGGAGAGCTCCGCCTAAAGTGGAAGATGGAAAAGTATCCTCGCTAATGGTGGAGATGCAATCATGAGCGCAGTGGAGAAATTAATGTTATGAGTCATTTTGGACCATGGATTTCCGATTATCACTTTGCTGGGTACTTTAGATGAAAAGCTATCTCATATATACGAAAAAGTTAACTTGGCACACTCTGCGCAAATGTATATGTATATCAATAGATTTTTGTTTAGACTATACTCTAAATTAGGATAATAAGACTAGCTAAACTTTTTTGTTTGTTTGTTTGTTTGTTTGTTTCAGTTTGTTTGCATGAACTCGTTTTTTCTAATCGAATTGAAATGTGAGAGATCCATCAATTTACTTCAACAGTTTGATGAAGTCATTTTGTGATTTGACTGCAGGATGGCTCAGCGTGTTGTTTACTCGCCTGGTTTGATTGAACAGAACTTGCCCTTGCCCGGAGGTTAATGTAGTTTAGAGTAATGGTTTTGAAACTCAGGCTGACACTCCGACTTAGAGCTATAAGTCTGGAGGACACTGGCTCGGCCACAGCTTGGCTCTCCCACAGAGGAGGCAGAGGGCTCTCTGTTTGTCTGTTGGTTTGTTGGTCTGTTGGTATGGTCTCCTCTGAGACTAACTCTGCTCCAGCAGCTAGCAGCTTTGGCAGGCCTTGAAAGCCAAGTTCAGGGAGGGGTGAGAGTGAATTGGACCCCTGCACCTTGTTCATTCTTGCTCAAAATGTGGATATTGATTTTGAATATCAATTAATCAATTTGCATTAAAATCAGACATAATAAGAAAAAAATGTATTTATTTATGCATTTGATTTGCACAATTAACTCTGCAGGCCAGTGGTATTTTAAAGTTTTTTGATCTGAGAGGGTTTCAGATTTGAGAGGTGGACAATCTTTGTCTAAACATAACAGCCTTGTTGCTCCAAAAATATGTTACACTGTCTTTGTGCACTTGCGCAAGACACCCACTTCCCCAGTGTTCATGGCTCTGCTGTATGAATAGGTGACTGGTTATTGTTAATATAATAATAATAATTTGGAGGGTGTTAATGTTATTGTGTACTTAGGCAAGACACTTCAACCACACTGAAACAGATTGGCAGCACCACTACTGTCAGTCTACACTGAGGCAGCTGTGGCCATAGTAATAATAAATGAATAATAACTACAGTGTAGCGCTCTGAGACATTTTGTTGAGCCTTTAAAGCACAGTACACACATAAGGCATTATTCATCTTTCTGCTACTAAAATCTTTATAAAATTCAAGTAAAACCAGAAGTAGAGCCGCTTTAGTGGATTTATAGTTGAAGTTGTATAGCAAGTGCAGTATCTTGTTCCCCTTCTGCTGAGAGGTAATTGCACCAGTCAGCCTGTGTAACACGCTGCAAATTGGTGTGGACCCTGTAAAAAAGTTACAAAACAAAAGATTTCCCAAAACACTTGTGAATTCTGCACTACTGCGCCTGAACTGGAACAATACATGAGGCAAACGACCTAAGCACAGATCACAACTTTCAGTTTCAACCAGTCAAGTTTATAAACTTTATAAATGGTCCATTCCAATGCTTCAAATCACTATTAAAGTCATAATATTGTTCACTAACCAGCATGTTCTATTTCAGTACCTTATAATTATTGATGTATTTTCCAGTACCTTATCATTACTGAGGTATGACCATGTTGTGCTGATTTGGCCTCAGCTTTTGTCTGATTCTTTGTAAATGCTTAGAGTTTGATCCCCCAGTGTGTGAATAACAAAGCGGTGTACAGTAATGACTGGGCCGGTAAGAAGTTTGATTGAGTTTCATGACCCCGATGCTGCAGGAAATCCAATGAAGCTCACAGTGTAATCTCAGACCAATAGGACAATCGATGGAAAAGCCTTTTGTCAAACAGAGAGAAGGGAAATGTAGCTCAGTAACGGATTTGTGTAACAAGAAGACTGTGTTTTATTTGTTTGAATGTGTTTCTTCATATTTTTTTTTTTTATTAATAGTTTTACAGTCTAAGATCTAAATAAGATGGGACTCTAGATAAATTATATTTGACCAAGTTCCATAAATATTTGTTTGCCAATAGTAGCTTCTTGATTGTAGTTAGGTTTCATGAGGTGTGCTGACATGAGCAGGTGGCAAACTAACTCCAAACTAGTACTTTATATATATATATATATATATATATATATATATATATATATATATATATATATATATATATATATATATATATATATATATATATATATAGTAGTATATATAATATAGTTCTTCTGTCAACAATACAAAATGTTACAATATATTTTAATGTTCTATTGAGAATAAAATTTTGTTTGACAGAAATACATTTTTGATTTCCATAAGAGCTAAAAAAAAAAAAATAAAATAAATTAAGAACCACCACATAATGTTATATATTGTGAGCATAAGCCTCAACGTTTAGAAAAGCCAACATTGTTGTAATTATAAAATCCAAATAGCAATAGAGATTCTGTTTAATGCATTTACTGTATGCTAGATTCAGTTATACTGTAGAGAGGTAAAACTGCTTTGTTAAAAGTTGTTGTCTTCTTAACTTTATAGTAAAGAGTATTGACCTATTGCTTCAGGCTCGACCTCTCAGACTGGCTCTGCTCTGAAGATTTAAGGATTCACAGGAGATGCACTGTGGGGAGCTGGGGGCATTTTTTTGTCTTGGAGTAGCTTGGCCCTCTCTTATGTGTGCGTGTGTGTGTGCATGTGCGTATGCGTGCGTGGTGTGGAGAAACCGGGCTCTGGCTGAGCTCAGAACCAGGAGCTAAAGGCCTCCGGACACACCTCTGCTGCTCTGGCCCCTCGCGGTGAAGCTGAGGCTCAGAGGATGGACTGCACTGGACACAGATCATGGAACATAAAACCTGCTGGCTCAAGGGCTGGCAGCATGCTTAACTTTACACACCTTCTGAGAAAGTATTTCTCTCTGCTCTGTAGGATATAGGAGTACTTTTCAGCTGTATAACAAAATTCATCTTTTTTAGAGTAGTTTATTTAATTTGACTTTAACAATTAATCAATTGTCTCTGCATATTAATGTTGTTATGATACTGTAACATGCTCAAGACCGAAAAGGAAAACATAATTGACAAGACCAATTATGCCACCATCAAGTAAGAATAAGTTTACATTTTTTGAAACATTCTTAGTTTTTTGTGATTTTGTAATATGAATTGAGAGAAGACTGAAATATGAACTGATAACTAATATAAGAATCCTGAAGACAATCTATCTAAAAATAACTGCAGCCTGTGTGATTTGAGAACTGAGGCAAATCAAATTGCATTTTGATTGCAATATATTGTGCAGCCCTATAATGAAATGTCAGTAACAACAACAAAGATCTTGTTTTGTTCATTTTCCTTCGGTCAACTACAGTATAATCAGACACTAATCAATACTAAAACCGGTATGGAAAATACTCGATTTGGCAAGTATCCACTGAAGAAGTTAATAAAATGAATGAAGAAATATAACCAAATTTGACCCTTGAACAGTTTTAGAGTCATCTTGAACATCATCAGCAAAGAGCCACATGCTTGAAGAAAGCACTATTATGTAAGCCAGATCATTTTAAACTCTTGTCCTAGCTGTTAAACATTTTTATGATTTTATCTACATGGTACAAACATGAATAATGTACGATTATGCACCCACACATGCTTATCTGTATGGAATAATACAGTCTTCACTACACAAATTAGATAATAAGCATGTATTTCTTATTCATGAAGTTTGTCCAAGGGCAAACAGAGTCCAAAGTGTCAAGCAAAGTCAGCATTTAAAAAAGTCCTACTTACTTCCACAGTCATAACCAACCTTTTATGAGCTAGCAGTGGTTGATTAGTCTTTAAAATGCCAGCTTGATTCGGCCAAGTAGAACGTACGTGTTGGGTGGTTGTAGTCATTTCACACAGTGGCAATTCAGTGACAAATAATGATTACGTCAAGGCTTTTGAATATGAGTAACATGCAGACTCTTTGTATGGAACTAATAGGATTGAGATTGCGGCATGTACCAGTCACCAAACATGCTGTGCACCTCAGTGAGAACAGGCTGCTGAAGAGAGACACATCATCTGAGCTGTATAATTTTAGATCGGGAGCAACGTGTTCTCAACATGTCATATTACAGATGGCTTCTAACATATTTTAATGATCACTCCATGTTTATGCCCTGTGTTAACTTATCGTGCATAGTACTCCCATCTAAAAGGTCTAATCTGTTTTTTACAGTGGGTTTTGTTGAAAACTGATGTCTTCATTGCCACCAGTAAGAGCTCTTAGTGAGCTCTTAGTGATTTAACCAATCACAGTGATGTGTAAACTTTCAAAAGAAGCAAATGAGCAGAAAAAAATATGAATTGTACATGAATGATAAAATCAAAATAGTGATCAGTTGTGACTCAAGAAAACTGCCATATACATTTTTTGCCATATAGCCCATTGTCAATCTGAATTATAAATTATGATTGATCAATATATGGGAAATGTATTATATTGCTCATCTATAATGCTGGGGCAACAACCAAACATTTATGTACGGACAATAACATTAAACATCCATTCAAAACTGATGCAACTTCCTGCCTACTTAGAAGTGTGAATGTGATTTATTTGTGAATAGCACTACATTTCCTTTATTTGTCCCACCTGACCTTCTCCAGTGAATATGAAAGGCTCATTTGAAATATTGTCTTATTATTCACATTCACAGTCCACACTCGTTAATAAACGATTCTAATTTGATATACTTTATTACTCTGTCTATTCCTCATTAAGTGAACCTGTGTAGCCTTGGGGGAAACACATTTAGGTTAATATTATATCTTGGGTTTTACTTGGGGTACCTTTTATTTCTTGGTTTAGCATTTTAGTTGAAGTACCATAAATCTTTGATCACAAAAGCTTAAAACTTACTCTAAATTCCCTCATATTAATAAAATCCCCTCATATTAATAAAATCTGTCAGCGCATTATACATATTTAATACGTGTTGAATAACAGTTTACAAAAAAGTAATTAAAAGTAGTTACATAACAGTATTAGATTTTTTTTTTTTTTTAAATGACCTTTTTGTTGGCTGGCCTTATGTTGACATTTAGCTTGAAAATGGTCGGTTGGCTTTGAAGAGAAATTTATGGTAAGAGATTTCTTGGCCAAATATAAGAGACCAAGGGCCATACCTGTAATGAAAGAGAGCTAAAAATAATAATAAATAAATGTATATAGATAGATGTTAGCACAGCCATGGGGAATGTAGTTGTTTGGTATGTTTTTACTCACTTTGAGTTCTAAGTAAGATCTAAGTAAGTACTGGAGATCGGCCAGTATGTTTTTTCTATGGATGTTGCATATATTGATTGTTAAGAATCCAGAGTAATCAATGGATGAAATTTTGATTGATATATAGAAAAATTGTAGCCAAGCTGGCGCCACCTATTGCCTCCACTCAATTTCATTTCTCTCCAACGACTAGGTCAGGAATCAGATTACACTAGATGATTTGCCAAAACCTCAGAAGTTGTAGACCGCGCACAGGCCATTCAACGAAGAGCTGTGAAGCCATGACTGGGTCCACTTTGTGGACAGGACAACAGTAAACAAAGTGGTCGAGATGGATGTAGACGAAGCCATACATTCTGTGTTGACAACGATTCCTGAGATTGAGGATTTAAAGCCAGGACAAAGAGAATGTTTGGTGAATTTTATGAAGGGAAAGACGTAATTGCCCTTCTTCCTAAAGGATTTGGGAAAATATAATATACCAGTTAGCCCCGTTAGCGGCGCATTACATACATCACAAAAAAATAGCAGTGATTGGTTAAACAAATCGTAATGCTGCGAGGTCAGAGGGTTTCCATGAAGTTAAACCGTCTGATGAATCAGGCTAGACAGATTGATCATTTTCCCCAAAATACATAATGTGAAATTACAACAAATTCTCATTATTATCTACACATTGCACTGCTCTACATAGTACTGTAGTAAGAACAAATAGTATCTGTGGCTACGACATTGTGACACCCACAGCCGTGTTTCATTTCAACCCGTTAGAGAGCAGAGTCACATTTTGTGCAGTCACTTTTTTGCACTAAAGTGGTCAAATAAAGCTTTATGTCTTTTGTTTAATGAGGCGGTCAGCCCAGACAAAATATGGGCCTGTGCTGGAGGTTGAAGGCCGATAGCTGATGTGCTAAAAAGTGCAAATTAAAGCAAAGTAAGTTCTTTAAAGGGCCCATGTTACACTGTTCTCTGATCTATCTTATAATGTTTGTTTCCTTGTCACAAACATACCCATAGTTGTGCTTTGTTTAATTGTTGTTTAAAATGTTAAATACACAAACTCTGCATATTTAGGAGTTCTTTTCTCAAACAGAAAAGAAAAGGTAATACAGGAAGTGCTTCACTGTGTTTTTCCATATTTCCATCTTCACTAGAATCTTTTGGATAATTTCAACCCTAGACTTCCCAATCTCTACTAAACTAAAAGTAAAAGGCCATTTCATGACATCACAAGGTGGAACAGAGCATTTTGAGCTTCGGAAATTTAAACTAATAATAAAGGGTCATGCAAACGTGTGTGAATGAAACATATCACAACTCGAGGTATGTTGTTGAGGAAGTAACAACATTATAACATGACTTAAAGCTCACAAGAGTAGCGTTTGTGTAATATAGGACCTTTAAATGAGTGTATATGGTATTCTAATCAGCAGCCATGCCATTCAGCGATGGTTAAAACAGTGTGGGGGAAAGGCAATGATCAAAACAGCATCCTCCCATTTGTAAGACTTGTTTGTACAAAGCAAGGCACAATTTAACAAAGCAGTGTGCGTTCTTGCTTCTTCCACTTAGCCTCTGCATTCAATGAAATCTTTCCTTTGATGTGCATGGTGTCATTATACTCAGCTAATAAGAAAAAGTGACACAAATGCATTTGGAAATATTACGGTCTTGCTTAGAGCCAGCAGATTTAGTGAAAGAAATGAGGGCCCTGAATTGAGAGAAAACTCCTGGAGCAGAAATCACACAAGTGTTCCTCCGAGACCAAAACGTGTCAGAGAGATGAGATACTGTGGCGTTTGCTTAATTTGGTGTTACATGTATTTTAGGACATGAAATGACTTTCAAAGCATGTTTCAATAAAGACAGTTTTCCCCAAAGATTTTGTCAAGACTATGGTGCTACAAATATTTTCTATATTAAAGAGCCTATATTACACAAAATTGACTCTTGTAGGCTTTATGCCATACCTCAAAAAACATAAATATACCTGACATACACGTTTGAGCAATCCTTTATTATAAATCTCCAGTACTCAAAATGCTTTGTTCCACCTTGTCATGTCAAGCAGTAGTTTTCATGTTAACAGCTACCTTTTACTTTTTGTTCAGTAGAGATTTTCTATTCCAGGCTGAAATCGTCCAAATGATTCCAGTAAAGCTGAATGGAGTTTAAAACACAGTAGAGCACTTCCTGTATTACCACATGCCATCACAAGGAGGATCAAAGTGTTTTCAGTTTGAGAAGAACCTAAATACACAGGGTTTATGTATCAACATGTGTGAATGAAACAAAATACAACTCTAAATATGTTTTTGATGAGGAAAAATTATAACATAGATCAGAAAATAGTGTAATATGGGCTCTTTAATAATTCTCTTTGATACAATTTGTGGACTTTAAATGTTACTTACTGCCTCCATTTCATATTTAAGGGCTTTTTGAATAAATGTAACTTTACACAATACAAGGAGCAACAAAGTGAAAATTTGTTATCCCAATCTAGTCCACCACTCTATTTTATTAATGCGAAACACTGAAATATATACATTTTTAATTACTTCCTCATGTTAGTTACACATGGCAGGGTAGATTTTAATGATAACTGTATTCACAGTTTCTTCTAGTCTTCCCTGCTTGATCTGAATTGTGCAAGATGTACTCATACCTTGCAAGATCATGATTTTTCAATGGCAAGCCATCTTCAAAGTGCGTAAGCACACCATGGCTTGTGGTCATGGATTTGTATGGAATATGTGATATTTGTGCTTTCTTTATTGGTACGTTATGTAACCTATGTGCAAGAACTAGACCGCGAAAATAGGTTGACATTTTTAAACTCTCTGATCCCGTTTAAACTTTTTGGTTGTGTTGTTGCTGACACGACTCAAAGAGGCTCAAAGCTGTTTTTTTTTTTAAACCGAAACATGTAAGAAGATGCTTTAATGTCTGCAGGGTGCAGGACTCAAGCCTCTAAAGATAGCACTGGAAAGCCCAGACAGAGACGTGAAACTGAAAGTGAGCAAAAATTTGAAAGCCTGAAACAGTATGATGATGTCATGTCAACAGTAATGATTATGCACTGATGGAAAGGAATTAGGGAAATTTAGGGACAATTTGGTTGGCATTTTGGATGATGAACAATCTCAGGTATGTTCGAGATTTACTGGCAAACAACCCATCACTCTCACAGTGGGTGGGTTATACTGACAGAAATAAATATCTTTTTACTATTATTATCATCCCGGTGACAATATTATGACAGTCCATCAGTAATGTGTCAAAATATGCCTGTAAAACGTAAATGGACTGTTAAATCAACCCAAAAAATATCCTGTACTGCTCATTTATTCACTTCACTTGTGTGTATATGTGTGGTGATGACATTTTATTTTACCAGTAGTGTCACATTTGACACTAACTGCATTTTACATGTGCAAAATGTTGTGTTGAGCACATGCAGTGCATGTAAGGTAAAGGTGCACTATGTAACTTCGCTGGTTGAGGGTCGGCCAGCTACTTGTCTCCAGGGAGATGTTATTTCTTTGCCTAGAATGTTCCACAGCATGACAGTTAGCATTCATCTCCATGGAGACCAGCAGGCATAAAATTAGCTGTATTCCTGACACATCAAATTAAATAAACGTAATACAATTTCAATACTGCCATATTCATTCTCATAGAGTCCTGCGTACTTTGATGAGTAGCCACTAATGACAACTAACAAATAAAGCTGTTCTAGTTGTATCAAGCTATAGCTCACAGTGAAACGAAATGAGCTGATTTATCTATACAAGCAACTGCATCTGTTTGAAACTCTCAGCAAAATAACCCAACTGCAAAAGCAAAATCAGTCTTGAGAAATATTTGCAAAAAGGACTTGCTCAAAAGATTGAAATGTGATACAATTGGGAGCTCAGGGATGAGAGGCATTTTCTTCAAGATTAGTTTCAAGTTACAAGAAAAAGAGAAGTGCTGATGTCCCAGGTGAGATTGTTTCGATTAAGATTGTGAAGAAAGACCTGGAGGGTGAGGACCTGACTTTTAATAATGCCACTGCTGCAGAGGCTTTATGTATTTGTTTGTTTTGTGCACAAAGATGTTCTTTTCCACGGTTATCACAGCATTAATAACATAACATTATAAGAACTTTTGAGTTTTAGGCTATAGTCTTGTCATGATTCCAAGGAAAAGGTTTTGATAATCAACACCAATTTCCATATGGTGATAACAAAAACACTCTGTACAATGCATCCCTATAGCTGATGAATGAGGATGGACTGCTATGTTACAATGTTTATTTATCTTGCTGATGCAGAACTTTGAATTTCCTTTGTAATCAATAAAGTATTACTTGTATTTTTTCAATAGTAGATTTTAATTGTCAACACAAAATAATAGTTTCTTTAATATTAGGCTCAAGACATTCAGGAACAGTTCAATTTTGTCTTTTTTGTGTGATTTTTCTTCATTATCAATTCTTGGTCTAGTGAGTACAGTTTCGAGTATTGATTAGCATTTTGCTTAGAGTTAGGGTTATAATGGGAGTACAATGGGATTGTCATCATTTTTTTAAAGCTGCTAAATACTAAACATGGTTCATTCAAAATACTGATACTGTGGCAGTGTTCCCTGTCCCAGCAGCTTTATCCAAATCCTCTGATTTGTCCCAGTTTTATACAAGAAATATCCCAGGTGTCCCTATTTTTGACCAATCTGATACACGCCAACAGTAAAGCAGGCAATATATTTTGATTTGTTTAGATAAAATATACAAAATTGTAATTGAAAATGACCATAAGGCAAAAAATTACACTAACAGAAGTTCCTCAGATTACGACTGGGAGAATGGACAGTGTTACGTGCTCTTGTCACAGTTTTATTTATACCAACCAATCCAACTCGGCTGTGTCCTATTTTTTATTTTGAAAATCTGGCCACCATATACTAAAGTGTGTAGTATTGACCAAGCATCCTCTTGGGATATCCCACAGCTCTTTGTTTACTTTTTAAATTTGTTTTTGTCATTTGATCCCAAGCAATAAACTGAATATCAAAGCTTGTACCAGAATGTACTTTGTAAATGTGTTCCATATGGGCTTGTTTTGGAGACAGGTGAGCTTTACTGTTGTTTGATTAGTGCGCTTCATCTCGCCAGCTTTATATAAAAAAGTTCTTTGCCAGTTTTTAAAGCACATAGCAGTCTCTCATCCAAAGATAATATTGGTTTTATATTGCCACAGAGCTTTTGAGCCACACTTTCCACTTTATGAGTAATAGACAGTCTGCGTCGCAATATGCAAATGATCTGGAGGGTTTGATCGTCCATGAAAACGTATCTATTGTAGAAAATCCTACTTTCGAAAATGGATGCCTTTTCGAGCTAGATATAATGGGAGCTTTTTGTTTTGACAGCAACAGGCAATTCCTCATAATTAATTGAAAAAAACATCAGACAATTAAAACTCAGTGGGATTCTCAAAGTTGACAGTGATGAATGGAGAGAGGCTAGGAGCTTTAATACACCCAGAGTGCTTTGTAAAGTGCTGACACCGCTGACGACAATTCTCCAAAGTCATGTGTTTATTTTAATCAGCCTGGGGCCCATTACTGTCACATAAAGCGGCTAATGTCAGTGTTTCTATCCCAAGACAGACTCCTTTGGCCTGGTTCATGTTCTGCTTACTGTAAATCCAGGCCACAGTCCTTCCTGACCACCACGTGACCAATTTATAACCATTAAGATACAAATGTGGACAGTAAGTTAATCTTGTCTAAATGATCATGACAAATCATAAATGTGGAAAAAAGCCCAATACCACACACATTCAAAAGTAATAATTATACTGCAGAAGAATATCTAGATTAATGACTTTTTAGAAAGAAAAAAAAAAAAAACACTCCTGCAGACTCTATAGAATTAAAAATCTGAAACTTTGTTTTAGTGATTTCTGGAACTGAATTATTTAAAAGCATACTATGTAACTTTTTAGTGGAGGATCTGTCATCTGCTTGTGTCCGTGGACATGTTGGTGTGTCTAGAATATTCGACAATATGGCATTAATCTTGTCTAGCTTGCATTTATTCAGTTGCAGATGTTTTATTATTATTATTTTATTGTTTTATTATTGTAGTATTATTATTATCTGACCTGTAAATTAGCCTGCATGGTGGCTTCTCACCATGGAGGTAGAACAGTTTAATGCCATACTGCAGAACATTACAGGTAGGTTAATGATTTAATGACTTAATTTCCATGGAGACAACCAGATGGCAAATCCCCTACCAGACAAGTTTCATAGTGCACACGGAGAATAATAGATTTGCAATGAGCTTTACAGGCTTGTCAAAACTGTAAGCAGCGACAGAACTTGGTCCAAGTGGGATTTGACCCTTCGACCCTTAGGTCCGTGAACAAATTCTCTAAACATTGTCTCAACTTTGATTTTGGATTTTCCTTTTTTTAGTACATAGCACCTCATATCTCATGTTAAGATAATTTATTATAACTAACCATAGTAAATGATTTTAAACCATGGTAATAGTTGCTGAAAGTCTGTGAAGACAGTTTCTAATTAATTTTGGTCATATCTTATCGGAAGACCCAGAATACATACAGTAGTCTTTTTGTTCTACCTGCATGGCAAAATTACAAATACAGGTAATGAATTGAACCATAATTGTAGAAACACAATTACCGGTCTTTTCTGAAAACACAATCAAAACAAGACTTTTAATCTTGGTCGCTAACAAAGCAAGCAATGGTAGCAAAAACACAGGCTTTTTGATGGGGCTGTATGGGAACAAAATGGCATGATGTATGTACTGTAATTAAAATGTAACAAAACATTACATCCAGATAAAGATGATTAAAGACATGTTTTAAATACAGTATTTTTGTATTCATGACATGAATTATGTTGCTTCTGCTTAGACGTCAGCTGTGTTTTTAAGCTCCATACAAAAGCACAGCATGCCGATTTACAGCTCATTCAAACAGCAGCAAAGTGCAGTTTATTTCTGCATGCTCTCCCTCTCTGCTCATGACAGATCTTCTGGTGCTTTCTCACTGTGAACATGTAAACATGCTCTGTGCCGCTTTTCATTTGCTGTAATAGTTATTTGTTTACATCAGCATTACATATTTTACCATTTAGTATGTTGCGAGTCAGATTCTTTTAAATCAAATAAAGCTAAACTGTGTGGATCTGTTAGAGGAGCATTGTGTAACTTTTCTGGTGGAGGGTCCATCAAATGCTTTGATGTTATTGCTTTGTCTGGAATGTTTCACAGTATTGTATTAAAGCTTTCCATCTTCATGGAGACCAGACCAAGTTACAGGTTGGCTCTATGGAGTGGCAACACCGCTTACAGTCAGAATTTTTGAACTGTAAAACCACATGTAACTAAAATAAAACGTAAGCTAGAGCTGTTTAATGTCATACTGTGAAACAATACAGGCAGAGCAGGAACATATCCATAGAAACAAGCAGGTGACGGACCCCCAACAAGTGCACTTTTATATTTGTCTGTATAATTATCAAGTACAAATTTAAAAATTAAAGCAAAGACGTAGACACTGCAATGTATGCCAAGGTGCTGTATTGTTGATGGTGCATATTTCTTCTCTCCAGTCATACCTGCACGATTCCAAGTTGGTTAGGTTCCCAGAGGTCTTCATTATGTGGGGACTTACAGCCAGTAGCTTTTTGTCATTAAGACTCAGGTTCCCTCTTGGCAGCAGGACCTTGACATTTTTCACTATAGGGACATAGCACACTGCAGGAAGAGCATTGCGTGACTTGTTGATACTGATAACAGTCCAATGGCATCACGACTGACTGAGCTTGTACCATGGAGATTTTTAACACTCCATTTCTCAAAATTTTGGATCAGGTTGTAACAGTTTTGTGATAATTTTGAAAAAGAACAAAAAAGTGCACACATTTAACTATAAAACTTGGCAGAGGATATCTAAAAGTGGAGCATTCTGTTGATTGTTGTATTGTTAAAGGTCCTATATTATGTATTGCTGTTACCTCATCAAAAACATACTTGGAGTTGTGTTTTGGTTCATTCTCTTATGTTTGAGTAATTTATTTTTAGTCTGTCTATATCTCCAAAGCTTAAACTACTCTTTTTTCACCTTGTGATGTCATGAAGCAGTAGTTTTCAAGTTAACAACTACCTTTCACCTTTTTGTTCAGTAGAGATCGGCGATTCCAGGGCTGAAATCATCCAAATAATTCCAGTGAAGATGTATGGAGTTTAAAAACATAGTGGAGCACATCCTCTATCACATGACATCATAAGATGAAAGGAGTGGAGGGAGTGGTTTCTGTGTGTGAATGAAACAAAACACTCCAGGTATGTTTTTTTTTTATGAAACAACATTATAACATAGATCAGAAAATAGCGTTATACGAGACCTTTAAGATTAATGTCACAGGAATAACCATAGTCCGTCCATTGCATTTTCCCTACATTGTACAGCCATTTATGCACACTAGGGCTGCACAATATGAAAAACAATCTGATATTCAATAACAAGCAATATTTTCAGACTTGTCTTGATTTACTAGTAAACTATTACAAAATAAAAACCTAAACTGAGACCAAAACATAACAAAAGGGCTAATTATGACTTTTTTTTTTACATTTTACTCAAGCAAGCACATGTTTTTATCTGATTTTAATCTTTACCTACAACACTGCAGTTTCTCTAATGCAATGATCATTTTTAAACTCAACTTCAACATCAGATCTACCTCCAGTCTACCTCAAATGCTCTCCTCTCTTAACAGCATTGCTGGTCTCACCACTGGGATGCACAGCTTTCATTTTTTAAAACTATTTTATCACACTTGACACTTATTTCCACCCTTTCCACCTGCTGCCCGTGCCTCCTCACGTCCAGTTCACACTCTCCTCTGCACTGGACTATTGACCCCAAGTACCCGCTCTATTCCCTGTAACCTCACCACTCCTCTTGGGTCTCTCTTATTCTTGCTCATGTATTCTGTCTTGTGTGCGCTTATCTTCCATGCTTTCAGGCCAGACATATCTGCAATTGTATTTTGTATGAAAAATAATGTATTGTGTTTATATTGTTAGTATAGAACCAAGGCCACGCTTTATATAGTTGAGCTCATTTACCCTGTGTTTGCGCTTACTTTGTTTGGCCCTATAACCTACCTTGTTTAATAATGTCAGTTCTGCTTATAGTGAATAAATCATCAGTACAACTAATAAATTCACCTTAATTTGACTTAATAAAGCATTAATAAATACAGTTCATAATGAACAAATAGCTTAGTAAGAATGATTTAGGCTTGGTAACTAGGTTAGGAGCTAGTGTTCAGGTACCAATTAAGTATACACAAAGCAGGAATCTTTCTTAATTATGTGTTCATTATGAAGTCTTCATTCCTGTTTTGCTGATTAATGTGTTGCTTAACAAATAACAAATCAGCTTCCAAATGTTAATATTCTCATTAAATTACAGAGTAGAGTAAAGAGACTTAACATTATTTGGCTTACAGCTGAGTAACCTTATACAATATTTGTCTTTCTGCTTGTCAGGTGTGGCAGTGTGGGGGCAGTGTGGAGGTCCTGCCTTGCTCCCGTATCGCGCACATTGAGCGCGCTCACAAACCGTACACAGAGGACCTGACGTCACACGTGGCGAAATGCACTGAGAGTGGCTGAGGTTTGGATGGACGAGTTCAAGAGCCACGTGTACATGGCCTGGAACATACCACAGGAGGTCAGACAGTGTACACAGACTCTACTGCTATGAATTATGTATTATTTACAATTTAACTTTTATGCAAGTAAAACAAATTAGCTAAATGCTAATATGATCCCTTGTGTTTTCTAATGGAGCTGCATGCATTTAATTTATTAAATGTCAGTTGCCCTAAATTATATTGATTATTCATAATATGAAAAATGTGGGCTGTGATGGCCTTAGTAAGAGTATTATTCTTTTGAACAGCCAATTTTTTATGAATAATTTGCCCTCAGAACTTTTAGTTAAAAATTACGAAAAGTTTGTGCAATGTAGATTATTGCAGCATTCGACCTCCAGACTTGTGCCTATATTGTTGAAAAGAAAGCACTGTCGAGAAACAGTATGTGAAAATGTTGCACAAAAGCCTATATTAAAATACAACAGACACAGCAGCATGGCTCATAAATCTGCAGGATTAAAAATCTAAATGTTAGGAGGTCCAGTGTCAGCCGCTCTCATCTGTTCTTCTTGTCAGAGACGTTTAGTGAAATCAGGCCTCCGGGCCACCACCAGACACAAAATCATTTCTCAACACTTTCTGGCCTCAATTAAAAACGTGCACTGGAATAAATACATACTTTATAAGGCTAAAAAAAGGCTTAAACCAAGATAAAGATAATGAAACCATAATCTTTAAAAAACAGATTAATTTCAATGCCTCATTGATTATTTTTCAGCAGTTGAATAAATCAAATAGGAGAAGTATTTTTACTATAAACTATATTTGATTTGATTCCACTGCCTTCCTGAGCTAAGGGATTTAATAACATGGAAATGATCTTGTTGTTTTATGTAAAACGTTGCATACCTCAAAGGCTAAATCAAATGTTTTTCCTGCCTTCCCGCATAATCTGTTTGAATATGTAAATCCAGGTTATGAATAGTTGAACATCTGCAGGCGATTCATTCAGTCAATAATGAGGCGTTTAACAGGGTCTGTACTCAAGAAGCATGAAATTTAGCCTCACCCTCATAAAGCAAAAGTAAGAGAAAATTGTCCGTGCTCACCTTAGAGAGAGATTTTTCAGGTAAGTGGTAAATTTGGCATTTGAAGTTCTGAAGAGGGTTGAGGGTTCACCTTCCATCCAGAAGAAACTCTTGTGGTTGGTGGGCAATTGATTTATCACTAGCAGAAAATGATCTGTCAACATAACTACTACAATGCTAAATAATTCTGGCCATAACTGTGCCACTTTACTTCTATCTGTGTAAATACTTTCATTTGAAAAAATAAAATACAAAGTGGTTTGAAGTACATTCAGTTATGCCAATGCAGTATGTCTTGTCCTCCTTTTACTCTCCTCCCCTCTGTGTGCGGTGGCTCTCAGGACTCGGGGATAGATATCGGGGACATCTCAGAGAGGAAAGCCCTGAGGAAGAGGCTGCAGTGTAAAACCTTCCGATGGTATCTGGTCAACATCTACCCTGAGATGAGAATGTACAGTGACACCATTGCGTACGGAGTGGTGAGTAAACCCTCATTATATAGATAAAAAAAATGTAGCTGAACCACAGTCTATATTCTATATCTCAATATAAAACAAATTTGATGGTAGAAAGATGGTCTGGAACATCAAATCAAATCACATAAAATCATGGAAAGACAGAAAGCATTCCAAGAATTTGAAGTTAAATTATTCATGGATAACTTCTACTAGAACTGTTTATAACATATACTCAACCACAAAAATAACACACACACACACAAAAAGCCAATTATGCCAGACACTGTTTGCTACCCCATACCGCAATTTTCAAAACTGGTAGAGATCTGTATTACACATATTTAGCATACTGACAGGCCCAAAACAGAGAAGATTCTTGGTGGTTGAGTTGTACCACATTGATTCTGATTTCACAAGTTGTTTTAGAAATTGCCTGATATGGTTCAAGTCCTTGTTCAATACCATTTTAATAATATTATTTTAAAAACTTCACATGTTATTCACCTTACCTGTCTGGAGCTTAAAGGTCCTATATTACACAGAATTTAGTCTTGTGAGCTTTAAGCCATGTTAGAATGTTGTTACCTCCTCAAAACATACCTGGCATTGTGTTTTGTGTCATTCATACATGTCTGAGTAATCTGTTATTATTAGTTTGTTTACATCTCCAAAGCTCAAAATGATCTGTTCCAACGTGTGACATCATGAAGCGATAGTTTTCAAGTTAACAGCTACCTTTAACCTTTTATTCAGTAGAGACTGGTAATTCCAGGACTAAAATAATTCAAATGATCCTAGTTTGGAGTTTAACACAGTGGAGCACTTTCTGTATTGACACATGACATCACAAGGTGCAGCAGAGTGTTGAGAGAAGAACACAGCCTAAATATACAGGGTTTGTGTGTTAGACATGTGTGAATGAAACAAAACACAACTCCAGGTATGTTTGTGATGAGGAAACAACATTATAACAGATCAGAAAGTAGCATAATATGGGCCCTTTAAAGTTACGACAGCATATTTATTGACATTTGTCTCGTAGTAGCCCCACCAGCGCCTCACTCTAAACATATGTATTGTGGTCCGCTTTGGAGCTTTTGTGCTGTAGTGCATTAGTCAGTGGAGGTGACAGCCAACGGCCTTCGTGCCAGTGCCTGTATTTGCCCACTCCTGTTCTTCATTTCCAGGTCCTCCTACCTCTCATCACGCAGACACACACTAATACACAGAGACACACTGCAGTATCATCCGGCACAGCTTTGCAAAGGCTGATCACAAACTCTCAAAGAGCAGAGGGATGCAGAGGAGAAATAGGCCAGGCTCATTACATTCACTTTCCGAGGTGTTTGACCTCATTATTCTATATTTACTGCATGAGTTTGAGGGCTGTGAGCTGGTTAGTTTTAGAGGTCATCGCGCCGTCACTTCTGCTAAACAAACACAAGGCATTTATTGTTTGTGGAAGTGTTTTCATTATGGGAATAGCAGTGTGTGTTTTTTTTTAATAACAGTTCATATTTAGTCAAGTTGATATGCTGCTATAGTGAGAACACGCAGCATTAGACAGACATGTTTGGAGACAACAGAGAGCTGAATGAACCCCTGCTGTGCTCTTCTAAATTCAACATTTCACCTCAGTCTCACCCCAATCCAACAGAGTTCCTAAAGGGCATAGCACTTCTAACAATCAGAAATTAATCTCTCCTAACAACTGTGCCTTTACATTTTTTTAACAGAAGTTTTCATTTTAAGATGCAATAAGCAAGGAAACTTTTAACACAGCAATTTACTAAAACACTTTTGACTCTTTTGAAAAAATACGTCTATTATGTCTTCAGTTTTTTACTTGGTACTTGTCATATACTTCACTTGAGACTGATTGCTCTTGTGAATTGATGGACTGATTCAGCCTCCTTCATTATTTAATCAGACAAAATGTGATTGCTCTGAGCCAACAACTTTCTCCTTTTGTATTTTACTAATTGCTTTGACTTTGATTATGACTTTAATTCTCACTTTTTTTTAACAATCTGAAGAAAATATTTGTTAACATTTTGTCAAATACGTAGAAACAATATAATAAAAGCTACACACACACGCACGCACACACACACACACACACACACAAAGAAACCAATCTAAACCAATTTGAATCATATCTTGCTCTTATTTTTGTGTTCCAGCTGAAAAACTCTCTGAAGATCGATTTGTGCCTGGACCAAGGTCCTGACAATGACAACGTGCCCATCCTGTATCTGTGTCATGGGATGACACCGCAGGTGAGAGACAGCTCTCTCTGGAGTTATTCTGAAGGGCACTCTTCATATATCACTGGGTTTGTCCTGTGGCCTTTTACTCCAGGATAAAATAACTCATCTCTGTTGCTCTGGACTAAGAAAAGTCTGCATTGTTTCACAATAAAAGTGACTTTATTTATGATACAGCACTTTTTGTCTCAGAGATCTTAAAATATCTCACTGTGATTTTTCTGACAACACATTGGATTTGCAGTTTGTTTTAAAATCAAGACTCAGTTCCCAGTGCACATTAAAAATGTGTTAATCATTTGAAAGCAGAGTGAAAAATGATATGCTGAACTACATCTATATTTTCATGTTTGTAGAGATACACTGCAAACTACAGGTTTTGTACTTAATAACACCTTGTGGAGATGAGATCTTTTGTTCTCTGCCTATAAGTATTGTCTATAATTGCAGCCTTGGTGATTTGCAAACATTTAAATCACAATTTTGGTTTGATTTCTCCTAATCTTGCAGCACTACTCACATTTTCTCCAGTAAAAGTCATAATTAGTATTTGAAACTCTCTTTCAGAAGTTCAGTGTGTGTCTTCAACTTTAGCCAGTTAACAACCCACTTTATAAAAAGTGTTGTTGTTATGTTTATGCCATAGTTTTGCTTTTAATTTAAACAGAATATTTAAGGCGTAACAGAGTGAACGATTCAGCTGTCGCCACACTGCCAACTGCTGCTCTACTTTCATTAAGTGTGTCACTTTGAGCAGCCACATTAAACAGAGCTTTTAAAGGCCGATCTGCCTCTGCTGCTCTAGGATATGTCTCAGCCACAATAACAGGCTGTTTAAAGGCTGCAGCATCAGAGGGGCTTGATTATCATTTACTTCGCTGCACGGCCTCTTCCCACTCCGATCGATCCCTCATCCTGTTATGTCGCAGACTGTTGTTTTCACACATTGTTTAACCTTGCTTTGACAGTTGTAAACTTGTTTTATAGACTAAATGCATAATCTGGTTTAATCCTTCTAAATTCAAATCGGTCTTCACACTGCTAATATTTACCTATAAATGTAAATTCATGGTAAGCATATATGGGAAATTTGGATCAACACACTTTCCTCAATAAGAGATTTTGCCTTGATCCAAACAATATGAAAAAATGTAATTATAATATGGTTATGCTTTGATCTAGTAAATCCAGGAAAATCAAACAAAGGATTTGTGTAGAACCAGCATCTAACAAGATTATGGAGGTCCTCTGCATTTCCTTTCTATTATTATTTTTAGTTTTCTGTGGCGTTGTCAATAAACCCTGGATCCTTGCACATATCAAAGAAATATGCCTTGTCACATCCTCACAGAAATAGAAATGAAAAACACATCTGATCCCACAGCAGCAGATTTTTATTACAGTGCAGACTAGTGCAACATACAGTAAGCTATGTATACCCAAACACAACCTTCTGATATAGGCTTTACAGCTGAAAGCCAAACCACCGTCTACGTGCACAGCTCCAGAAATGAGCATTGTGCTGAAAAATCACACTTGTCACAGTTAAAGGTCTGCTGTGAGGGAGGTGAGAAGAATTATGGCTATGCTTAACAAAAGAAGAAAGACTGCAGCCAATAAATAACTATCCAGTCCAATTGAAATGACAAAATCCATAATTTGTCAGTTTGGATAAGTGCTCTGTGAGTCACATATATATATATATATATATATATATATATATATATATATATATATATATATATATATATATATATAATATATAAAACAGTTTTATTGAAAACAAAATGTCATTCCACCCCAGGGTAGCTGGGGCCAGAAAAGTAGTCTACCATAACCGAGAGTGGAGAGAAAATGAATAATACTTGAGCAATAACACTAATTCATCATTGTTGTTGCTGAAGACTGCCAATAAGGTCAAGGGTGGTTTTGAAACCAAGAAGCCTGAATACAAAAAATACAAAATACAAAATAAGTAATTGCCTGTGAGGCTACATATTAAGCAGCTATGCAGGTGGTGATGATGCCTGATTGGTGCATGTAGTCATTGTTTTGTACACCTTGTTCTCCACTTATTCCTGATCCCTACCTTGTGTGTCTATACTGATCCATGCATATAATGAGCATAAATCAGCCTAATGTATTTGTAATGCGTGTCTGTTCCTCGAGACAAGCCCTGAGCTCATATTAGAGACATGCTTTATTACCTGCAGCTGCACGGGGTCATTATCTAAATGTCAGTCCCTGCGGCTAACCCGTTCATTTGTGCTGTTTTTTTCAGAATGTGTATTACACGAGTGCGCACCAGCTCCACGTGGGGCTGCTCAGTCCCACCGTAGATGATGACGACAACAAGTGCCTGGTGGACGTGAACGGAAGAGCACGTCTCATTGAATGCAGCTACGCCGCATCCAAACGCATGAAGCTGCACTGGCTCTTCACTCAGGTAACTTCATTTTCAAATATGAGATTTTTTTTCCTTTTGTTTATGTCAAAAATTTAAATGTAAATGAGCTTCTGCTTATCAGGTACTTTACTTCACTCAAGAGTCACTAAACAAAATGGTTTACTTCATTAGTGCTCAGTGCCAGCAGGTTTTATCCATTTTGTGATATACCCTGTGACAGTGGCTGAAATGAATTAACAACATTCGATAAAGAACTTCAATGCTGTTGTCAATAATGGTGTCCTTTTGGTAATTAATTATATGTTTAATTTGGGGAAACATGACATGAAAGGTTAGGCACTTAACGCTGTGTGTGGCAAAGGAAATCCCCTTATTATGCTCTCAGCATAAGACAACCATATTCCTCATCCATCTACACCTTTATTAAAAAAGTATTGTTGACGGTATTTATAAGAGACCAAAAGAAAAGCCCTAGACACGAATACCTAAATCATTTCAAACAACTATACAGCTGTGTCTCACAAAAGCAACAGCTACAAACAAAATCAACAGAGAGGCTTAATCCTCTCAGTCTTATATGCGCTTCATGGAAAGGTGCGCCGAGCCAGTGGGAGCTATAATAAAACCATCAGCACATATCGGATTTTATCCTTCAACCATCAATAGAGCTAATTTGTCTGGCTTCTGCCATGTCGTGTGGTCTCATCAAGAGTTAACGATGTGTTATCTATACGGAAAATAAAGATCATTTTTCTGTCTCAGCTGACCAGCCCCTCCAATGAGAAAGGATTACTTTTATTTCTTATATGCCTGCACTTTCGAGATTGTAAGAACAGATGGCATACCAGAGTTTTTCTTTTAGATGTGTTTCTTACCTTGTAATAGTTGTGCAAGTTCTTTGATCTCCTTCAAATCAAAGAATTCTTGTCTCCTTAATAATGCATTGTGAATGTACACTGGAAGATTTACCAGCATTCCAAATCTCTCTAAAAGCACTTTCACTTAGAAGCACAACACACCCCATTGGCTATTTTCACATTTGTTTTGTTCAGATTTTGTTTATGTTTGCGGTTTTCTTTGAAACAGTGTTAAAGCTATCCGTTTGTCCCTGGGAGGATGCTGTATGACTTCCCCTAAAATGCAGTGTGTAAATTGAGGAGCTCACTGCCTTATCCACCTGCTCTGCTGTGGATTTAAAAATGCACAAATTGTTCTGCAGGATCTAGTCCATTCCTAACCTGCGTCTCTGCTCTTTTCAGGGAGGACCCATTCAGAACAGGAAATCAAAGAGATGCCTGGAGCTCGTCGCCGGCAGCGACAATGAGTTTGGCTACCAGCTGGCTCTACAGAAATGCACTGGACAGAAATGGTTCATCACAAATGTGCTGTTTAGCAATTCTTCATGATGGACTGCCAAAGGGACAAAGGAGCTGTGCCCGTCCTGGCTGCACACGACTGCACAAGTGTTTGTGTGAGAGTGAAAGAGGCCCAAAGCAAAGCACCCGGATGTCTCCTGAAGAGCATCATCATTAAGCAGTTTACTTTGCCTACTCAGCCATAATAGGCAGACATTTTATCGCCATATTTGAAATGGTGGTCTCTTATAGTTAGTCAGATTATTGTTGGCGCTTTAAAGGGTCCAATAAGATTTTGTACTTTTTTATATTTGCTACTGTGTAGCAAGCTCTCTGACACTATCTGCTGTAATATTTTCATAGTGTCTCAGGTTTATAGGGTGTAATAAAATGGGAAAGTGTTGGAATATACCAGAAAACAAAATATTATTTTCTAAATGTACCTGTACAGACTTCAGGTTTGTAAAATATAAAAATCAAAAATCAAAACCCCTGAGTACATGTGATTTTTCCGCTGTCACTTGTGATGTATGCATGCTAGACAAAGAGTCAGAAAGGTGATGTATCCAGTTTGTTGAGACAAACACAGGGCACCAGCTGAGCTCCTATTTGAGTGCTGACTGCACCTGGGAGGAGACAAGTGCAGCAGCCTGTTTTCAACATGCCAGTCCTCATTACCATCCACAATCTGCACCACACCATGGCATTAAAAATACATGCCAACCCACTTTCATCAAAAGGACATCCCACACCAACTCATTTTAATATATGCAAAAAGAAAGCCCTCAAAGAAGCATGTGCCTTAACTTTTGGATGAAGCAAATTCAACCAAACACTGGTGACGTGTGCATTATTTACAATGCCTTTTAAGTCTTTTGGCAGATTTCTCTTGCCACATGTGTGTGTATGTACATGGGCTTAGCGTACCACATCTACATTAATCATCCATGGTTTGTTCTGCTCAGCTTGTGCAAAACAATGAGTAGAAAAGGCTTAAATGGTTTTGGCTTCGCTTTGAGGCATTAAATTCTGTAACAAATGTGCACAGATAACAAATCCAGCTGTACCCATACGATGATGGAGCTGTGGAGCTTTTTCTGTCAGCAAATGAGTCACATGCAATATCTCTGCGAGGTGCTGGCCTGATTTAGACGCCGATAATATGTCTGCTTCTGCTAGCATTTGCGAAATGACTGCCATTTTCCTCACCATGGAAATGAGACACAGACGATAACAGGGACATCTTCAGACCAGCTCGCCACAAATGTCACCACAATAAACATGCTTTTTGCAAATGTATCAAAGCAAAATTATCTTGCAAACATCCCTAGCTAAATAGGGTATTTGGAGCTTTCCAGTAAAAGTCAATATACGAGTACATTCTTCTATTTTGCAAACCAGTCCACGAACTTCAATTCATTTTTATCTATTTCAGCAAAACACTTTCTTGGGTTGACTGCAAATTTTCTCTCTCCTGGTGTTCTGTTATTTGCCTATATTGATTGGCATTAATATCACCTCAGACTTTGTCCATCCTACCAGTACCATGATTACTACTACATAACTACTTTGATCACTGTTATTAGTAGCAAGCAAAATGCCTCCAATTCATTATCAGAATTCAATAGGTAAACAGTACATAGGGGTACTTTAAATGTAACGTTTTGGTTTGGGATGCATCACCTGCTTGTTTCTATGGATATGTTGTTCATTGCTCTGCCTGGAATATTCCACAATATGCCTCTGCCTTACTTTTTTTTTTTTAATAAAGGTGTTTTTATAGCTAAAAAATACCTAGAAAAACAGGCATTCTGACGGTGAGCGGGGTTGCCTCTCCATAGATCTGATCTGTAACTTGGTCTGGTTTGGTCTCCATGAAAACAGAAAGGTTTAATACCATACTGTGAAACATTCCAGACAAAGCAATAACATCTCCTTGGAGAAAAGCATTTGACAGTCCCTTCACCAGAAAAGTTACACAATGTTCCTTTACTAGTAACCTATCATCTTAGTTATTTTTGTTCCCCTCTTGCCCTTTCTGTGTGTACTTGTATTATTCATTCTCACTTCTTATGGAAAAAGGATCTGAGAGGCAACTTATCACATCCCATCATATTCTGCCCCTGTCACCACAACATGAAACATTAAGGCACATATTCTTGGCATGAGCAGCGGAGCGATGGAGGGAATAAGTGGAGGTTTGAACACCATATGGCAGAGGCAGAGGCTTGTCTGGAGTGATGCTCGGTGAGATGTCTGAGATCCAGAGAAGACTTTGTACCTGTTGTGTCTGCTGTAGGGGAGCCACAGGTAACACCACACAAACAGGCACGGAGCCAGAGGAGGAAGTGCCGCAGACTTGTACTAAAGAAAAGGTCATTCAAAATAAAACTTAAGTAATGATTTTATTCTTTTTATTATTGCAATGATTACTTAAGAAGTAATATTATTACAATGATCCTACCACTACTTAATGAATATATTAACCAACCCAAAACATGCACAGTAGCAAAAATCTTTCAGCTAAGAGAGTCCTGACCAAGCCAACTCAAGATGTGAAGATGGGTGCCTAGGCACTGAAATGTTTCAGAGTGGATAATACTCATGTCAGCTTTGAAAGAAACTGTACTTGTTTCCTGTTGTTTCCTGACTGCATACTTGAGTAATATTACACTGTAACAGTGTAACTCTTACTTGAGTAAAAGGTTTGGTTACACTTAACATTAACTAACATTCTTAAGTGCACTGTGTTCCTGTCTCCACATTATTAATGTGCTCAGAATGTTCCACAGTGTGTTATTAAACTTAGTTATCTCTAAGTAGACAAGATTAGACCAAGTTACAAGTCAGATCTGTGGAAAGGAGAATTTTTGAGTAATACAATCAATTTAAGATGGGTACCTTTAATAGCATAGTTGTGAACATTCCAGGTGAAGCAATAACATATCCATGGAGACTGACACTCCATTAGAGAAGATACATAGTGCACCTTTAACATTACCTTAACTGCAAAAAGGACTACTTATACTACTTCTGCTCCCATTTTCATTATATTTGTTTACATAACAAAAATAGGAACATAATAAAAGAATATACAGTTATATTCATCCAAAAAGTCTTACTTGTGTAATATGCCACCTCCACCTCAGCAGGGAGCCGTGTAAGGGTCTCCTACTCAACAACTGAACATAACCCTTGCCTAATCTGCTCTGTCTGGTTGCTCATATCTCCAGTTCAAGCAGGAAGCAGATTTACCAGAACAATGCGAGTGGGTGTGCAATCCTTGTTCCCCGCTAAGCCCAAATGCTTCACATGTGGATAAATGTCACTTCTAATTGTTTTCCAGCAGGGTGAAATTTCACGCGTGGCTGTGCGTTGCTATGGTTACGTATGTCCCAAAAAATAAAGTACATTTTCGACATCTCCCCTAATTGTCTACAGTATATAGGTGAGTATATGAACCCAGAAAGACCTAAAATATATATATATATATATATATGTATGTAATTGCTACAGGATGCGAATGTAATTTTAATCTTTGGCCTTTTTCTTTTCTTGCTTGAATGCTTCCACCTATGCAAATGAGGATGACAGATCTACTCATGTTTGCGCACATCAGACCGTGGTCTATGGAGATGGGGGTAGAACAATGATGAAAAGGAGATTAAGGGGATCAGATTTAGCCATGTGATAATAATGTTAGGTGCAGTTACAGAGACAAATGTAATGAGCTAGCAATCTCCATAATGAAATTAAAAACCTCTAAAAATCAGTCATTACAAAAGTTCACAGTGAAGACCCCCTGTTGTGTCTGATGGTTTCTGCTGATGAGAAAAACCACTCAGTCGAAAGTCTTGTTGCTTTCCGAAGACAGTCACATGGGGTAGTTTTACATTTGCAAATTTTTATCTTGCAAATCTGAAATTAACTAAGAAAATAGTCCTTGTTATTTGTTTGATTAAACTAAACTACATGGCCAAATGTATTTAATATGCAAATCTATGCATATGTGTTAATTTAAATATAATTTAATGAGAAGGTCTTATGCAAAATTGACTTTCTAGAGCTCTCTACTGTGTTATAATGTTGTTCCCTCATCTTTTTTATTTATTTATTTTTTTTTATGTCGTCCATGCTTGAGTAATCTTGCAATCTCTTCCAGGCACTATTTGAACCCTCCTTTTTGTTGGCAGTATAGCACACGTCTCTTGTACAAGGCTCAGACCATAAGCCATCACCAATGCTCCAGCACGGCCATTTTTCATAAATATATAAAGCGGGAAACAAAGCAATACACTACAACTTCACAAACTTGGTGCAATGTGCAGTTCAGTAGCAGAATGCACGCTGATTGTGTTGCGATAGCACTCTAGAGGGGAGTAAGAACTCAGCATTAAAAACTGAAACTAATAAAACATTTTAATATGTTGTTTTCTGTGAACATCAAAACAACATGGTGATCTAAATATGTTATATGTTAATAAATCAATACCACTTAGAATATTATTATAATAACATTATAACTATAGGTGGGAGCAATATTGACAAAAATCTTGAAACTTTAATGAAACCATTCAGAACATTTTGGCAATCCAATAGAAATGTGCTATACATACCTTTCAATTTGGTAATAGAGGTTAAAGTGTAAGAGGATTGTAAAATTACCCATAAAAGTGCAAAGACGTCACTTTATATGCTATATTGCCCACTTCTAATTAGGGCTGGGCAATTTTGTCTAAAAATAAAATTGTCAGTCTTTCCCCCAGAAATTAGATTTTCAGTTTCCCTTTTCTGGTGTCTGGGTCACCTTCTGGATCCAGGTTGACTTTAAATAATTCTAACATCATCTTTAGGGCGCAATTAACCACCAAAATACATTATATTATGAGTGATAACACTAATGCTCTTGAGAAGAACTGCAAACTCCTCCAACCATATCTCATCTTGACTCAGCATAATATTGTAAATCATTGTCCATCACAAACTAATCTTTGTAAATTCAATCAACGTTAACAAGCGAGACTCCATCAGCTGTGACACTTTCTCCATTGCAATTTGTGTGATTTGTGACAGTGATGGATGACTCTGCAGGAGCCAGAGTCCCCATAGATCAGATCAGATACTGACAATAGGCATAAACTATATTTTCTGCAGCATGTTTAAGCATTTAATCTGTTTTCACTCACATTAAATTCCCTTCTTTCCTATCACATTGTATTTGTCATATTCCTCTTGAGTCAAACTATGCAGCATCACTATTGTTTTTTCACAGACATAAGGCCAGAGTTGGCAAAAGACAGACATTCATTTTAGTGCCACTATAATTGCCATCCCCTGTCCACTGCAACTCTGAGTTATAAACAACTCCTCTGATATAAGCCTACAGAGATTGGAGGATTCTAGGACACTGGTTCACGCTTTGGTCCTGTCTAAAAGCTTGATGTAAGTTTAGAACATTGCTTTTGTAGTGTAATGGTTTGCTCTATTGGGTGAAATTCTGGTTGATTGGTATAGCCTTGAATACAGTATGGTTAAAGGTGCACTATGTAACTTTTCTGGTGTAGTGGAGGGTCCATCACTTGCTGTCCTGGTTCCCACAGTGATTTTAGAGGTAAAATAACAAAAGCAAAAATTTAAATCTGTGGGACAGCTCGTCCTTCCACAAATCTGACCTGTAACTTGGCCTGCTGCCATTACTTATTTGATTCCATGGGCATAAATGTGTTAAATGGCAGTCAAACATTCTAAGCCAGACAATATGCATGTCTCCAAGGAGACATGCAGATGGCGGACCTTCTACCAGAAATGCTGTTTGGTGTTCATTTACAATACAAACACATTTTACTTCATCATCATCAGACACAAATATTTTAAAATGCCTTGTGCAATGCTATGTTCTGTACTGATAGAAGATGAGCACTGCACCAGTGTTACACTTCTATATTTATCCTGCCTCACACTGAGCGATTTGACACATTCTGCCAACATGTGACTCCATCTCCATGACTTCAGTTCCTGTGTTACTAGTTATGAGGGGCTTTGTTACTTTAGTTGTTTAATCAGTCATAAATATAGGACACTCACCTTGTTCTGAGAGCTGCCTGTGACACACTGGAGAAGTGTGGCTCTGCTCTTGACTCACACACAGTCTGTCAATCATGTCTCCTGCCGCCCACTCCCCAGCTTTTATTAGGCTCCATGTAAAACCATCAGCTGGCCTACATTTTATAGCATATATAAACTGTAAATGAGTATCTGCAGTGGTAGCTGTTTTAGCACCACGCTCCTAGCCTGGTGCAGAAATTACTTTCACTTAGCTCTTAGCTCTGTGTTTTGGCTTCTCTCTCTCAGAGAGAGAGGCGCCAAGAGATCTTATCAACTGACTTTTAAGACGTTGATTGATACTTTTGTTTTCCAAAGTTGATATCGGCAAACCCAAGGGCTGCAGTCAAGCTGGTGCACTACCCACTTTTATTTTTTTCTTCACAAAACTGTGGCAAGAGTTGGCTTAAGGCAAGATAAACTGTACATGCCTAAAGTTAACAAAATAATAAGACAAAAAAAAATAAAATAACATATAAAAGGCCAGAGGAGCCAAAGGCATTAACCATCCTGAACATGTTGATGTGAACAAATGTCTGATGGTATCACTTCAGTTTAACATATCTGATGACAGGGATTGTGCCATTTCAGTCATATTTTTTTATTATTATTATATTATTATTTTCTTTTTCTTTATAAAGCGATTCCCTTTTTTTTTCAATGCAAAAAGACCACTCCAAATGATAAATACAGAAATTATTATTACATTTAGCTTAGCCAGTACATTCAGCCCCCAACTGCCCCCCTTCAAAAAGAGATGATGCATCTTAGGGGCTATCCAAAATAAATAAATAAAATAAATAAACAACTGTGCCTGTGCCAAACCTCAATAGTTTGCATCTGGTAGGGCACCCAACATAAAACCATTGCTTAATTGCTGCAAAATTTAACACAATCTAGGAGCCAAAGATTTTCTGTGGCGCCCCCAGGAGGAAAGAAAGAGCTGTAACAGTCGAACTAATCCAACATTTGGACGTTACAGGTGCTGGCTTTAAGCTTAGCACTACCTCAGAGAAAATTCATTTTGCTGATTTAAACCACAGATAAACAGCGGCCGATGCAGAATATATCCAACAATCATGGCTCAGGGCAGATGGAGAGCTGTAATCTAAGGGTAGACTCTGAACACCTGGTGCTATCATATTAGAAGGTAGAGTATACACAGCGCAATATGCAATAATCCTGTGTATATTGGAGCGGAAGATCCATCAATAGTCTATTTCTGAGTGTCCTCACAATACCTCGTTAGACAAGAAACACACTTATTAAACACTCTCTGGACCTGGAAACCCATAGGCAAGACCACTCTAAGCAGGACAATCTGATTTATTTTATTTTTTTCATCTCAGTGTTTCTTTAACGAAGTACCACTGAAAAGTAAGTAAGCAATTAGAAAACATCTGTGCACTAGGGACAGAGGATACAAATACACTCAAAGCACAGAACATCTTGTTGAAAGTGCTTTGTTTGTTTAGGAAAAATCTATCTATTTAATACCACTCTGCTTTGTGGTACTTAGATTTAAAATGTTTATCAGTAGAATTGACAGATTTCACAGCTAATCCATGATCCCTAGATACATTTCATCTCTATACTCGATTCTTAGGATGTTAAAATAATTATCTTCATCTTAAGTTTAATCTTCAATTTTGTAAACTACATCATTAAATAGTGAGTAGAAAACAAACAAAATGTACTTTACCCTGGTATATACAAATTCTGGTATAGCTGCTGCACTGCTAAAATAGCATGTATATGAAGTATGTATATTTAGCATTGCTGAGTGGGTGTTTCTATCCAATTCAAATGCTGGTACAATAAGATTGACTCATACACAAGTTAAAAGGACCCCACAACTCCAAATATTAATGCATTTTTCACCTCTACAATAACAGAATTACAATTCAGAAGAAAGTATATATTCACATGCACTTATCGTTCAATATATGATATTATATTATAATATTTTATCAGGCTTAACAATTATTATGTGTACTTTTTAATGTGTACACTCTACCTTTTTTTGTAGTATTAAGTCTCTACTCTAACATTTGAGCTGTAGTTGGTTGAATAATTAAACTATATGACACTTTATAGATAGTAGAATTAACTACCTTAGTGTTTTAATAGTTTTTTACTGGCATAAGTCACTGGCATAATTCTGGTTTGGAGTTATTTTGTCAGTGGTATTAAAAAGTTCCAGTATTAACGTTTATTGGGATATTTTTTTGTAGCAATATATCATAAGTTTGAAATTCGTTATCGTGACAGGCCTACACTTCAGTAATAGGTATTTACTGGACTGGATGACATTAATCTCAGCAAACAAAACTCTGCCATTTCTTTACAGTAGGATTCTTATTAGCCATTATCAAAGAAGATAAAATACATCAAAGTGAGAACCAGGGACACACAACCAAGCCTTCTGCAATAAGAGATGATTTGTGCAAAAGGAGTCATTATGAGAAGAATTACTGGGTGTTAGAATGAACATTAAGTCAAATGTCAAAGATGGTCACTGCAGATTTTGTGACTCACATTGCAGCTGTGGCCTGGTGGTCAGTTTATACTGCTGCTCCCAAGACCTCCCAAAGTTGTCAAGGGTTGTTCAGGGCCACGAGAACATATGCAAAGTTAAATAGATACATTATTTCACCCAGTTTGGACCTCTACATCAGTCCTTGGTCTAAAGCCACAAATCTAAAAGACTTTGATTTTGTCAGCCATCACCTGTGGAAGGTCCAGAAGAGATCTCCGAGCACAGCGGACGGCTGGAGTTTGACTGACAGCATGAAGGATTTCCAATTTCAGCAGGACCTTGGCAACGGGCCATGAGCTACGCCACGCAGAGATAAACCAATGTGTCCTGTGCTCCACCCTGGAGTTTTCGAGGAGCAGAAGATGGTAGGGCTGTCTCGGTCAGATTGAGGTGGTGGTACTTTCTATGTTTTTTAATCATTGAACAAGGTCAGCGTGGTTATTCAGGGTCTATAAATCTCTAGTCACATAGGTTCAAATTATGATATAGCTCCAAATCTAGATGGAGGGTATGGATAGATGAGCAATTTCAATTCTGACACTAAAAAGGTTCAATAGTTCATATATTTTTTATATACTGTATTGATATTAAAATAAAATAAAATATATTTTAGAGAATATACTGTAATTATCAACACAGTAATAGTAATAGTAAGTAATAGTATATTATCATGTGGTCTCATGTTATAAGGCTAGTTTTGATATCAATTCTAGACTTCTAATACTGCTCAGGAATGGTCCAGTTCTGCCCTGGTCATGATTTTTCAATATTAAGTTCTTAATTTATTGCACAAGATAATTTGCTTGGGGAACTGCAAAGACAAAAACTAACTAAACAGTCACGTCAAAAGTCAAGCAGCTTATTAAAAATAACATCTATTTTTCTTACATGGTTTATAATTCTTATATATACAAATGCAGTATTTGTAGGTGACAGCTGGTCACTACAGGGCATTTATGGAAAAGAGATTGATGAAACTGTACAAAAAGTTGCAAAAGTATCTGAGGTCAATAATGCACAGAAAGGAGATAAGGGAGAGAGGGTTAGAAGGTGAAGGCAAGCTGGAGTGAGAAAAGAATGAAATTTGGCAAAAATTATAGGAATGTTACTTCATATAAAAGGAATAGTGATAGTGACCAATTAGAATGGACCTGAGACAGATCTGAAGATACCGAGGCTGTCTTTGAGGAGAGGAGTCAGAGGACACATTTGGTGAATCAGAAAGATATGTTTTGATATTGTATGGTTGTACTTTCTACACAACAAACAATCTAAGTATATACAGTATACAAAGTACATATACAGGAGGGTAATGGCTCCATACTGAATCTCAGTTGGGAGTGTGTTATTGTTTTGAGCCTCTGTGGCTTCAGGACACTGGGGTACTTCATAAAATAGATGGCATTACAACGAAAGAAAATTATTTTGAAATCACATCCACTGGCCAACATCAAGGGACAACACAAGACATACAAGGGAGGATAGACAAAGGTAATGCAGCTTTTGGACTTCAGTACTTCTTGATGTAACATAACTCAGACAAACAGAACTTAGATGTTTTGCTACTCAGCAGTATTAGATTTTAAATGGTTCACAATCTCTCTCTTGCTCTTAATAGAACTTGCTACAAAAATGTGCAAAATGAAAAGTAAGTGTCATTAGTGGCACAGCCTTTGACTCAACTCTGCAAATAATTATCTATTAGAACCAATAGAGAGGAGACCAAACATTAGTCACTACATTTACAAGTGGTATTTTTATAATTTCACCAAAGCAGCCCGCCTTGTAATGTTAAAGTGATGCTTGCTCATTATCAGCAAGATGCCTGAAGCTTTGTGAGCTAATTTTAATTATTTATCCCCCAGGTAGGACATATTGTTTTGGTTTGCACTCCTTTCATAATTAACATTTTTGGAGGGAGGAAGCCAGCTACTACCCGCAGTTCTTCTGATGTGTATCATGAAGAATGATGCAAATATTAGCAGCTATATGTAATATGTGTTTCTCGCTTTGAACTGACTTTTCTTCCCTTTTGGACTGTTCCCTTCAGGGGTAGCTACAGAGAATAATCTACTCCTACCTAACTGTATCATCTGCATTCTGTCTCTGTTCTACATACTGTAAAATAGTGTTCTCATGATACTAAACTCAGTTTGAAATAAAAGGGGAAAGCCTCAATACTTGATACAGAATTAAATACCACAATGATGATTGAAAAAAAAAATCTTTTGGTCACAGATGTTCTAAAAATATTCAGTCTTGTATAGTTTTACAGAATGTCTCAAACAACATTTAGAGTTCAGACTTTGAAGGATAGATTAAAATAGATTCGTGACTATATGTTGGTGTTTTGTGTTAAATTGCACTCAAGTCTGTACTCCATACAAGCAATTGTGTTTAATGTTTGAGTGGAGTTATGCTGGTCAATATAGGCATATTTCCCAGCACAAATCCACTCATAACCGGATTATTGAACCACAGCACACATTGATTGCTTTGATTTAAACTTTTTTGTACAATTCCACAGAACAAAAACTCTAACTATGGTCAGAGTTTAATGGTTTGGATATGCACAGAAGATAAGTATTCAGTATACCGATAGTAGACCTGGAGGAAACCCAGCGAGAGGATTTTTGATGGTGAAAGTTGATAAGAGGGATGAGGATGCAGAGGGTTAGATGAAGGCTTTACTGTGGCAAACCCAAAAGTGAGCAGCCAAAAGGAAAAGGAGATTAAATTAACTAAAAGATCTTATTTCTGAATCTCTTTTCTTTAACCTTTTTCATCATCTGTCATTACACCCATGAGTGTAATGTGAATATGGATGTCTTATTAAAATTAGACATCTCATTGACTGGCTTAAATATTTTAATGGTAACATCTGTCTGCTAATGGACATAATATGTCTCAGTTTGGCGAGTCCCTCTTTGATAACTCCTCTCCTCTGTCCTTTTTTCTTCTTGCACCTTTGAGAGCTCTTTAATTTAAAGGTACTACAGTATATAACACCAAACTGATTATTGTGAGCCATGTTAAAATCTAGTTACTTAATCAAAAACATATCTGGAGTTGTGTTTTTATTTCATTCACAGTAAACCTTTACTGTTAGTCTGCCTACATCTCTAAAGCTTAAAAAGCATCGTGATGTCTTGTAGTGGTTTTTATTCATTTTGTCAGCTACCTTTTACTTTTAGTTCAGTAAAAATTGGCAAATCCAGGGCTGATATTATCCAAATGACTCTAGTGAAGGTATATGGAGTTTAAAAACACTTTCTGTGTTAGCACATGACATCACAACGTGGAACAGAACTCTCTCAAACAGGGTTTGTGTGTTAAACATGTGTGAATGAAACAAAACACAACTCCAAATGTGTTTTTGATGGGAAAACAACATTGTAACAGAGATCAGAAAATAGCATAACATGGGCCCTTTAAGCAGAGAATCATGCAAATTTACAAGAAATAAATAAGTTTGGATAATTTGGTAGACGGTAAGGCCACAAAGCTTAGAAAAAACTGGAACAAATACTACTATTCTAGTAACTAGAAATAACCACAGAAAAAGAAATGATAAACCAAAGAAGACAATTATCCAGACAATAGTTGGCAGCATAGCAGTGGGTGTAATATACAAGGACAAGACAATTTCTTTGTGCAACTATGACACAATATTTACAGCACTGTTACATTCTCTCTATGTGGCTGCTGTAAAGTGGGTTTGACTATTCGCAAGCCAAGATGTCCCACCAGATTTACCCCCCGCCTTCTCCATCCTCGACTCCACAAGGGAGGCATGAGTTTATTTTTATTTCACTAACAGCTTTTGCCATTTTTCTTTTTGAAAGAACACAATTTAGGGTCTGAATACTGCTAACAATGCTTTTCGACGGCTGTAATGTTCAGTGCAACCCGCTGCTGCAGAGTGAGAAGATGTAATGATGCTAGTGCAGGACCAGGAGCATTACACAGTTATTTAGGAGTCTTATTTTTCCTTTGCAGGAATACAAATTACATTGTCGTTTTTTCATTCAAACAGTAGCTTTTCTTGTTACCGCAAATACACCAAACAACAGTGACCTCAGGCCTTTGTCTGCTTTAGTGGAACACACTGCAATATTTGCTGCTAGAACAATAAAAACTAGGTAGCTGCAAAGTGAAGTGAATTGAATTCTATGACCTTGTTTTTTGTAAGTAGTATGTGGCATTTCTGATGTTATAATGTTACCTCATCAAAAACATACCAGGAGTTGTGTTTTGTTTCATTCACACATGTTTAACACACAAACCCTGCATATTTAGGCTTCGCTCTCAAACAGAAAACACTTTGTTTCAACTTGTGATGTCACATGGTAATACAGAAAGTGTTCCAATGTGTTTTTAAACTTCATACATCTTCATTAGAATCTTTTGAACAATTTCAACCCTGGAATTTCCGATCTCTATTGAGCAAAAGATTAAAGGTACCTGTTAACTATTGCTTCATGACATCACCTGGAGATGTAGACAGCCCCATAATCACGATTACTGACACAACTCCATGGTTTTGAGGAGGTAACAACATTCTAAAATGCCTTAACATTCACAATTTATGTAATATGGGACCTTTAACAGCTGTTGTTATTATGCAATAGACTTCAAATTACAAATTACAAAGTCTAATTCTTATTTTTGTATATCTCTTCAATCCAGTTATGTGGAAAAGTCAGAGCTACACAGGTGCCAAAAGAACACGACTCCGGGAAACACCAAAAGTACCTTCACAGTACACATGACTCAGGAGAGGCTGCACTTCACTGCCAACTCAAGCGACAAGACATTCTGCCCATGGTTAAATGAATAAACACATTATTAACTTGAAGCTATTCTGACAGAAAAACACCTTTAGCTTGTTTCAACTGCAAAAACTGAATGATGAGTATTTTCATTGACAAACATAATTCCAAAATGTTTTATTGGACTACACAACCTCTTCTTATTTACATCAAAGCCATATATAACAAATTTCGTAAGTATACCTTTTTCATTTGAATTTCTGTAGTGGAGCTTAATATATATTAGTTCAGTTAGTAGAGTGTTTGTCCACTAATTCAATGGTTGGTGGTGTGATTCCAGCTCCCACAAATGGGCCTTGACACTTAACCCCCCTCACTCCCAGTGTCTGTGTACACTGAAGTATGAATGTTTGTGTGAATGGGTGAGTGGTCCCGTGATGTAAAGCACAAAGTGTCTTAAGGGTGGAAAAACCCTATAGAGATAAGGATGTAGGAGCTCTTCCTATAAATCATGTCTGTATAGATGAGTGTTCATGTGTTCTATTGACTATTGATTATGTTAGTAACATGCTTGTTTTTAATTAAAGGTTGTTTGGAGGATTTTTTTTTTTGTTTCAAATTGTCAATGATAGCATTATAGAGATGCAGTAGCCTTGTAATTATGATGACCAAAAAAAAGAGAATAAAAATTCATCAACTCTGGACGTGGTGGGGCCAGCTAAACATTTGCCAATAGATAACGACACTGCCTCGTTATCTGTTTGCTGACAGGCTGTCAATCAATCTCCCTACGTTTCTAGCGTAACTGACTTGCCTGCGCGCCGCCGGTACGTGGCTTACGTACGCCTGTCACGCAGTCCACAGACGCAAGCCGCACAGACGCTGTTTACTCCACCAACGCAACAGTTCTTAGCGGCTTTTTTTGACCTATATCTTCCTCACAGTTAGCACAAAGTTTGTTGCAATGGCAGACAAGAATCCAGGAGCAGTTAGCCGCAAAAGAAAGTCCGTTTTTGAGATTGCTGAAAGAAGAAGACAAGGGGAAAAGCAGCGAAGCCAAACTAAGGTGATTCTTGAAGATTCATTCCAGCGATGGCGCAGGGGTTTCACGCATGCGCAACATTTGAAAAAGGACGCTGGATTTCTCGTTCCTTGGAAAATCCTCTATACAACCTTTAAGCCTTGAGACGTTCTGGGGGAAGCAAGATTGGTTGAGATTGTATTTTTTATTTCTTTCTATTTTTTGGACCTTCTGATTTATTTCTTTTATGTCATGTCTGTATGTAAATAAAATATTGAAGGTGTATATAAAATATGGAGAAGAACCATGTTTGACTTGACGTAAGGCCAGTTTTCCTGTCCTCCACGTTGCTAAATGTCAGACATGTCCAAATAGAACAATTGCGTTTCTCCCCTCCATCGAGACTGTCAGGTTGGAGCTAAGGATAAATCACCACAACTGCGGGTACAATTTGGGCATGGCTACAATCATAGTGACGTGTGCAGACAAGACAAGTCCCAGAAACACGAGCAGACTGGATTTAAAATGTGGTTCTATCTCACCTCACAATACTTACAGCTCAAGTGAGGAGTTTGTGTCCCAGCTGCTCCTTGTCCTTGTCACTCTGGTCCTGTGGGATCTATGGCTGCCTCAATCTGTTCTTGAAGACATCTGTCAACATGTGCGACGTGCCACAGGAACAAACCTCAAGGCAGCACCGCCCGGGAGTAAGACATCACCGCCAATATATGTCAACCTGTAAAAAAGGACAGACTAATGAAATTTCCTCATCTTTAATGGTGAACTACTGTATTTAATTTTTATCATGGGGGGTCCATCATATGCTTGTGTTTGTGGAGATGATGTTGCTTTGCCTGGAATATTTCACAGTATGACATCAACTTATCTTACATTTGTTCAACTATTTTTAAAGGATACCTAGAAAGACGTGAGTTCTTACAGTGAACAGGGTTGCATCTCCACAGATGCATCTGTGGCATCATTTCCTTGTCTCCACAGAGATAAGTTTAAGGATAAGCAAAAACTTCTCAATGGAGACAGAAAAAGAAAAGTTACAGAGAGAACCTTTAAATAAAAGTCTTTATATGTTAAATACATCATTACATAGATTTACAGGACTCTTTATCGTTGATTTTAAACTAAATATTTTGGTTTTAGTTGTATCATTATCACAACATGGTTTGAAACAAGACTAAAATGGGCCTAGATCAGAAATAAAACCGGTCTTAACCTTCACACCTAAAGTAGGATACAGTCAAATCAGGGTCAAAAATGCCAATAGAAAGACCTACACCATAATTTGAAAATTACTGCATTAAAAGAGGAGGACATTAAATAATTGCTACATCTGGGCACTTTTCTTCCTGAAAGTTCAGATTTTGTTCAAGCCTGGGGAGGAAAATGAAGCGTGACGCTCTATAAATTCACTTCAAAATCTAGGTCTATTTCTAAGCTGTCATAAACCAGCATAAACATTATTGATGTGTCTATGAATGAATATTCAGCAGTTGGGTCAAAGCAAGAAATGTCTTTGAACATGACAGGAGAGTGTGCAATTGACTGACCCTTTCAACAATGGGAAATTGCTGCACTTTTTTCACTGTATTATTAGTTAATGCAGAGTGGCTTCTATAAACTCATCCAGCAAACAACATAATAGTACACACAATGGTTAGTGGCTAGGGTTGGGTATCAAAAAGTTTTCGATACAATGCATACTTCGAAACATAGACCACAATACGATACATATCTTGATACAGTGTACTTTATGGTACACAGTGTACAATATGGTTCAAAAGAAAATAAAGGCTAAATCGTGGCTGTGATACTAAAAGTTTTTGTTAAACCAAATTTTGTGCAAAGTTAATATGAAACAACAATTTTAATAAACAAAACAGTGAATATGTCAAATGTGTGGCATAAATGAGTTTCCTTCCTCTAAACAATCAACAAAACTGTAGCGCTCTAACAAAATAATTTAGTAAAATATACTAAAAAATACTCCTGGTGATATATCAATATAGCAGCCCATGATATCGATACTGTATCATCACATTAAACGATACGATATATCGCTATTTCAATATTTTTGCACACCCCTGTTAGTATTGTGTGACATTTATACCCTTTTTTATTGGGTTAACAGAAACACCAAACTCAGTTATTGCCCCCCTTAAGGTTGGATTTGTCACAGTCTAAAAAAGGTTTGATATTGCACTACAGTACCAAAGACACCTCCAACTATGTCATCAGAGGTTATAAAACTCCCTACAATACTCCCTACAATAGCAGAGCAGACCACAATGTATTGAGTGTTCATGTCTCCAGATTATGTACGGTTAATAAACTTCAGTTATGTCAAACATCCAAAGTCTCCAGCCTTTCTTTATCACTCTCATGTTACTTCAATTATTTCTAAAAGGCTTACTTATATGACAGAGACATGAAACTGAATGTTGTCACCAAACAGGTAATCACTGCAGGCATCTGGTCACAAGCTAATTTGCAGACTCTTGATCATTATTAGTTTTTTAGATTAGTTTATTTGCATGTGGGGTCACTGGCAGTGTTGTTTCTTTTGTCAAGAATATAGTTTCATCTTCATAGTATACTGCTGTTTTGTCTATAGAGCTGAGACTGCTAGTGATTTTGATAAATAACTTTAATAGGTTTGTGAATGCTGAACCAAGATGTTTTTCAACCACCAACTGTGCCGTTATGGTGTTTTGAGAGAGAAACTCAAAGGTTCACCCAGAGCACAGTTTTTATTATGGCTCATTTGATACAAAATACACCTTATACCTGTTTTGTTTGTCCAGGTTCAAGAAAAGAATCTAATACTGCAGTGTTGTCAGCAGTCCATTTTAATCCCCTCAGTTTAGTCAGACAGTTCTTTAATATCCGAGTGTAGGATGGCTTGAAGGACATGGTGAAATGAAGAGGACAAAACAGCAACCAGATTTATTTATATATTATTTATACAGTCCTGATTACGGGTTAAATTCAGTGATGATTATAGAGTTTGAGTGTTGATTTAACACAGTTACATAAACAAAGTCCAGTTGCAGTTTAAATTATGTCAAAATCTTTTAAGTCTGTTCCCTTCAACTCTATGAATATATTGCTTCATTGTAATAAGTTTATGAATGGTGTTGCTGGCTGAGAGAACATTATTTTTTGCCAGACTTGTAGAATACTAGAATCTAAATTTCCAAAAACTGGGCCAACAATACAATTCACTGCACCTGGACTAGCACAAGTTCATTTACGTCAATTTGCTAAATAAATACTGTATTTGAGTGCACTTTGGCTCAAGGAACAACATAATGACATCCTTGTATATAAGTGGAGGTCATTACCAGGCAGCTTTATCCTGGGATGCTTCTCATGAATATGGACTTGCAGATATGGACAAATTAATTTTCTCTATAATATACAAAAAAGCCTTTAATGCACAAAAATGGATGTTCATTTGGGCTCTCTGTGCACTTTTAGCCTATTAGACTAAAAGACTTTAACTTTACCCCAGGGATTGTGTTTCGTTTCCAACAAATCTCCCTCTAATACGCACCACCGCAGCCCCCAGGTGGGCGAACGCAGTTGGAATCAGACCCGGGCCTTGTCACTGATGACTCAGACAGTCCCTCAAGCCCAACACAATTTGGCATACAGGACAGCACCGTGGCTCCACCTCAGTGTATTCATACACCGTGTGCTTCGAATATTAAACGCACAATCAGCACACACGGCTTTGGGAGTTTTCGTTGTCAAAGATACAGGCGGCCACACACCATCACAATGCCATATTAGTTAGATGTCAGGAATCAAATGAAATGAACAAGGCTGAAAGGTAATTTGCAGAAAAATAAGATTGGTTAGGGGAGTTTGATCCTATACTATACCAATGGATCTTTGGGGAGTGGATTCAACGGGCTAGTATTTATGAATAATTCAATCCAACTCTGGTTACTCCTAATGTGATTCATGTTGGGTTATGTAGAGACTTCAGTCAATTAAATTAGCATTCCAAAGATGAGATGTTTCTCCATAATGCATGTTATTTAATATATAGAGCACAAGGTTTGTATAGCGCTGAGGTGGTCTTGTCAGTGAGCAGTAATAGCTGAGTGAGGATGTTTGTCCTTAACCCAGATGTTTCTAGTTAGTTTTGGGCTACTTTGGATAAAATTTAGCTGTTTTCTTTGGACCAGACATTTACCCACCTTGCATGTTTGTATTGCATGGACTGCATGTGTGGACAAGAGAGGCCTCTGACTCACAATGGCAGCCACATCTCTATCAGACAGTTTCAGAGCAGCTAGGAAAAAAGAGTAACAGAGGAATGAATCATTGGTGGACTACAGAGCTTTGAATGTAATTCTGTATACATTCTGGTATATCACTGACACATAATAACTAAAATAACTGTCTTTTATGTCCACATATTTATATAAGCAATGAGAAATAATTTCACCTCAATCTATAGTAAGCGGTTACCTTTATTACTCTAGATATTGGAACTACAGCACCATCTGATGGCTTTAAATTAAATTGCAATTCCAATTTTCTAGAAATTGCTGGTGAATATTTTTTAATCTGGTTTTCGATTCTGCTAAACAGGTTTTGCTATAGTTAAGCGGAAACAAGCACAAAGCTATTTAGTGGAAATTAATAAATAGGAGCAATATATTGATAACATAAATGAAAAAGTAAGTTAATGAGACCTGTGTTTTCTAGGCTCAAGCTGAATCATCAGATTGCTGGAGGGGACTTCAAGGGGAATCAGCTGCAGAAATCAAATTAAGAGCAACTTTTCACCAGTTTAATTTGGCTGTGTGCTGTTTTAGTGGAGAGTAGCTGACTTTATCGGCACACTGGGCTTAATTAACTCAGAGAGGAGTGTTTACTGTCAGACAAGCGGCTTCAATTTGCTTTTGATGAATGATTGATGCTCCCCCCCGAAGGGTAAAGCCGGGAAGGACTGCAGGAGCAGAGATGCTTCTATCAAACAAATTATAAGTCAACTTAGACAGGCCACACAGC